>NW_026778237.1:338521-677043 GCF_025265405.1 Mesoplodon densirostris | reverse complement strand
ACTTTGAATTTAATTTGCTCTTTTTTTTTCTATTTTCCTAACATGGAAACTTAGATGATTGATTTTAGATCTTCTTTTCTAATGCATGCACTCAATCCTCTAAATTTCCCTCTAAACACAGCTTTTACCACATTCCATGAATTTTGATTTTTTGACTTCTGATATTAATATCTACTTTTGTGAACACGTTTGCTTGATATATTTGGGAGTTCTGTTGCTTGGGGCACTTTTTTATAATTATTATATATTTGGATAAATTTATTATTTTATTTGTACAAAATGTTCTTCTTCATCTCTTGTAACAGTTTTTAACATGAAGTTTATGCTTTCTAATATTATAGTGTTCCAGCTTTCTTTTTGTTGACATACTCACATAATATTTATTCCATTCATTTACTTTCAACTTATTGTATTTTTTAGACAGAAATATACCCCCTGTAGGCAGCATATGAATCATATTTTATATTTACTCTGCCACTCAGTGCCTTTTGATTGAAGATATTAATCCATTTATATTTAAGATGTTACTAATACAGAACTTACTTTTGCCATTTTGCTATTTTGTTGATATGTCTTATACCATTCTTGGTACCTCATTTCCTCCCTTACTGCCTTTTTGGGAGTTTAGTTGATTATTTGCAGTAGCATGTTTTGATTTTCTTTTGATTCCCTTTGGTTTTTTTTAGATTTGATGGAAGTATGGTTAACATGGGATTACACTTAATATTTATAACAGTATAGTTTAAGTTGACCCCAACTTATCTTTAATAGTGTACAAAAATCTGTTTCTATATAACTCTGTCCCTCCCCTTTATGTTGTTCTTGTCACAAATTCTATATTTATTTATTGTTTATTCAATAACATGACTTGTTGGGGTTTTTCTTAATTTAAAAATGTTGTAGGAAGTGAAAAGTGGAATTACAAACTAAAAGAACAGTAATATTGGCTTTTATTTTTACACGTGCAGTTATTTTGGGAGATGTTATTTTTTCAAAGGTTTTCAATTTACTGACTATGGTTCCATAATTTCAGCTGAAGAACTTCCTTTGACATTTTTAAGTGATATATCTAGTTGTAACAAACTCCCTCCATTTTTTTATGGCAATGTCTTAATTTCTTCCTAGTTTTTGGAGGACAAAAATTTTGTTATATGAAGTCCTTCATTGCCATATATTCTTTCAGTACTTCTAAAGTCATTGTGCTACCTTCTGGCCTCCTTTGTTTCTGATGAGAAATCAGCAGTTAATCTTATTGAGAATCCCTTATTCTTGGTGAGTCACTTATCTCTTACTGCTTTTAAGATTCTCTTTTTGTCTTTCCATAATTTTATTATAATTTGATCTCTTCAAATTGATCCCTTTTGTTTACCTGACTTGAAAGACTTGGATGTATATATTCATGCCTTTCATAAAATTTGAAACTGTTTTGGCCATTATTAATATTACTATTTTTTATTTTTTTGCGGTACACGGGCCTCTCACTGTTGTGGCTTCTCCCATTGTTGAGCACAGGCTCCGGACACGCAGGCTCAGTGGCCATGGCTCACGGGCCCAGACACTCCGCCGCATGTGGGATCGTCCCGGACCAGGTCACGAACCCGTGTCCCCTGTATCGGCAGGCAGACTCTCAACCACTGCTCCACCAGAGAAGCCCTTAGCCATTATTTTTAAAAATATTCTTTCTATTCTTCTTTCTCTCTCTTCTATGACTCCAATGAAGCAAATTCTAGTTTGCTTAACTAACTGATGCCTATATATCTCTTAAGCTCTGTGACCTTTTCTTCATTTCTCTTCTGTGCTCCTCAGACTGAACAATTTCACTTGGCCTATTTTCAAATTTGTTGATTCTCTCTTCTGCCCACTAAATCCACTACTGAACCCTTCTTTTTTTTTTCACATAGTTATTGTATTTTCACACCTAGATTATTCTTGATTTTGCTTTTATAATTTCTATTTTTATAGGTATTCTCATTTTTATACATTATTTTTCTCAATTTCTTTAGGGTTTTTTTTTCATGTTTTTCTTTAGCTACTTGAATATATTTAGGACAGTTATTTCAAAGTCTCTGTAAGTTAAAAGCTGGTTACCTTGGGCCTCCCTGGTGGCGCAGTGGTTGAGAGTCTGCCTGCCGATGCAGGGGATACGGGTTCGTGCCCCAGTCTGGGAGGATCCCATATGCCACGGAGCGGCTGGGCCCGTGAGCCATGGCCGCTGGGCCTGTGCATCCGGAGCCTGCGCATCCGGAGCCTGTGCTCCGCAGCGGGGGGAGGCCACAGCAGTGAGAGGCCCGCATACCACAAAAAAAAAAAAAAAAAAAAAAGCTGGTTACCTCTAGGACACTTTCTGTCTATTTTGTTCCTTTGAATTGTTCACACATTCCTGTTTCTTTCTCTGCTTTGTAATTTTGTGTTAAAAATTAGACATTCAGGTAATATAATCTGAAAATCAAATTCTCAGCCTTCACCAGAGCTTGCTGTTCTTCCAGTTGTTGAAGTCTGCAGTATCTTATTTTTCCCAGTGATTTTTTAGAGAATGATTCCTTGTTGTGTGTGGTTAATGAAGTCTCTGTTTTTAGGTTGTGTTCATTTGTCTCTCGACTGAGATTTTCTTAAAAAACAGAATTTCTTAAAACTCACCCAAAGCCCAAAATTTCTCCCAGTCTTTGCTGATTGGCTTTGTGATGGGAGCCTTCTTCAATATTTAGTCAGTGAGCTTATGGATAAACTCAAGATGAAAACTTAAGTGTTTTTAAGGACTTATTCTGGATATTAAGTCTTATTCTAGCTTTCTAAATTTCTATATATACACAGGTGTTCTGAAAGCTCTAATTGTAAAACACCTTACTCTCTGCCCTTTCCTCTTTGACCTTACATGGGTCATTGCATCTTCCAACCATAATTTTTTGCCTTAACCATCTGTGGGTTATTTATCTACCTTCACATATTTTGAAATCGCTGACACTTTTCTGCCCTGAGTGAGTTCTGAGCTAGGCAAACAAATGAATGACATGTGTTTGTCCTTTCTATAATTCAGAGACAGGTAAAATAAAACATGTACATTACCTGTGAATAATATTGGCTCTTCTCCCTTTGGAATCAGGGATCAGCATCCCACAGTATGAACGTGAATTAATGTCTCCAAGTCTACCTCTAAGCCACTGAAGAATGATGCAAGTGCAAATACAAAATTGCAAAGTTTTGTGCATATTAAAATTGTTTTTGGTACTGCCCTCATGGTCCAGTGGTAAAGAATTTGCCTTCCGATGCAGAGGATTCAGGTTTGATCTCTGATCAAGGAACTAAGATCTCACATACTGTGGGGCAACTGAACCCACACGCCATAACTACTGAGATTGCAGGCCTCAATTAGAGAGCCCATGTGCCGCAAAATACAGAGCCCATGTGCTCTGGAGCCTGTGCTCCAAAACTAGAGAGAGAGAGAGAGAGAGAGAGAGAGAAAATAAAACCCACACACCACAGCTAGATAGAGAAGCCCACTTGCCACAACTAGAGAGAAACCCACATGCCACAATGAAGAGCCCACATGCCTCAACAAAGACCCAATGAAGCCAAAATATAAAATAAATAAATATTTTTAAAATTGCTTTCTTCTTGATTCAGGATTTATTTTGTCACTGTAAGCCTTTGAGTCTTTTCCACAGTTCTGACAAAATTGGTTCCTGATAGTTTTTGCTTGTCTTTTGATACTTCTGTGAGTTAATAAGGAGATTCACTGGCCTACTCAACCCTTTTTTTGACCCTCAGATGATTTTTAAAGGAAATTGTTTTCTGTTTCTCATCTTCCTGAAGAATTTTTGCACTCTACCCTGTTATTAGAATCCTTATCCCTCCTCCCATTTATCCAATCATCCATTCAGGATAACAGAAGTTCTTGAATTCCTAATTTAAGAAGCTACTCCAGTGATGGTAAGACTTCAGTAAGCATCAGAGTCACCTTCAAGGCTTGTTAAAGCATTGATTCCTGTGCCCCATTCACATGTAATCTGAGCCTGTGTGTCTGGATTCAGATCCATGAAATTGTGTTTTGCAGAAGTACCCACATGATGTTGATGTTACTGGCTCATTGATCACACTTTGAATGGTATTGATGTAGTTCTCAAAACCTGTATTTGAATAGCAACCTCAAAATCCTTTAGTCCAGCTGTTCTCAAACCAGAAGTGATTTTCCTCTCAGGGGATACTTGTCAATGTCTGGAGACACTTTGGTTGCCATCACTGAGGGAGTTGTGCTGCTGTTGGGGTCAAGATTGGCAACCAATGGGCCAAAAAAGACCTTTTCAAATTGTCTTGTTTGATCTTTACAATGTTCTAAAATACAATGTAATGAGGCATTTTATAATATAATTGGCTTAATATTTGATGTCTTACACCAAGTTTGCACATGCTTTTTTAAATTTCCTACCTGGGCCCTGGAGGCATCTGAATCTGCAAACCTCTGATCTCATCCAACTTCTTTATTTAGCAGGAGAGAAGGGTGTAGTGACATAAGCCAAACAACTTATTCAATGTTAAATAGTGTAAGTATACATGGAATCCAAGTTTGTAATGGTTACCACAACTTCAGTGTGAATCATACCCATGTTGTATACTCTCATACAATTAGATATTTTCCTCTTCTTTATTCATGCATTTATCCTCTCAGTACACTGTTTTTCCTCTTCTTAGTAATAGAATTGGACATATGACATATTTGACATATTACATTTACTTGACACTCCTTTAAATGCTTAGAGAGAAATGATACAGCAACAAGTTCTATATTTGAAATACCAAATGAAATTTAGAATTTGTACTACACAAGATAACCCCCACCACAAAGAATAATCTAGGTCCAAATGTCAATAGTGACAAGATGCTGTGTACTAGGGCAATTTAAAGTCTATGCTGTATTTAGCATAATCATAGCAACAACGACCTCAAACCCAGTCAAAATCCTGAAGAGATTGACACAAACTCCTGACACTAAAGACTTAGCATAAAGAAAGTGTACCTATTTCCAAGCATAATGCTATTTACCTTAGTCTCCTTCTGTCCTACAGTAAATGCCCAATTTTCAACAGCAGCAAAAACACAAAGCATATAAAAAGACAAAAAAAAAAAAAGCAAAAATCCCATCCCCAAAGACAAAGTAATCAACAGAATCAGATTCAGATATGACACAAACATTGGAACTACCTGATAGGGAATTTAAAATAACTAGGATTAATAATTAATAATTAATTAAAAGTTCTAGTGGACAACATACACAATAAGATAAATAATTTCAGCAGACAGATGGAAACCATAAAAAAGAATCAAGGGAAAATTCTAGAAATGAAAAACACTGTAAGAGATAAAGAATTCTTTTGACATGATCATTAGCAGAATCGTCACAATAGAAGAAAGAATCACTGAACTTAACTGTATGTCATAGGAGTATCCAAATTGAAATTCAAACAGACAAAAAGAGTGAAAAAGAAAACAGAACATCCAAGAGCTGTAGGACAATGTGAAAGTACTAACATGTACACATTTATAAATTCACAAAGAAAAGAGAATGAGAAAAGGCCAAGAGACATATTTGAAATTCAATGTTGGAAGATTTTCTGGGGATACAAAAATGGAGTATTTGATCTAAAATGATGCATTAGATGTCATGATAGCTTTTCTGGGAAAACAGTCACTTGAAATCTGAGCAGAAGAGAATAGAGCAAAGTATGTGTTTATGTTTTGAAGTTCCTAGAAGAGGGGAAATCATAAGTTAATGCCTGAAGAAAATACAGAACATAATTCCTTGGCAAAACCAAAATATTCAAATATGAACAAATCATATTCTGTAAGGTAGAAATGTTGTAAGAAATAAGGCTAGAATTCACCAGAATAGGTTACAACAGGATTGTCAAACTTTATTCAGGGACAAATAGTAAATATTTTAGACTGTGAGAGTCATATGACCCCTGTTACAACTACTCAGCTCTGATTTGTAGCAGGAAAGGAACTAAAGTCCATACAGAAATGAGTGTGGCTACAGCTGTGTTCTAATGAAATTTTATTTACAAAAACAGTTGGAACACTGAATTTGGCCTATAGACCATAGTTTGCAGACCTGACTTAGAAAAACATGATGAACATCCAGGCTTCAGGGTCTCAGAGATAAATATGTCATATGCCCTTATCTGACTTTAAAAAGTGTTATAATGATTAATATCAAATATATACAAAAGTATAAAGAATATTAAAATAAGCTTCTAGGTACTCTTCATTCAACTTAACAATTTTTAATGTATGACCAATCTTGTTTTTATAAGAGTCCATTCATTTTCCCTTACCTGTGTTATTTTGAAAGAAATAGTAGGTGACATTTGTAAATATTATCAAGATCCAAATAAGTTCATGTATTATAATTAATGACTCTTTTAACTGTATTCTGATCTACATATTTCCTTTCCATATCATTTTCTCCTTGCAATTTATCTATTAAAAAATCTACTTATGAAATTTGAAATAGTTTTTTGAGGTCCAACATGTGTTTTGAGCCATAATTAGACATTTATTTGGTAACTAATCCTCCAGCTCTGCCACCTACAGTTTTCCCAAATGTAAAAAGCCAAATCACAGCATGGGACTGAGGAGAAAATATGAAAACCACCAAAATTTCTTTGATCATCATGAAGTCAGGAATGAGAGTGGATCAGTTTTAACTACTGGGGGGAATCTCCTGGAAAGTAGAGCTTTATTTTGGGTGCAAAAGAGCCTGATGCAGGAAACTCAGTCAACATTACCCATCCTAATTGCCAAAAATGGTATGTGTTCCAACAAGATTCTTGAAGTCCCAGCCAATTATGTTGATCAAAAAGCGTTTTTCTTGTTAACAATTTCTACCACTGATGGGCTTGTCCTTTTGAAGATCTGGGGACATTCCCAGAGCTGCTTCTCCCCTAAGAGTGTTTTGTTCTAGTATAATTCTATGCACAACCTCACAATAAGCTCATCGTCTTCCTTACATTAAAAAAATCCAAATGAATGCAGTTTATTAAAAATTGCCAATAGAGGGAAAATTATATAACTTGTTCCCATATGAAAAATTATAACCCTATAGCTTCCAGATAAAACTGAAGTTAAGATCTGAGATTCTGAGATCTGAAAAATTCTTTCTGGACTTCTGAAACCTTTAACACGAATACTGCAAAATACGCAATTTTCTTTCCTAAGGACCTTTGGATAGTGTAAGAGAATTTAAAGGAAATTGAGCTCATATTCCATAAAAATTGTAGTAAATAAGACATTCATGTTCTTAAGGAGAGGCAAGCCAGGGAGAAGAGAAGGGTGGTTCTTCATTTCTTCATATACTTCATGTCTCTTAAATTTTGTATTTTATTCTTGATATCTTTTTTATTATGCCTGGGTTTTTCTGTGACCCAAACCGCCTAGGAAGATACTGCCAAAACCACACTTTCCCTGCCATCAAGGAAGTTACTCCTGCCAGCTTCAACTACATACTAGGAATCCTGGGAAAGGAACTTGAGAAATTGAAATTACATCATGAATTGTCAACAGAAAATGTAATTGCTAGGATTGCCAATTATTCACCAGATGGCTCACATTTCCCAAAGTCCCTTTTGTTAGTTACTTTTTGATATTTCTGTGAATTTTTTTTTCAGTCATCTTCCTCCACTGTAAATTTTATTATTTAGAGAAAAATCAAATCTGCTTTATAAGCATTGTAAGTCTTTTCAATTCTATCCCCAAACTAATATAGACTGTCCCTGGTTCCACCACTTTGGTTTGGATCTGCTGAAGGATTCTTACAACTAGACTCTTTAAACTGGACAATTGTAATCCTGAGTTCCAGCTACATATTCTTGTCTCTTCATAATTTAATTAATTAGTTAATTGTTAAATAAAACAATTTAACTCTATAACTCTCTTGGAACTGGCCAACTTCTGTCCACTAATAATCAAACTAGGCCCAAACTAGATGTCCTCAGATGACACTGAACTCAAATTGACCCTTTGTGTCTACTCCTGTCTTAATCCCAGTACTGAACCTTGATCATTACTGAATTGCAAGAATGTGTGCATTCAAAATTTGACTGCATACATTCCTCCCACATTTTCCTGGCAGTTGTTTTCCCATTTTGGTGGAAGGAGATCACTTTTGTGAGTGGAAATGCATATATGCTTTCACCAAATCTAAGAGTGACATATAATTTCTTTCATTTGAACCTC
Organism: Mesoplodon densirostris; assembly: GCF_025265405.1. Lineage (NCBI taxonomy): Eukaryota > Metazoa > Chordata > Mammalia > Artiodactyla > Ziphiidae > Mesoplodon > Mesoplodon densirostris. Next base: position 668,814 of record NW_026778237.1, on the reverse strand, counting down.
CAGATGGATTTTGTAAAAGTCATTAAATACCACCAGAAATGAAAGCTTCATTTCCTAGGAGAATAAATGTGTCTACACACACACAGACACACACACATGCAAGTAAGTCACATGCATGGGAAAGGGATTACATAAGTGAAATATTAAACCAAGTGTCAGCCTCCATTTGCCCATTCTTGTTAGAATTAAACTGAAAGCTGTTTATCTCCTGCTAGTCTCACAGGGATACATCTTGGCTTTACTTCTGAAATAAATTATTGGCACAGTTTCATTGTTTGGGATACAGGATCCAAAACCAAAATAAGAAACCAAAAAAAAAAAAAGTCCTTAAGCAGTATACAAGAATTATGGTCCTCAGATTTTTATCTATCCTGGTATTTTGAAAACTTGCTTTAAAAGAAATAACATAGGCCAGCAGTAGATGGAGAGGAAGGAAGGGGAGGCTGAGAGAACAGCCAGGAAGCTGGGACTAGCAGCTGCTCTGTTTTTCTGAGCAGGAGGAATAAAATTAGACAAGAGTTACAAATGCGCTAGTGTAAAATAACAGCATGTCTGAGCAGGGCAGGGTGGTAGTGAGTCCATTTGCTTGTGAGTAAAGGACAACTAAAAACAGTTCATGAAAAGTTCATCAAGAGGAATAGAGTGAAGGTACTCAGAATGAGTAGATTTATTTTTCTATGAAATAATGTGGAAAATCGAGATGCACAAATAAAAAGCACTATGCAGATGTAGAAATACGGTCTGGTTACAATATGTATGAAAAAACAGAAACAGAAAGCTTAGTTCGATGGATATAAAATCAAGCTGGAAGAAAATTCACAAAATATAAATGAGTATTGTGAATAGTGGAATTATGCTAATTTATTTTTCTTTTAATTTTACTTCTATGAATTTTCTAAATTTTCTTTTGTTAGCCTGTATGGAAAAGAATATTGAAATTATTCTTAAATTAATTAATGAAAGTGAAAATCCCATACATTCACCTGTAATAATACTTGTCAGGTAGGACAATCATCAGTCATTATATTGGTGGTAGGAATGGCTATATTACTTAATATTTTATCTAGGTAGCCATATGGAGAAAAGTTAACATTTTAGCAGATGGTACCAGAATTCCTTTGTAAGGGAGACCTGCCTTTCCTGAAAAATTGAAAAGAAGGTTTGCCAAGTCCACTGTAGTTAGTCCCAAGGCCTCAGTACTGATATGGTGCTCATTTCATATTAGGGAGAGAGAGGAGCAGTGAGGCAAAAGCTGTGTAATACTTGTATTAGTCAGTGTTCTCCAGAGAAACAGAAATAATAGGATATATATATGTGTGTGTATATATATATATATATATGTGTGTGTGTGTGTGTGTGTGTGTGTGTGTGTGTGTATAAGTGTATATATTTCTATTCCCCCTCTTTGTGTGTGTATATATATATACATATATTACATACATATACAGAAGGAAGTATTCCATATATATCTATATTTAGATATATTTATGTATATATGCATATATATTCATATATAAACATATATAATGAGAGAGAGAAATTTATTTTAAGGAAGGAGTTCACATAGTTTTAGAGGCGGGCAAGTCCAAAATCTGCAGTGCAGGACTGCAGGCTGGAGACCTAGAAAAGAGCTGATGTTACAGCTCAAGTCTGAAGATAGTCTAGAGGCAAAATTACCTCTTCCTCAGAGAATCTCAGCCTTTGCTTTCTTTAGTATTTCAACTGATAGGATATGGCCAATCTACATTATGGAGGGTAATCTGCTTCACTCAGTCTACTGATTTACACATAATTACACCTAAAAAATACCTTAACAGTAACATCTAGGCTGGTATCTTACAAAATAACTTGGCACCATGGACGAGTAAGTTAGTCATAAAATTAACTGTCACGGTGCTGGAGCTGGGGAAATGAGTAGTCATTAAGGCTGGGGATAGAGGAAGACATTTAAAGGAAAACATAGAATATGAAGTAAGTATAACTGGAATCTTTAGCAAAAATTTTACTTCCTATGTTTGAATAGATTTCACTGAGACACTGATAAAGGGGCAAGTTTCTCATCAAGGTTGACTCAGAGCTGTAGCTAGGTTAGCCTGTGTGGGTAGGGAGAAAGATCTGAGATCTGACTTACATGTCTCTTCAAAATATGATCATAGTCCATTGGTACTGTGCCTATCATTTGTCTTTATCTTTGCTCATTCACCACTACCACTAAGTTGGGTGTTGTTTACCTGAAATAAATAGACTGCCAGATATTTCTCCAGCAAAGGTGTGTTTATTCATGATCATGAAAGAATTGCAATAACTGTATCTGCTATCATGATGGGCGAGTCACCCACAGCAAAGGAAGGAGAACATTTTGATAGAGAGAATTTCTTGGCTGATTCCTTGACAAGAAAAAAGAGGAACTCTTCTTCCTATGGGGCTGTGCTATTGTCACAGGGTATGAAAGTTCCCTTCTGCTCTCCCAACTTCATTTAATTGAGGTTTCTATTTGTTCATTTTTCACAGAATTTACCGCTTTGCTCACCACCTCCCCTTGCTAGGGTAACTCCCTGTCCTTATGTTCTTCATAGCACATTCATTGCAAAATATCAAGTGTTTCAAGAGCTATTTCACTACCTCAAGTGGCATTTCATATATAAGATGACCTTAGAAGTTAGCTCTTGGATCACATGTTGTGTGTTTCATCTTGTTGCAAAGAAACTTTTAAACTGATCCTCTAGGAACCCATGGAACGTTGCTTATTTCCTTCAATATATTCTGAGCAACTGTTTATTTTCCAATGTCTGAGATGGTTTCTGAGCCAGGGGCCTAAACAATAACCCAGTCTTCTACATATTTAATGAACTTAACTTGATTACATCTCCCAACACTCTATTCTGAATAAAACCACATTTCCAGTTACTGGGGGCTAGGAACTCAACAATTAAATTGAATTTGAATCGGGAAACACAATTTATCCCATAGCACCATTCAATGAAGAGTTTTGTGCCCCAGTTGTTAGGAGGACTGGTGTAAGATGGGCTTTAGGGATCGATCACTCATCAGCTGAGAGCCTCCTCACCTAGGGTTAGCCCTCTTCCTAAGGTGACCCACACTCAATGACTAATTAATACAAGGATATAAATGTCTGGCCATGTAGCCAACTCAGGATAACTCTAAAGGACTCCTCAAACTCCAGAGTGTTGGCAGATTCTGGTGATGTGTCTGTATTAGAGCCTGACTTCTCTTATGACCCAGTCCTACTCTGTCCCTAGCCTTTGTACTAATCTCCATGTCAAACTCTTCTTCCTGAATAACTTGTGACAGTACTTGAAAGGAAAAACAGTCTTCTGAAATATTTTATTCAACAGAGTTACCACTTCCGTATTGGGCACATAGCAAACACTCAATATATCCTAACTGGTTTGCTCAGTTTTCTCTGAGTCATATATGGCACAATTGAGTGTGCAATTTGTTTTCATGGTTGCCTGTGACACATCTTAGGTCTCAGCCTACACATAGTAATGCTATCAGATAGAAATGCTTAGCAGCACTCACCTGAACCCACTGTTAGCCCTCACAGATATTTTCGCTTTTAGAACCTGTATTGCAGCTCAAGCCCTTCTCATTCTTATGATTGCAGGAGATACATCAGTAACAATCATCAGGTAACTCTGAGAAAATAAGGTTTATAACTCACAGGTCCTAGAGGGACAACACAGCAAGTTCACAGGGGTTGGAAGTAGAGCAGCCTGGCTCTTTAACTAGTCATGTAGCTGGCAATGCATTTATTTGAGATGGATATCTTTGAAGTGGATGACTTGGCATTCAAAAGCTTAATGTCAAGCACTGATATTACAATAAAAAGCCTCACTGTCAGTTGCCTATACCATAGAGTCCCTTTGTAGGTTGAACCCATAATGGGCACATACCCAAATGGATCCTTTGGCCACCATTTACACTAAGTCCCTTCTCTTCCTGGCTGCCAAAAAAACATCCTTTGCAGTCTTATGTGTCATGATGGTCAGATGCCCTAGTACCTGATAATAAGAGTAATCTATAAGCATGAATTCAGGATAACTAATTATAGAAATAACCAACACAAAACAGTGGTTTGGAAATTGATGACTAAAGACTTGAAGGATGGTTAAAAGCTAAGAGTGGAAAAGTACTGAGTCAGAATGAAGAAAGGCATTTTTAAGAAGAAAAGTGTCTTCTAACTATGTGGTCCTGCAGAGGTGTCTGAAAACTGTCTCAGCCAATGTCTGCACTACCAATATAAATGCCTCCAAATAGAGATGTTTAGATTAGAAATGAGATATGTGTAAGAGCAACACTGAGTGAGGGCTCAGAGTGCCTGACTGCAACTGCCTTCACAGACTGCAATATACTGGATGAGCACCTACTCTGGTGTGGTGTGAGGGCAACTTTGTCCCTTGATGCTTGCCAGGTAGTCCAATAACTGTCTATGGTCAGGTCCAAAGTACCACATACAGGTTTTTATCCAGGAGCCAACTTCTCAACTTCATCCCTTGATTTTTTTCAAGTGCCAAGCAAGAAACATAGGTTACCCATCATGGTCCCAAATTAGTCAGATTCTGAGTGGCTGTGACAATAACCGGGTATTTTTTAAGAGATAGCAGTTGACCAAGGCCTTGGAGAGTACTCTAAACAGGCTGCTCAGACCTGTTTGTAGGAGTGAATGTAGTCATTACCAAGCAAGGAAGAATGTCCCATAGCCCATTCTAGAGAGCCAAGAATCTTCCTGTCTTAGTTTGTATATTAATCTACCAGTCAATTCAAGCATAGCACAACTTTATCCAGTAACTTGATGCCTTCCAGGGCTGAGGTGTGCTGAGTGTTGTGATGGTCAGGATAGCCCTAGAAAAAAAAGAGTTTACCATGATAGGTACCCCAGACAAGACAAGTAGTTAGAGTTTGTAATGTTTCTCCCGAGGTAAGATCCCTTGTAGGGTTTCCTGCCCTGGGGTTCCCTGTTGACTCTGAATAATTTAGTTCAGTCCCTTGTTTCAGTAGAACTCCCTGAGGCAGTCAGTCTTGTTTGTCTTTCACTCATTTTATCAGCCTCATGAATGTAGAGGCCATCGCAAGATGCTCTGCATGGAAAGTACAGGAATTAAGGCCATTCTCTGCTGTCTAATAATTGGCAATATAAGCTGTTATCATAGGCTCAGCAGTCAGCCTGGATCCAAAGCTTCTATAGCAGCTTGCAAAGGTAACATTGGGAGTTTGTCTTCAGGAGGAGGGAAGAAAACTTTAAGGAGAAGTTCTGAAAAACAAAGATCATTAAGGTCCCCTGCCCTCTCACATGTCTTCTCTGGTGTTCAGGTTTTATTTTTTTATTTTTTTTATCTTAACAATGTGTTGAATATGGTAATTGGAATTTCACAATTTAAAAATCATACTTTACTTTTATCTAAATTTTTCATCTGGAAAGATTGCACTAAGAGCAACAAAATTACTTTTTAAGAAAAAGACTTTAAAATAACTTTTGAATTGCAGTATCGTTGCTTTACAATACTGTGTTGGTTTAGGTATGCAGCAAAGTGATTAATTGTATATATATATATTTCATATTTATTCTAGTAAAAGTTATTAGAAGATATTGAATATAATTCCCTATGCTATATAGTAAATCATTATTACTTATTTATTTTTTGTACAGTAGTCTGTATCTATTAATCCCACACCCCTAATTTAACCCTCCCATTCACCCCTACTCTCCTCTTTGGTACCTTAAGTGTGTTTCTGTGTCTGTGAGTCTGTTTTGTATATAGATTCATCTGTATTATTTTTTAGATTCCACGTATAAGTGATACCAAATAATATTTGTTGGGCTTCCCTGGTGGCGCAGTGGTTGGGAGTCCGCCTGCCGATGCAGGGGACGTGGGTTCGTGCCCTGGTCCGGGAGGATCCCACATGCCGCGGAGCGGCTGGGCCCGTGAGCCATGGCTGCAGAGCCTGTGCGTCTGGAGCCTGTCCTCCTCGGCGGGGGTGGCCTCAGCAGTGAGAGGCCCGCGTACCGCAAAAAAAAAAAAAAAAAAAAAAAAAAAAATTGTCTTGCTCTGTCTGACTTACTTCTATAAGATTTACTAATATTTTCTAGGTCCATCCATGTTGTTGCAAATGGCAATCTTGCATTCTTTTTATGGCTGAGTAATATTTTATATATATATATATACACATATATACATATACATATATATACATATATATATACACATATATATACATATATATATACACATATATATATGTGTATATATATATATATATATCATATTCTTTATCCATTCATCTGTTGATGGACATTGGGTTGGGTTTTGGCTATTGTAAATAGTGCTGTTATGAACATTGAGATGTATATATCTTCTCTAATTAGACTTTTTTGTCTTTTCCAGGTATACGCCCAGGAGTGGGATTGCAGGATCATGTGGAAATTCTATTTTTAGTTTAGTTTTGTTTTGTTTTGTTTTGTTTTTTGCAGTATGCGGGCCTCTCACTGTTGTGGCCTCTCCCGTTGTGAAGCATAGGCTCCGGACACGCAGGCCCAGCGGCCATGGCTCACAGGCCCAGCCGCTCCATAGCATGTGGGATCTTCCGAGACCGGGGCACGAACCCGTGTCCCCCGCATCGGCAGGTGGACTCTCAACCACTGCGCCACCAGGGAGGCCCCTATTTTTAGTTTTTTAAGGAACCCTCATACTGTTTTCCAAAGTGGCCATACTACTTTACAGTCCTACCGATAATGTAGGCGTGTTGCCTTTTATCCACACCCTGTCCATAGAATAACTTTTAAAATGAGTTTGTATAACAGCCTATCTCTTGCTCTTTAATAGCTATTCTAATCTTCCAGTGATTTGGGTGTTCAGAAAAGGGCTGAAGAGGAGAGAAAACCTCGCAGAGCCCCCCACAGAGACTGAGCTGTCAATGACTATAAAAGAAGAGTGTGCAATTAAAGGAAGGTGGCAGATAGTCTGATGAAATATATGCACAAATGAGAGGTGCTCTCATAGAACTGCTAAATTAAGACCCTGGACTGCTCACGTGAGATGGGCAGTCCAATCTGGGATTGTCTTGTCCCCTCCCATAGGCCATGCAAGTGTGTCCCTTAATTATCCTTTAAAACAGTCAATCATCCCTGAGACATGGGGGATTGATATGGAGCAAGAAGAGTCCCTCATATGCCCCATGATTGTGCTCAATGTTGCGTAGTTTGGGCATAAATCCAGGGCTGTTATGAGAGGAAATGAGCTCAGAAAATACAAATAAGAAACAATTGTGTTCTTACAGGTTCTGGATAGTGTAATCTGACTCAACAGAACATGAGGGGGTGGCCACGCCAAACATGGAGTAAGTGTCAACTTCAGGTAGGAGCCAGTGGACCCCTCCAGATGGAATGAAAGATCCAGAGTGATCCAGCTGCCAAAAACATCCTGGCCTGTTAGCCTGAGACCTGTCAACAAGCAGGGCAGACAGATTTTCCACACTGTTTCCAAGTCTCCTTACAAAAGTGGCAATTCGTATGTGCAGGATCAGGCAAGGATGGTGTCTGAATTTCCATGGAGTGTCCTCTCCTGGATTCATGAGGTGATCTGTTGCACATCTGCTCACTTCCTCTGGGGTACAGACAATTTAGTCACTCTTTAGCTGATAAGTGGGCCCTATTCTTGGCTTTTATCCTTTTTGTTAGCACAGGGACCTTTCTGATGAGCTTCCATGTGGGCAACAAAAAGATTATCAGTAGTAGAACTCAATTTATCCAAATGTGGCTTGTTGCCCAGTTAAACAGCCATTAGCCTCAGCCCATGAGTCACTGAAAATCTAACATGTCTTACAATGTTCCATATGACCCACTAAGATGCTTGCTATCTTGCCCCTCAAGAGAATACATGATAGTAACAGCTGACATGAGAATTGTGGTCTCCTTGGTAGGGGCAGTTCTAACAGTTAGGTGAACAAAAGGATTCTGGTACATATGCCAGTATACTGTGAGTTTGGTTAACATGGATCTTACCTGAGAAAATACTCAATTATAAATGCTTTGGTGTACTTAGGCTTATGAACCTGTAGGTGCATGGTGGTACTCCAGAAAATGGTTAGAGACATGTAATTACCTTTCTGAGAAGCCAGTTTATCTCCCAAGAGGACTTTTCATTTTCTGTAACTATGACCATTAAATAAAGTTCTACTGCCAGGAGTCAGAAATCTCCTGTGAATTGATCTTAACTATGCTAAAAAAATTAATTTATTCATTGACAAACATGTGTTGAGGGTTAACTGTATACCAAGAACTGTGTTATGTTCAAAGGAACTTAGTGATATATACATTTGAAAGTATCTCCACTTTCATATGCCATATATATATATATATATATATATATATATATATATATATATGTGAAAATGTACATGAGATCATGTATGTCAGTCAAGACCATGTACTTTTAAATGGAGACAGATGTACCTCAATCACTGCCTGCATTGTTATGTGAAATATAGCACCCTTCTACATACTTCTGCCAATTTCTGGGGATTTGTATGGTGAGTGCCACTGCTGGCCCTTCCTTCTTTCTCTCTTGCAGCTTGTCTCACCATCTGTGAATGGTCCCGTCGCTCTGCTCAGAAACTGTTTTTTTCCCTTAAGTCCTCCTCAGACATTGATACTTTATGTGTAGAATTTTCTCTGAAGCATTAGAAAGATAGAAATGTGTACATTGGAATCATACTAATTATTTAAAGTGGAGTAAAAGACATGCCATCTTTTAAACATTTTTAAGCTTTCTCATATAGGTGAATTTTTCTTGGGCCAGTTGTCTCTTTAATGTCTGTTTGGCTGCCATTTTCACCTGCCTTCTTTTTCCCTCTTCACCCTCTTCTCTTCCAGCTCCTAAATTGCTGATCGATTTTTTTTTAATGTTTCATGTGGAGGGTGGTATTTTTTGTGTTGATCTCTTTCACAGTGTTTATTTATTTATGTGTTCATTCATTTATTTTTGGCTGCATTGGGTCTTTGTTGCTGCACATGGGCTTTCTTTAGTTGCAGGGAGTGGGGGCTACTCATCGTTGCCATGCACAAGCTTCTCATTGTGGTGGCTTCTCTTGTTGGGGAGCATGGGCTCTATGTGTGCGGGCTTCAGTAGTTGCGGCATACAAGCTTCAGTAGTTGTGGCTCATGGGCTTCAGTAGTTGTGGCTCAGGGGCTCTAGAGTGCAGGGTCAGTTGTGGTGCCCGGGCTTAGTTGCTCCAGGGCATGTGGGATCTTCTTGAACCTGTGTCCCCTGCATTGACAGGCGGATTCTTAACCACTGTGCAAGGTAAGCCCTTGCTGATCAATATAAATGCAGCATAGTTGAGTTATCTCTTCATTTCTCAGTGTTCTCATAGACCATACATCATTTTTCTACCAAGATTATCTATCAAGGAATTAGATTGAACTATATGAAAGTGTTGTTATATGACCCACAAAAATGATAATTTAATTAGTATTAATTTATTTTAATTAATCCAATACTTTATTACACAAATACAACTTTCTTTCTAAGAGTTCCATCTACATACATGGTTAGATACATGTACAAAAAATATACTTTATTTGTATACCTATGCATAGCAAATATAGTAAAAGAAATAAGCAACATTTAAGGAACAAATAAATATTTATTTTCTTATGCACATTTCCTTATATTTTCTGCTACTTTTCATTTTCTAAGTTTAAAATACATTACCCTTTATAATTAGAATACTTATTTTAAGTGTGGAAGAATAAAACTAACATAACTGCAATTTTAGCTCTTCTAGTAGACCATTCATGCTGTTTAGTGAATGTAGCAGATCCTGAGTAAAGGCAGTGTGGCAGAAATTCTCATATCTGTCGAAATTCTTTATTGTATTTGCAAGAAATAATTATTAACATAATCTTTACAAAATAATTTAAAACTTAATGACTAAAATCTTTATTTGTCCAAGTTGAAAAGTTATTTCAATAAGTTATGCTTATTTTCAAAGCATAGTTATTCAATTTCTTGAAATACAGCTATTTAAGAACTAAAAATTTGATGTCTGCCTGCAGTCCCTATTTTCATAAATTAATGTAAACTTTCTATGATATGAAACATGTAATGTATGCTAAATTTTCATGTGGTTCATTACTTAAAATATACACCCTGGGCGTCTTTCCTTGAAGACCTTTTTTGTGAAGTGAAATTGAAAGCAAGAATGAAGGCCTGGGACATCCAATCCTGGCAGTAAAAACTGTGTCTGTCCTGTTTGCTAAAATCCATACTTTGCCTCAAAAATACCGTGTATCATAGAAATATGTACAATCTTAATTCTCATTGTATTTAAATGTAGATTTTATTCTGATATAGAAAGAATCCAGGTTTAAAAAATACCAAAGAGGAAGAGTTAAAAAAATAATTTTCCATTATGGTGTTCCACATCAGTGTCATTTAAGAAAAATTTTCTTAGTTTTTGATGTAAAGGGGAGGAAGAAGTTGTGTGAATTATGTTAAGTTTAAGGTAATTTGACATAGTTCAAGAAATGGGTCTATAAAACTAACTTAAAATTTTTCCTAATTTTTTTTGAAGATGTTATGGGTAGGAGTTTATTAATTAATTTATTTATTTTTGCTGTGTTGCATCTTCGTTTCTGTGCAAGGGCTTTCTCTAGTTGTGGCAAGCGGGGGCCACTCTTCATTGCGGTGCGCGGTCCTCTCACTATGGCGGACTCTCTTGTTGAGGAGCACAGGCTCTAGATGCGCAGGCTCAGTAGTTGTGGCTCACGGGCCCAGTTGCTCCACGCCATGTGGCATCCTCCCAGACCAGGGCTTGAACCCGTGTCCCCTACATTAGGAGGTCAACTGCTGTGCCACCAGGGAAACCCCTTTCTTAATTTTTGAAATGGAAATTCTATACAAAATCCAGCCTAAGAAAACGCATCAAAATTCATCAGAGCTCTATAAACAAAAACAAGCATTGTAGCACTATTAGCAATATGAAATAAAATAAAAATAGATATACCCGACTCATCCAATGAGAGGAATTCATTAAGCACTGTGAATAGCCACTTTAATGTATTAAAGCTATGAAGAGCTATCCTAATTTTGGAAATGTTTCTGCTTTAATAATAAGTGAAACAACCAGGAAATTAAAAACTAGGTAGACAATGTAATTCCAAAGTGTAAACTGTATATGTGAATCAAAAATGTAAAGGAAATACATCAGTTATTAAAGTGGCTGACTCTGGATGTTGATTGTTTTCTTCTTTCTGCTTTTTTTTTACTTCCCATGTACTTCTGCAACAATGCTAAGCTTAAAACACATTGTTAAAACAACAAAGAGATCTAGAGTATAAGCCCAGAATATGAGCATCTGATCACAGCCATTAATTATTTTACATGTGTTTTGGAATAAATGTTAACCTCTACACTTCTTTTTTCATCTTCTAATTATGGAATATCAAATTTAGCTTGGTTATTCAGTTTTTGAAGTATCCAGGTCATTTTCTCTTATCCCTGTCTTTAGATTATTTCAAAAGTTAAATCAGGTGATCTTCATGATTGAAATAATATACAGCAGGGGCTAGGGTAGTGCTAGAAGTTATGAATGCAAAGGAGATGACATTTCCAGTATTAACACAATTTGTTGAAAGACTGCTAAGTGCAAGGGAAACATCTATAGATACTAATAGATTACCTTAACATTAAATTTCTATTTTAATTATTTGTCTTTTTTCTTGCGTCCCTATGGATAGTGGTACTGACTATGAGCTTGAACTCTCTACAGTTTATAAAATTATAGAAAATACTATAATTGTATTTTAGAGGCACAATATTATTTGAATAGGCATCTCATTATTATTCAGATATATTTTAATATTAACAGGGCTCAAAATCTTTGAATGATGCATAGTTTCCTAACATTAGCCATCACATTTAGTGTAGGGGGTTGATTGTAGACATTCTGTTAGTTTATTTTGGTAAATTAAATTGGACTGTATTTTTCCATGCTGTGGATTTTCCAAGTCTCTGTGTTAACTGAAATCCAAAATCTACTTATGTGGTGGCTGAAAAATGTGTAATTTCTTTGATATTTATTCCTTTAAGTCATAAAATCTAATTTATCTCAATTTAAGAGTGGTTATACTGGGACTTCCTTGGTGTCGAAGTGGTTAAGAATCCACCTGCCAATGCACGGGACATGAATTCGATCCCTGGTCTGGGAAGACCCCACATGCCATGGGCAACAAAGCCCCTGCACCACAGCTACTGAGCCTGCGCTCTGGAGCCCGTGCTCTGCAACAAGAGAAGCCACTGCAATGAGAAGCCCGCACACCACGACGAAGAGTACCCCCACTCACCGCAACTAGAGAAAGCCCAGGTGCAGCAACAAAGACCCAATGCAACCATAAATAAATACATTTAATTAAAAAAAAGAGTGGTTATACTAACTGATTTGTTTCCAACAAAAAGAATGTGGTAAAAGTAACTGATGGTATGTGACTTATGAGACTTATCATCATGTCCTTCTCTTTGCTTTCTTTCATAGCTCACTCCTAGGGTAAACAAGAGGCCCTATGGAGGGTACATGAAGCAAGGAATAAGGTCCTCCTGCCAACAGCCAAGTGAGTTAGACACCTTGAAAGGAAATACACTAACTCTGTTAAGTCTTCAGATGTCTGCTGTTTTGGTGACATAATAACTTCAACCTCATGAAACTCTGAGCCAGAATTACTTATCTAAGCTGCTCCAAGATTCTTAACCCAGAGACACAATGACATAGAAAATGTTTATTGCTTTGAACCACTAACTTTTAAAGTTATTTGTTCAGCTTATCATGAACTTTATAATTAGAAAACTATCTTGAAAGGTTTTAAATGTAAGGTGTGTAACCTTAAGGAAACAGACTCTGCCTTCATGTAGCTTATAACTGAATTCCATTAACTGACCACAAGAGAAGAGGAGAATCAGTAAAATATGTTTGAAGTTGAGAAAGACATTTACTGTCACTTAATCTCAGTTTCTGAAATGGAGAGTAATACCTACTTTAAGATTTGTAGTGAAGTTGAGAAGTAATATTAAATGAAGTACCTGACATGGAGTTGCTACTCCATAAATGCTTGCTATTATTATAGTGGTAAATTTTCATCACTGATTTTTTTGTGACTTTATATTAGAATCCCTGCATAATGCCAGAAATGTTTAATTATTGTACATGTATGGGAGGCAGCATTTTCACTTATAGTTTTTTTTTTTTTTTTTTTTTTGTCTGCGTTGGTTCTTCTTTGTTACACGCGGGATTTCTCTAGTTGTGATGAGTGAGAGCTACTCTTCACTGTAGTGTGTGGGCTTCTCATGGTGGTGACTTCTATTGTTGCAGAGCATGGACTCTAGGCACATGGGCTTCAGTAGTTGCAGGATGCGGGCTCAGTAGCTACAGCATGTGGGCTCAATAGTTGTGGCTTGCAGGCTCTAGAACTCAGGCTTGGTAGTTGTGGCACACAGGCATAGTTGCTCTGCGGCATGTGGGATCTTCCTGGACCAGGGATTGAACCTGTGTCCTCTGCATTGGCAGGTGGATTCTTAACCACTTCGCCACTGGGGAAGTCCCTTCAGTTATAGTTTTGAAAAAGTAGAAACTTTACTAGAAAAACTCTCTATTGTCTTTCAAAACGACTTTTGTGAAAGACTCTTAGGGAAATTAAAGTGCCATGTTTTAGATTTGATTCTGTGCCCATCATTTGGTGGCTATAAACATGTATTTTCATTACTAATAATTTAAAAATTAATAGACTTTAATAAGTGTATTAATATAAATATCCCACATCAATATGCCAACATACAAAATTCCACCACACATGGATGGAAAGTGGATTAATATTTCTTATTCTGTATCAACCACATGTGTAATGTGTTATTCCAAGGCAATCCTTTTATTGTTTAGATACATAATTATGCATCATTATATTATTTAATCCAGAATTCCATGGATTCCCCTTTCCTTAATTACATTATTTGCTTCAATTCCATCACATCAATTATGTTGATTCCTTAAGTGATTGAGACCAGGGGAACTGACTCACTTCGTTTAACCTTATCTGCTCTGATATGATGGGAATAATCAACAGAAATTAAGCTCAGAACCTAAAGTTTAGGTAGATGAGCAGCAATTTTAAGAGCCCAAATCTAGATAATTGATATATAAGGTGAAATAACTAGATGCCTAGAAACAAGCCAGTTATTTCTCACCAGAGCAGTTCCTCCTCACTGCCAGTTTCTTTATATGCATAATTGTATTTTCTGGATTGCTCTGTTGTTATGACAACTATCGCTGTATATCACCCTAAAATCTGGCAGTGAAATGTACTATGAGAATAGTATACATTTTTCATATTTTTCCAAGTTCATTTTTTCATGGTTTCATATAGCAGTCCAACATGAAACACTGATTTGAGCAGAAAAAATCACAAAGACATATTCTCCCCCTTTGAGATAGAGAAACAGTTTTTGTGACTGAAATAGCAATTCACCATCAAATGGAGTAAATACACTGCAAACCATCAGACTCTCTTTCAAAGAAGGGAGAGGGACTGCACTCAGTGGTCCTCTGTGGAGCTTACATGCATCACTTGCTCCTGACATAAACAGAATCAACCTTCAGATTTCAAACTGAAGGGAGTTTGAAATGTGGGTAGATTTCAAGTGAAGGGTGATATTTCTGCTCCTTTTCCACAAGGAATAGGTAAATGTTGAAATTCACATGCTGCTCTCTGTTAAATTCACACAGTAAAGTTGGGGGCTCCTGACTGAAGACCAGTTGCCCCTCTCCCTCTCTTCTTAGAGCAGCTACTAGTTGGGCTTTGATGAGACAACTATTCTAATTTTCAGAATTGCTGGCATTCAGATAATGGGGAGAAGTCTGAAGATTGGAGTTAAATACAGAACACTAAAGCTAAATTAAAAACATTTAATAATCTAAGTCATTAAGAATTAATAATAAGATTCTCTAATTCAATAACTTTACTAACGATACCTCCTAAAACGAATTTAGTGTTAAGAGTTCATAGCAAGTGGAAGGATATTCATCCATTTATTTTGTTTAATTTGTAATAATAGTCCTTATTCTTTATGGAAAGAGAACACAAGTGAATATTCTGTAACAAATAGAAGTAAGACACAGAAATGTCCCATTGTTTAGTAAATTGCTGACCTGGTGTGAATTTTAGCAATTATTTCCTAAATGCAAAGTACATTTTTTACAATATCAATATTATCTATACATATTAATCCCTGTTTAACAATACTGATTGCTAAAACTAGAATATAATGTTAACAATTAGCAAAGAATTCCAAGATTTGAAGTTTTAAATCTGCATTTTGGGGACTTTCCTGGTGGCACAGTGGTTAAGAATCCACATGGCAATGCAGGGGACACGGGTTCAATCCCCAGTCCAGGAATATCCCACATGCCACGGAGCAACTGAGCCCATGTACCACAACTGCTGAAGCCCATGTACCTAAAGCCTGTGCTCCACAAGAAGAGAAGCCATCACAATGAGAAGCCCACACAGCACAACAAAGAATAGCCTACACTTACTGCAACTAGAGAAAGCCTGTGCACAGCAATGAAGACCCAATTCAGCCAAAAATTAATTAATTAATTTTTTAAAGTCTGCATTTTCAACACTGCAGATAATCTGATTGCAACATACCCCTTAATATTTTTTTAGTGGTAAATCATTCCAATAGACTGGATAAACTTTCTAAAAAGAATGATTTTTTAAAAATCATTACAATCCTAAGATAAAACTGATGAGTTTTGGAAATGGAAAGAAAATAAAGATGAAATGAATTAAATTATCTTTGAATCCAAAAGTAAAATAGAATGACATGGCATTCAATTTATTTTGCTTCACATCAAATACTCGGCCTCTCAATGGTCTCATTAAGAACATATCTCAAACTAGAGGCCCTAGAAAATTAAACTAGTTCATAGCAAGGTTGGAAATCTTACCCAGAGTAAAATCAGGGATGTATTATATTGGAAGTAGCCAGAGAAAACTGCCCTCTTTCTGTAGCATTAGTTACTTGGCCTCCCTTGTAAGGAGTTACATTAACCACAACCCACAAGTAAGCAGGTTCTGCATTACTAGTTAGTCTATTAAACTAAGGACTGTATTTTGATAGTAGGGTATCCAACTGTAACTCCAAATTGTAGTGGATGAGTTGTGCCACCTGCAGTTATTGTCCTTTCTCAGGCCTTCATTCAAACAGTTCCCTTCACTTATGAGGGAAAATGGACAATGCTGTACTGTGCTCCAAATTTATATATATATATACATATATATATATATATATATATATATATATATATATATATATATATATATCTTAAATGCCAAACTTCTCATTCCCTTATGTTTGTCCTGTCCAAAACAGCAATCATTAGCCATATGTGGCTATTAAAAATTTAATCAATTAACATTAAATAGTTTTTTTTATTTGCACTGTGAACTTTTCAAGTGCTTAATATCTCCATATAGCTAATGGCTACCATGGTGGACAGCATAGATTAGAATATTTTTAATTAAAGCTGCAACCTCCTAGATGTTATTGTAATAAATAAAGTGCAAGGAATAAGAAGTAACCAAAAACACAATAAATTCTGGAGAGGGTGTGGGGAAAAGTGAACCCTCTTGTACTGTTGGTGGGAATGTACATTGATACAGCCACTATGGAGAACAATATGGAGGTTCCTTAAAATACTAAAAGTAGTACTATCATATGACCCAGCAATCCCACTACTGTGCACATACCCTGAGAAAACCATATTTCAAAAGGAATCATGTACCAAAATATTCATTGCAGCTCTATTTACAATAGCCCGGAGATGGAAACAACCTAAGTGTCCATCATCCGATGAATGGATAAAGAAGATGTGGCACATATATACAATGGACATATGTACAATGGAATATTACTCAGCCATAAAAAGAAACGAAATTGAGTTATTTGTAGTGAGGTGGATGGACCTAGAGTCTTTCATACAGAGTGAAGTAAGTCAGAAAGAGAAAAACGAATATAGTATGCTAACACATATATATATATATGGAATCTAAGGGGGAAAAAAAGGTCATGAAGAACCTAGGGGTAAGACAGGAATAAAGACACAGACCTACTAGAGAATGGACTTGAGGACACGGGGAAATTTCTGGAGCAGACAGTCACCTCCTCCGCATTAATGAACACCTTCATTCAGCTGCCCCGGGGGAGGACCAGCTACTGCCTGCATCTGGACAGACAGATGCAGCAAAGAGAAGCTGGGCTGAGAGCCTGCGTGCTGCTACCAAGTAAGCAAGCATAAGTGGGTGCTTTAGGTTTACATAACCTTGAGAAAGTCAGACGCCTAGTAAAGAATACAACAACTAAAAACCAAAGCCATGTGCGCTGAGGACTTGTATTTCCAAAGGTCCAGGGGGACAGCCGATGAAAACCCTGAACTTCCGAGCTGTACACGGCTGCCCAGAGAATTTGCAGACAACAAAGTCCTCTGATTTTTTCCCCCAAGCTCTTAGCTTTATGTGGAACCAGGGTAAGAAGTTTCCCTTTTGTGTCTCTAGACAATTAAAGGATGATGTAGGCAATGTGTTTTGATCTCTCAGCAAAACTATGAAATGTTTTTTCTTCTGTTGAAATATCTTTTCAAACGACATTTCAACAAATTAATAAGGGCAAATGCAGAATCTGTGTTTTTTCCACCTTAAAAAGATGCAAAAACAACTGTTCTTTTCTGCTTCATTAAGCTAAACAGACTGGACAGAAGGCTGGCCTTTCCTGCTACTGAGTAATCCCATCTAATATGAATACAGATACCAAAGGACTAAAGGTTGCCAATTATCTCTCTCAACAAGCTTTCCTGTTAACCATTTTTAACTCAGGTTTCCCCTGGTGGGTAGGAAACACTGTATGGCATGGCTGACCAGAGAGGCCCTCTGTAATCCCCGGTCACTTGATAGGCAAAGCCCAAACCTTATCTTTGTCCAGCAGGTTTTAGGAGCCCCAGTGAGAAATAGGCTAAACCAGAAGGCAGGGCACAGGGCGAAGAGGGGGGCAGAGTTTTGGCAGAAGACTCCATGAGAGACACAGAATGGAGTCCCATGGGGCGGGGGGCAGGTTAGGGTGTTGAAAACAGCAGCCTCTCTTTATGTTAGCAGTTCTCAACTTGGGCTACGCATTAGAATTATCTGGAGAACTTTTACAAGGCACGATGCCTGGGCTGGGCCCCACCCTCAAAGTTTCTTGTTTAGTTGGCCCAGGGAAGGACATAGGCATTGGCTATTTAAAAGATTCCCAAGTTACTTTAAGAACACAAGGGTTGAGCAGCGCTCTCCTGGACCACGGTTTCTCATGCTCTCCATTATGGACATTTGGACCAGATCATTCTTTGATGTGGTACTGTCCTGCAAACTGTGGGCTATTTAACAGTGTCCCTGGCCTCCACTCACTAAGTGCCAGTACTATCAACAACCTTTATTTGTGATAACCAAAACCTAAATCCCACAGACATTTCCACATATACCTAGGGGCCAAAATTTCTATCTCTCTTCCTCTCTTTCTTTCCCTTTCTTCCCTGCCTTCTCTCCATTTCTCTCCCTGTCTTCCTCCATTCTTCCCTCTAATTTTCTTCCTTCCTCACTGCCTCCCTTTCTCCCTCTCTCACTCCCTTTCTCCCTCTCTCACTCCTTTCTTCTTTCTCTCTTCCTTACTCCTTCCCTTGCTTCCTAGCTCCGTTGGTTTCTCTCTCTCTCCATACACACACACACACACACACACACAAACACACACACACACACCCCACTGAGATTCACCATCTTGGGCACTTGTGTTCAAATAATAACCACACGAAGAGTACCCTGGGGTTTGGAGTTTCAGTTCTTGACGTCAAACAGAAATCTAAGAAATGAAAGAGCTGTTTAATTTTCCATTCTCAGCCTAGAGAAGGGATTGGTGCTATGATCCATAACTGTATATTTAAATATCTTTCCTCTGGTTTATATTAAAGGCTAAATTGTTTCTACAGAATTTATTGTCTGTATTTGAATTCACAAATCCATGGCCAGAATTATCTCTATAATATTATAAACCTATCTTTGATAGATGAGGGAGGCAAATTCTTCTCTCTTTAATCTAGCTAATTTTTTTTTCCTATAGGCAGCATCTTTCTCTCTACACTGCCACAGAGATAGTTTTCTAGCCCTGTGTTGTCTACTAATCATACTAGTTAGTCACTAGCCATATGTGATTTGTGAGATTTAAACAAATTAATGCAAGTAAATAAAACTTAACAACTTAGTTCCTCAGTCACACTAGCTACATTTCAGTTGCTAAGTCACATATAACTAGTGGCTACAATATTTAAGTGTCCTCTCTTTTTCACTTAGCAAACTCCTACTCATCTTTAGGATTCAGTTCAAGTGTCTCTCCAGCTCCTCTCTTCTCGCAGTCCTTTGAATCCCAAATAATTGTTTCATTTGCTGCTGCCCTGAGACTTACATACTTTATTAAATTCCTGTCTAAAAACTATACACTTGTAACATTTGATCATTAACTGTTGTTTACCCCTCTGTTTTCTATACTTAACTTGCAGTTCCTCAGTGTCAAGGAATAAGTATTCTTTGCATCCTGAAGCTGGAAAAGCTTCAGGATGCAAAGAATAGTTATTATAGATATGATAGATATGGTAGATACCATATCTATGGTACTCACATATCAAATGGTAGTACCATAGATATGGTACTACCATATCTATGGTACTACCATAGATACGACACTCACATACTATATGAAATAATCAGCCAATAAATGAGATGGCTTGATTGAATATATATAACAGCATGGAATTCCAACATTCTATACTGCCATTAAGCTGAATGCATCTCTTCAACATAAGAAAACTTCCTCTTTATTTTCGGAGTAAAATGACCATATCAGTCAGTAGAGAGCTCTTTATTATAATAGAAGATAAATTCATTTAAAGGCTGTATCTAATGGGTTGCTAATCACAAAGAGTAAGAAAGAAAATAAAGAGGAAGTTTATCGTTCTCTTATTTAGACTTTCTGACTTATAATTAAACAAAAATATCCAAAGAGAAATAAGATACAACTGGAAAAAAAAAGAACTAGCATAATATTATAGGTACCTAATATTTCTTCCCTCATTTATTCTTGAATTTATTTAAATGTTTTTTGTCTGCATTAGTAAATCCACAGTTGTATCTTACTTACTTTTTCTCTGCCTCTAAGTGATGAATACAGTGTCCAGCTCATTGTTGTTAATACCTGTAAAACAAGATAAAAATAAACAGAAAACAGATGGCTAGACTAGGGGAGTGGGGAGAGTGGTGTATGAAACATCACAGAAACATGAATATTAGTTAAATTACTATTTAACAATTTATTCACTTTTTATTGCTGGTATAATACACAATAATAAATTTCATGACTTGAAACAACACACATTTATTATCTTAAAGTTCTGCAAGTCTCACTTCAAGTTGTCAGTAGGACCACATTCCTTCTGAAGGTACTATGCAGAAAATATGTTCCCTTGCCATTACCAGCTTCTAAAGACCGCCTCCATTCCTTGGTTCATGATCTCTTCCTCTATTTTCAAAGCCAGCAACATCAGATGAACTCCCTCCCATACTGCCATCTCTCTGTTCTCTATCTGACGCTTTTTCTACAGCTTTCTCTGATCATGCCTTGGAAAATCTCCATGTTTAAGGACTCATATAATTAGATGGTTTGCCCCAGCTAATTCAACTTAATCTCTCCATCTCAAGGTCAGCACCCTTAATCACTTCAGGAAAGTCCCTTTCACCAAGTAAAGTAACATGTTCACAGGTTCTATGGATTATGTTGTAGACTTTTGAGGTCCCCCCTTTTTTTTTGTCTTTTGAAGTTACATTGTAGGTCTTTGAGGGCCATTATTCTACCTACCACAAAGAAATTAGAAATACATAGAAAAAATATTCTATATGGCCCTGGCTGAGAGAACACATAAAACACTGATGAGATTAAACTGGTTTTCCTTCGCTAAATGGACTGTTGATTAATCAAATTGAAACAGCACTGGCTTAAACTGGTTTTACTTCCTTAAACAGGTTGCTGATCGATCAAACCTGGAGTTATTTTAAATAGACAGCCTTGTGCAGGCGCAGGATGAGAACCCAGGTCTCCGGGATGACCCTGGAACCAAGTATCTTCAGTCTACGGAACTCAAAGAATAGAAAAGCCACCAGAGCTCTTCACAAAGCAAGAAGGCTTTCAATAAGGAAAACCTGGCTTCCAGCAGAGTGAGTAGCTTGTATGGACTGGTTCAAGGCTAGCCAATCAGCTTTCAAGTTCAAAATTCCCACAATCCATTAAATTTCACACAAAACCCTGAATTCCTAGATCCAGAGACAGATGAGCACTGCCTCCTGTCTCCTTGCAGGTCGACTTCACAATAGAGCTCTTTCTTTTCTCAAAAGCTGGTGACATAGTTTTGGTTTTTACAGGCATCAGGTAGTGAGTGCTTGATCGTAATAATTTTGATGACCTTGAAGAGACCTTTATCTTGTGACCCTCTGCCCACTGGCATGGCATGGGTCCTCACTAACAAGTGAGTGGCCTCCTAGATGAACTTGTCTAGAGGCTTGTTTGTCAACTTTCTGCATCCCAGCCATGGCTCTCCAGGTGTCTCAGCACTATTTTCACTTCTGAGAGAAGAAAGAGGTTCTGAATCAAGGCATTGTTTGGATACATGACATAGTTAATACATGCTTGTTACTGAATTGTATGAACCTCATGAAGATTATGGGTTAGAGTCCTATCTCAGAGCAATTTTGCTTGGGTTAGAGTCCTGAACTTTGGGTGAGAGTTGGGTTAGAATCTCACCCTAGGGAGACAGTATAAAAGATTAGAACTGCTGAGCTTTTCAAAATGTCAGGTCAGAGTTCTGAACCATGGGCTAAAGTCTCAGAGTCTTTGATTTCTTTGTCCATTATTGTCTATGTCTGATTGTTTGTTTGTTAGGATTGGCTAATAGGGGTTTGCTCTTGGATGGCTGTAGCAAAACTTTATTAAACTTGATATTTATGAGGGTCCTCTGACTCAAGAGATAAACTACTAGAAATCTTGCCTCACAAAGGTATCAGAGTTTTTTACCCATGACATGTAATGGTCTCATAGGAGTACATCCCAGAAGAATATAGTCTGTTCCTGGGTTAGAGGAACTTCCACCTATGACACCTCCTTGATGTCATTTTGCTCTGGTCATCCTGAGAGAAATCTTTTAAAATTAGGATGTAATAGTATATGTGACTGCAGTACCTTGAGATGTATTCTTCAAAATTGGTCCATGTTTAGGTAAGAGCCTATGAAAACAAAGAAAGTTATTTTCTTTTGTAACATTACCTGGTCCCAATGTTGTCTGGAATTGGGGGAAATGGCCCAAGAATTGGTCTTGAAATTATAATACCATTTTATAATTATACTTATTTTGCAAAAGTAGGAGAAATAGAACAAAATATTTTACCACAATCATTTATGTCTTTAATGACTTTATACTGGAATAAGAATTTGCAAAATACATGTAAAATTATGCTTCAGAGGGAAGAACCTGAGAAAAAGTGTGTCTTGCCTCAGCCAGAGTCTAATGTTGATCTCCACTTATTACGTTTGGTTCCTCCTTCAGTGCCCCCACAGTTTCCCACTGTATGAAGAGAGAATTCCTGCAAGTAGTGATGAGGTTTTCACCACCAATCCTCCTAGGGCCACAGGTCCAGCCCTAGCCCTCTGCCCTTCCTTACCTGATAGTCAAAATGGATCTGTCTCCCCTCCTTGTACCTACCAGGGTACTCAGTTTGGTCCAGAAGACACTCTGCTGGAGGCAGAGCAATATCCATTGAGATAAGTTCCTACAGGTCTAGATGACCAAGGTCAACACAGGGAATTTATATATGTGCACTTCCCCTTTCCTACTTCTGAACTATATAATTGGAAGTATAAACATGCTATTCTACCAAGATAATCCTAAAAAGATGGAAACCTGTACCTTCTGAGCTATGCTATTACAATTGGGAGGAAGACTTGGTGCCTGGACAGACTTTTACTACTACTGAGTTAAACTTTTTGGCTCTTCTGGCCTCCCTCCAGTGCAACCATCTGTCCTTAACTTTGGTAAAACTCTGTCCAGGCACCAAGGCTTCCAACTTAAAGCAACTCATTGAAGAGGCATGTGAAGAGATATATAAAAGCCTCTGATAACCACCTTTCTTAAAGGTCAATTAATCAGACCAGGTCAACCCCCATATAACACTCCAGTCATGCTGGTACAAAAAACTGGACTGTTTATTATCATTTTGTGCACCATTTGAGAACCATTCAACAAATTGCAGGGGATATACATTCAGTGGTGTCAAATTCTTATACTTTGCTTACAACTTCATCTCGAGACTTAGGTAGTTTCATTCTGGGATTAAAAGATGCTTTTTACTGCATATCACTAAGTCCTTGGGTCCCAGAAACTGTCTTTGAATGGAATGATCCAAAGACTAATCTAAAATAACAATATTGTTGGATGGTATTCCCACAAGGTTTTAAGAATGACACCACTACCTTCCGGGAACAGTTTGTCAAAGACTTAGTGGATCTCTAATTAAATTAGGGAGTTTTAGTCCAATACATGAATAACAAGCTAATTGGTAGCAGAACTAAGGTAGCTTCACACCAAAATACAATGCTCACTTTAAACTCCCTGCCAAACGGAGATATAAAGTCTTCAAGGGAAAAGAGTACTGTTTTCAAATAACTAAGAATTTCCATGATTTCAATTATCAAAATCACAAGGAAACTTACTGCTGAATTTAAGGGAAGTATGAGTAAAGGTGGCTGTACCCACTACCTGAAGGCAATTGTAAGGATTCTTAGGAATGTCTGGTTTTTGTTGTATTTGGATTCCTAACTTTGGACTCATAGCCAAACCCCTATATGAGGCTCTTAAAGAAAATAATAATGAGTCATTAAGCTGGATTTTGGAATGTCATAAGGCATTCCATAACATCAAGGAGAAAATTTAATACTGGTCTCCCAGATATTAGAAAGCCGTGTGCTTGAAAGTCTGAGTGTGAATCTTGGAATGCTAAATTAGAATTTAGGTACCTCCAAAAGGCCTGTAGCTTGCTTTTCCAAACAACTGGTCATCACATCTCAAGGATGACCAGTTTGCCTCTGGGCTGTAACTGCAACTTGTGACCTTTTACAAGAGAGTGAAAAATTTACCCTGGACCAGCCTACTACTGTGCATGTGCACACTCCACATTCTGTGCTACCTTTACTTCAACAAAAGCATGGTTATTGGCTTGTTTTGGGGAGGCTGTGTAAGTGCCAGGCCATAATACTTTACAGCTAGGATCTAAAATTAAAGATGGTATCCACTCTAAATCCAGCCACTCTGCTCCCCAGTATGACAGAAGAGTCCATTCATGATTGTATGCAAATAATTAATGATGTATGTTCTAACAGACTTGGCAATATAAGATAACAGCAAGGTACTATCTGGGAAGTGAGTGTTGGTAACACAGACCTTCATTAACAAAACTAGAATTTAATATTCACTGAAACATATTTTTTTTTCCATTGTGAGGGTAATAACCCCACAGCTAGGAAAGGCTTTATCCCATCAAGTAAAAAATGAGGCTTGTCAGGAAGCCGGAAAAAGCTAATCAGCCATTTTGGATTTTTTATAGACCTGTTTGATTGACAGCTTTTGTTTACCCATTTTAAATTCCCTGATTTAGAACTAGACTGTTGCTGTATTTTAAGGACATTAGTATGGCAAAAGTCTGGCAATGAGGGGTTAATTTTTGTAGAAGTAGAATGAACTTTATCTACATGCGCCATAATCTATATAGATCATTGTGAAATACTACTTATTTACTCAACCAAAGTTACAAAAGTATTTTAAAAGCAAATGTAAATCACTTAAATGAAAGGTAATTCACACAGTCTGTTATCAAAAGCAGCATTCCAAGAAAACTGTGTTCTCTTAACAAAGAGTGAGAATTAAATTCCAGTCTGGTACCAGCTTACTGTTAATAACAAAATGTATTTACCTAATTAATTTAAATTCAATCATAGAAAGCCCTTTCTACAAATCTTGAAGAGTTAACATTTTTTGCAAAGTCAGTTCAACATCTTAAGTAAACTTGAACCATGTATAAAACTCTTCTCTTGAGGTTCATTTTCCACAAATCTTTTAATCATTTTCTGTATGTATCACTTTATTTTCCCATTCAGAAATAGGCACCTGTAAGTCAGTCCTAATTCCCTTTCCCTTAATAAAAATGTATTCCATTCTTCATACCTTTTTTACTAAAAACATACATCGTACTTTTCTTAAGCAACCATGAACTGTCCTTTATATCAGCATTCCATAGATTGGTAAACATAAATCCAAATAACAACTTCTTGAAAAATGTGCTTTCTTATGGAAATATCTCAGTGTGGCACCAAACACATGTATTAATTGTTCCAAACATTTTGTTTGTCTGTAAAAGGAAGCCAATGTTCAGTAATTAATGTTTCAGTATCTTATTTTATTTGGAAATGGTGTAGTTATTTAATAAACTTCCATCCTTTAACTTAATTTAGCACAGCTCTAAATTTTCAAGTTGTCAAATATCTGGAGAGATTATTCTAAAGTAGACATTTCTAAAACATAACTATTCCTAAATATTCACCCAAAGTTATCTTCTTTACATTTTTTTTTCCTTAAAAGTTTCTTCACATCAAGATACCTTCCTTGTTGACAAATTTGCAACAGATATAATAAGATCTTATTTAGGGTATATTAAACCTAGGCAAATAAAAGTATTATGCTTAATATTGATAACTCTAAAGATATGTCTATATTAATTAGTTCAACAAACATTAATACCAGGTATTAATTTATTATTGAATATTTCCTAGTTCACATGAACCTGAAATTTATTTAGTTTAGTTTTTATTGTATTTAGAATTGTTTGATTTTTAAGTGCTTACTTTTCCTTTAAGCCAATTAAATAGAGTTCATTTACAAATTAACCTCAGCAACATTATCCAAAAACAAAGATAAATACTGAGACATATATATATCCAGACAGAGATCACATAGTTTTCACGTGAGATTTAAAATGTCTGTTGCCCCCCTCCCCTTTTTTTTCCCTTGGCTTGAATTTCTACTAATTAACCCAAGGCTAAAGTCTCAGGCAAAGTGGGCTGTGTTTGTAGCTAGAGGACATAAGAGTTAACTTCAATCATTTCCTAGGCATATTTTTGTTCTCTCAGTGTCAGAATTCTGAAAAAAATATTTTAACAAGCTAGCATTTTCTAATGGCACCTGCAAAAGAACTGGTTTTGCAATTTTAAAAAAAAGTTTTATTTTAAATAATTTTCTCCAGAGTCTAAAGAATACTGTGGTCATACTGTCCAAAATCATCTTTCTCTTTCTGTGGTCATGGTTTTATAGCTAAAATTTAAACCAGATAGTGCTCAAGTTGGCTCTGATAACAGGAGCAGACTGGCTGATAAAATGTTATTGCAGCAGGGACTGTCCCTCTGATGAGGTGGGGTCTTAGTTTGATCAGAAGAATCTGAAGGAGTAAAGGAACTTGCAGGAGTGGGGGAAGCTTGATTCCCATCTCCCACCCACCACCCACAGAGTTGGGAAAAGTTAGAAGGGGATCATTTAGAATGTTTAGAGGGTTTTTGTTTTGTTTTGTTTTCTTTTCTTTTCTTTTGATTATAGAGCCACCTACTGCAGCATTATAACAAAGGGACATAAGCCCCGAACTTAAGGGAACCTGTTTCCATTTTTCCCATCTGTGGCAATAAAGATCTAATTGTAGTAGACCCATTTTCAGGCCATTTTTCTTTGTCATTGAATCATAGCTATAGGTCAGCCAGTCATTTTAAATTTTCCCCAATGGTTCCCAGGTGGGAAACCTTTCAGTGAACCCAGATTTGCATCTTCCCATACATAGAAAAGTGCTAAATTCCTTAACTTGAGGTGTTTTGTTTTCTATAATTAACAGTAATTTTGTGTGTGTGTGACTAGCTGGTGTTATTGCAAAAATTCCTATATATCCTGGCTTACCCTACCTTCTTCTTTGGAACTGTTTTCTCAGCATTTTTCTGAGAGGCTGTCTTCCAGGCTTGAAGTCCTAAGAATGTCCACTGAATAAAAGGTAACTCTCAACTATTAGGTTGTGCATTTTTTCTTCAATCAACAGACCTGTCCCTATTTAAGCCTCCGTATTCAGAAATGGATTGAGAGAGCAAAGGAATGGGGATTTCATGCTGACTACTGAGACTTAGATCAGTAACATACAATCAGAGAGGCTGGGTTTATAATGAGCAGGAACTAGTCCTTATACTCAAGCATTTAATGGAAAGACTTATTACACGTCTATACCAAGGAAACCATTAAGGGAGTGATGCAACCTATCACTGGTTGATTGTTTATTGTTGGTTCACAAATGCAAAATACCATCAAAAAGGCAATACAAAATTGCCTGGTATGTGCCAGAAACAATTCTAAAACCCAGCCACCCCAATTATAAAAGTGTTGTAAACCCGTGGAACAGAACCAGGAGGTGACTGGCAAATAGACTAAACTGTCATACCAAGAGGTATGAAAGGTTATACATATTTGCTGGTATTTGTGGACACCTTCACAGGATGGGGCAAAACTTTTCCATGCTTACCAGAAAGCTTTTGAGGTAACACAGGGCTTACTAAGAGAAATTTTCACTTGTGTGGGGTTGTCTGTTTCAATTCAGAGTGACAATAGAGGAGATTCCGTAGCCAAGATAACTCAGTGGGTGTCTGGGGCCCTTGGAATATAATGGAAGTTACAGGCCTCAAGGAGACCTCAGCCTATGGGGAATACCAAAAAGGTGAATCATACTTTAAAAAGGTAATTGTTAAAATATGTCAAGATATGAACTTAATTTGGGATAAGATCTTACAAGTTGCCCTACTTAGTGTAAGAGTGACCCCTAGAATCATGCTCCAACTGAACTCTTATAAAATGGGAAACACTTCCTTAAGGCTAAGTATTATGCAATCTTGAAAATGATCATATTGTAACAGAATTAGATACTATTAAATGTATACAGTAACTAGGAAATCTATATTGAAGTGTGACTCAATTTGGAGAGCTCCAGACCTACCTAGAGGCCTACCAGACTCCACTGGTGAGGTGTGGTAGTCCATGAGTAAATGATCAGAAATCTCTACCTTACCTTGGGAATATTTGCCAATGAAACAGCACAGGTCACAGTGGCCCAACAAAGGGTTAACTTTTTTAGCTAGAGTAGTAATGGACAATAAGATTGCTTTACATTATATATTGGCCAAGCACAAAGGTGTCTGTGTGTTGGCAAATACATTATATTGTGTCTACATCAATGCCATGGCAGAAATTAGAACTCGCCTAGACAAGATCAGACAATAGGATAAATGGCTACTACAAATTCCCCCCAATGAGCCTGGATCTGACTTTTTATATAACATGTTTTCATGGATTCTAATCTGTTTTTTTATTTTGTTTTGTTTTTTGGTACTTTTGTTTGTTGTTGTTTGTTTTTTGCTTCTTGTTTTTTAAATCGGGGTATAGTTGCTTTACAAGGTTGTGTTAGTTGCTGCTGTACAGCAAAGTGAATCAGCTATATGTATACATATATCCTTTCTTTTCTGGATTTCCTTCCCACTTATGTCACCACAGAGCACTGAGTAGAGTTCCCTATGCTATACAGAAGGTTCTCATTAGTTATCTATTTTATGCATAGTATCAATAGTGTGTACATGTGCAATACATCAGTCCTAATCTCCCAATTCATTACCCAGCCACTCCCCCATGTCCACACATCTGTTCTCTACGTCTGTGTCTCTATTCCTGTCCTGCAAATAGGTTCATCTGTATCTTTTTTTAGATTCCACAAATATGTTAATATACAATATTTGTTTTTCTCTTTCTGACATACTTCACTCTGTATGACACTCTAGGTCCATCCATTTCTCTACAAATGATCCAATTTCATTCCTTTTTATGGCTGAGTAATATTCCATTGTGTATATGTACCACATCTTTATCCATTCATCTGTCAATGGACATTAAGGTTGCTTACATGTCCTGGCTATTGTAAATAGTGCTGCAACGAACATTGGGGTGCATGTGTCTTTTGGAATTATGGTTTTCTCAGGGTATATGCCCAGGAGTGGGATTGCTGGGTCATATGATAGTTTTAGTTTTTTGAAGAACTTCCATACGGTTATCCACAGTGGCTGTATCAATTTGCATTCCCACCAATAGTGCAAGAGGGTTTTCTTTTCTCCACACCCCCTCTGGCATTTATAGTTTGTAGATTTTTTGATATGGCCATTCTGACAGATGTGAGGTGATCTTTCATTGTAGTTTTGATCTGTATTTCTGTAATAATTGGTGATGTTGAGCATCTTTGATTGTGTCTCTTGGTCATCTATATGTCTTCTTTGAAAAAATGTCTGTTTAGATCTTCTGCCCATTTTTTGATTGGGTTGTTTATTTTTGTTGTTGTTGAGTTGTATGAGCTATTTGTTTACCTTGAAAATTAAGCTCTTGTCTGTCACGTCATTTGAAAATATTTTCTCCTGTTCTGTATGTTGTCAAACTTACAAGATTTTCTTCTGAAAAATGCCATTGGTAATTTGATAGAGATTGCATTGAATCTGTAGATTGCTTGGGGTAGTATAGTCATTTTCACAATATTGACTCTTCCAATCCATGAGCATGGTATGTCTCTCCATCTCTTTGTGTCATCTTTGATTTCTTTCATAAGAGTCTTATAGATTTCTGAGTACAGGTCTTTTGCCTCCTTAGGTAAGTTTATTCCTAGGTATTTATTCTTTTTCTTTCAATGGTAAATGGGATTGTTTCCTTAATTTTCTTTCTGATCTTTCATTATTACTGTACAGGAATGCCAGAGATTTCTGTGCATTAATTTTGTATCCTGCAACTTTACAAATTCATTGATTAGCTCTAGTAGTTTTCTGGTGACATCTTTAACATTTTCTATGAATAATATCATGTCATCTGAAAACAGTGACAGTTTTACTTCTTTTTTTCCAATTTGGATCCCTTTTATTTTTTTCTCTGATTGCTGTGGCTAGGACTTCCAAAACTATGTTGAATAATAGTGGTGAGTGTGGATATCCTGTCTTGTTCCTGATCTTAGAGGAAATGCTTTCAGTTTTTCACCATTGAGAATGATGTTTGCTGTGGGTTTGTTATATATGACCTTTTCTATGTTGATGTAGATTCCCTCTATGCCCACTTTATGAAGAGGGTTTCTTTTTTCTTTTTTTTTTTTGCGTTATGCGGACCTCTCACTGTTGTGGCCTCTCCCTCTGTGGAGCACAGGCTCCGGACATGCAGGCTCAGGGGCCATGGCTCATGAGCCCAGCCACTCCATGGCATGTGGGATCCTTCCAGACAGGGGCTCTAACCCATGTCCCCTGCATTGGCAGATGGACTCCCACTGCTGCACCACCAGGGAAGCCCTATGGAGAGTTTTTATCATAAATCAGTGTTGACTTTTGTCAAAAGGCTTTTCTGCATCTATTGAGATAATCATATGATTTTTTTTCTTCAGTTTGTTAATTTGATGTATCACATTGACTAATTTGTGTATACTGAAGAATCCTTGCATCCCTGGGATAAATACCACTTGATCATGGTGTATGATCCTTTTAATGTGTTGTTGAATTCTGTTTGGTATTTGTTGAGGATTTTTGTATCTATGTTCATCAGTGATATTAGTCTGTCATTTTCTTTTTTTGTGATAGCTTTTGTAATTTTGCTCTCAGGGTGATGGTGTCCTCATAGAATGAGCTTGGGAGTTTTCTTTCCTCTACAATTTTTTGGAAGAGTTTGTGAAGAATAGATGTTTGCTTTTCTCTAAATGTTTGATAGAATTCCCCTGTGAGGCCATCTGGTTTTGGGCTTTTGTTTTTTGGAAGAATTTTTAATTGCAGTTTCAATTTCATTACTTGTGATTGGTCTATTATATTTCCTATTTCTTCCTGGTTCAGTCTTGAAAGGTTGTACCTTTCTAAGACTTTGTCCATTTCTTCCAGGTTGTCCATTTTATTGGCATATAGTTTCTTGTTGTAGTCTTTTATGATACTTTGTATTTCTGTGGTGTCAGTTGTAATTTCTCCTTTTTTCATTTCTAATTTTGTTCACTTGAATCCTCTTCCTTTTTATCTTGATGAGTCTGGCTAAAGGTTTATCAATTTTATATTCTCAGGGGACTAGCTTTTAGTTTCATTGATTTATGCTATTGTTTACTTCATTTCTATTTTATTTCATTTATTTCTGCTGTGATCTTTATGATTTCTTTCCTTCTACTAACTTTAGGTTTTGTTTGTTCTTCTTTCTCTGCTTGCTTCAGGTGTAAGGTTAGATTGTTTATTTGAGATTTTTCTTGTTTCTTTAGGTGAAATTGAATTGCTATAAATTGCCTTATTAGAACTGCTTTTGCTGCATCGCATAGGTTTTGGATCGTCGTGTTTTCATTGTCATTTTTCTCTAGGTATTTTCTGATTTCCTCTTTGATTTCTGCAGTGATCTCCTGGTTATTTAGTAACATATTGTTTAGCCTCCATGTGTTTGTGTTTTTTACTTTTTTTCCCCTTTAATTCATTTCTAATCTCTTAGCATTGTGGTCAGAAAAGATGCTTGATATGATTTCAATTTTCTTACATTTACTGAGGCTTGATATTGACCCAAGATGTGATCTATCCTGGAGAATGTTCCATGCACACTTGAGAAGAAAGTATAATCTGCTGGTTTTGGATGGAATGTCCTATAAATATCATTTAACTCTATATTGTCTATTGTATCATTTAAAGTTTCTGTTTCCTTTTTATTTTCATTTTGGATGATACGTCCATTGGTGGAAGTGAGGTGTTAAAGTCCCCCACTATTTTTGTATTACTGTCGATTTCCTCTTTTATAGCTGTTAGCAGTTGCTTTATGTATTGAGTTGCTCCTATTTTGGGTGCATATATATTTATAATTGTTATATCTCCTTCTTGGATTGATCCCTTGATCATTATGTAGTGTCTTTCCTTGTGTCTTGTAACATTCTTTATTTTAAGGTTTATTTTATCTGATATGAGTATAACTACTCCAGGTTTCTTTTTTCTTTTGTTGTTGTTTTTTTTTTTTTTTTGAAGTATGTGGGCCTCTCACTGTTGTGACCTCTCCCGTTGCAGAGCACAGGCTCCAAACACGCGGGCTCAGCAGCCATGGCTCACAGGCCTAGCTACTCCGTGACATGTGAGATCTTCCTGGACTGAGGCATGAACCCGTGTCCTCTGCATTGGCAGGGGACTCTCAACCAATGTGCCACCAAGGAAGCCCCTCCAGCTTTCTTTTGATTTCCATTTGCATGGAATATGTTTTTCCATCCCTCACTTTCAATCTGCATGTGTCCCTAGGTCTGAAGTGGGTCTCTTATAGACAGCATATATATGGGTCTTGTTTTTGTATCCATTCAGCAAACCTGTGTCTTTTGCTTGGAGTCTTTAATCCATTCATGTTTAAGGTAATTATCGATATGTATGTTGCTATGACCACCTTGTTAATAGTTTTGGGTTTGTTTTTGTAGGTGCTTTTCTTATCCTGTGTTTCCCACTTAGAGAAGTTCCTTTAGCATTTGTTGTAGAGCTGGTTTGGTGTTGCTGAATTCTCTTAGCTTTTGCTTGTCTGTAAAGCTTTTGATTTCTCCATCATATCTGAATGAGATCCTTGCCAGGTAGAGTAATATTGGTTGTAAGTTCTTCCCTCTCATCACTTTAAATATATCATGCCTCTCCCTACTAGCTTGTAGAGTTTCTGCTGAGAAATCAGCTCTTAACCTTACGGGAGTTCCCTTGTATGTTATTTGTCATATTTCCCTTGCTGCTTTCAATAATTTTTCTTTGTCTTTAATTTTTGCCAATTTGATTACTGTGTGTCTCCATGTGTTTCTCCTTGGGTTTATCCTGTATGGGACTCACTGCACTTCCTGGACTTGGGTGGCTATTTTCTTTCCCATGTTATGGAAGTTTTTGACTATAATCTCTTCAAATATTTTCTCTGGTCCTTTCTCTCTCCTTTCTCCTTCTTAGACCCCTATAATGCCAGTGTTTTTGCATTTAATGTTGTCCCAGAAGACTCTTAGGCTGTCTTCATTTCTTTTCATTATTTTTTCTTTAGTTCCACAGCAGTGATTTCCACCATTCTGTCTTCCAGGTCACTTATCTGTTCTTCTGCCTCAGTTATTCTGCTATTGATTCCTTTCAGTGTAGTTTTCATTTCAGTTATTTTATTGTTCATCTCTTTTTGTTTGTTCTTTAATTCTTCTAGGTCTTTGTTAAACATTTCTTTCATCTTCTCGATCTTTTCCTCCATTCTTTTTCCAATGTCCTGGATCATCTTCACTATCATTATTCTGAATTCTTTTTCTGGAAGGTTGCCTATATCCACTTCATTTAGTTGTTTTTCTGGGGTTTTATCTTCTTCCTTCATCTGGTATATAGCCCTCTGTCTTTTCATCTTGTCTGTCTTTTGTGAATGTGGTTTTTGTTCCACAGGCTGCAGAATTGTTGTTCTTGCTGCTTCTGCTGTCTGCCCTCTGGTAGATGAGGACTATGTATTTTTAAATTTCCTTTTTGATTTCTTCAGTGATCTCTTGGTTGTTTAGTAGTGTATTATTTAGCCTCTATGTGTTTGTGTTTTTTTACAGTTTGTTTTTTTCTGTAATTGATTTCTTATCTTTAGCATTGTGGTCAGAAGAAATGTTTGATACAATTTCAATTTTCTCTACTTTATCAAGGATTGATTTGTGACCCAAGATGAGATGTATCCTGCAGAATGTTCCAGGTACACTTGAGAAGAAAGTGTATTCTGCTGCTTTCAGGTGGAATGTCCTATAAATATCAATTAAGTCCATCTGATCTAATATGTTATTTAAAGCTTGTGTTTCCTTATTAATTTTCTGTCTGGATGATCTGTCCATTGGTGTAAGTGAGGTGTTAAAATCCCCCACTATTACTGTGTTACTGTCAACTTCCCCTTTTATGGCTGTTAGCATTTGTCTTATGTATGAAATGTTCCTATGTTGGGTTCATAAATATTTACAATTGTTATATATACTTCTTGGATTGATTCCTTGATCATTATATAGTGTCCTTCCTTATTTCCTGTAACAGTCTTCATTTTAAAGTCTATTTTGTCTGATATGACTATTGCTACTCCAGCTTTCTTATGCTTTCCACTTGCATGGAAGATCGTTTTCCATCCCCTCATTTTCAGTCTTTATGTGTCTCTGGGTCTGAAGTGGGTCTCTTGTAGACAGCATATATATGGGTCTTGGTTTTGTATAATTTAGCTAGTCTGTGTCTTTCGGTTGGAGATTTAATCCATCTACATTTAAGGTAATTATCAATATGTATTTCCTATTACCATTTTCTTTACTGTTTTGGGTTTGTTTTTGTAGGTCTTTTTCTTCTCTCATGTTTCTTGCTTAGAGAAGTTCCTTTAGCATTTGTTGTAAAGCTGGTTTGGTGTTGCTGAATTCTCTTAGATTTTGCTTGTCTGTAAAGCTTTTGATTTCTCCTTTGAATCTGAATGAGATCCTTGCTGTTTAGAGTAATGTTGGTTGTAGGTTTTTCCCTTTCATTACTTTAAATATATCCTGCCACTCGTTTCTGGCCTGCAGAGTTCCTGCTGACAAGTCAGGTGATAATGTTATGGGGATTCCCTTCTGTGTTATTTGTTGCTTTTCCCTTGCTCCTTTTAATATTATTTTTTCTTGAATTTAATTTTCCTTAGTTTGATTAACATGTGTCTAAGTGTGTATCTTTAAAGTTTTTCCTGTATGGGATTCTGCACTTCCTGGACTTGAGTGGTTATTTTCTTTCCCATGTTAGTGAATTTTTCAACTATAATCTCTTCAAATATTTTCTCAGACTCTTTCTTTTTCTCTTCTTCTTCTGGTACTCCTACAATTCAATTGTTGGTGCATTTAATGTTTTCCCAGAGGTCTCTGAGACTGTCCTCATTTCTTTTCATTCTTTTTCTTTATTCTATTCTGTGGCAGTTATTACCACCATTCTATCTTCCAGCTCACTTATTTGTTCTTCTGTCTTAGTATTCTGTGATTGATTTCTTCTAGTGTATTTTTCATTTCAGTTATTGTGTT
The DNA here is from genome assembly GCF_025265405.1 of Mesoplodon densirostris. Lineage (NCBI taxonomy): Eukaryota > Metazoa > Chordata > Mammalia > Artiodactyla > Ziphiidae > Mesoplodon > Mesoplodon densirostris. Next base: position 633,494 of record NW_026778237.1, on the reverse strand, counting down.
GTTCATCACTGTTTGTTCTTTAGTTCTTCTAGGTCCTTGTTCAATGTTTCTTGCATTTTCTCTATTCTATTTCTGAGATTTTGGATCATCTTTAGTATCATTACTCTGAATTATTTTTCAGGTAGGCTGCCTATTTCTTCTTCATTAATTTGGTCTTTTAGGTGTTTACCTTGCTTCTTCATCTGTAACATATTTTTTGTCTTCTCATTTTTTTTTTGATAGGTGTGGCTGTGTTCTTGTCTTGCTTGTTGTTTGGCCTGAGGTGTCTAGCACTGGAGTTGTAGGCAGTTGGTTGGAGCTGGGTCTTGGGGTCAAGATGAGGACCTCCAGGAGACTGCAAAGTGATTAGTATTCCCTGAGAACTGAAGTTCTCTGTTAGCCCAGTGGCTTGGACTTGGCACTTCCACCACAGGAACTCAGGCCTGACACCTGGCCTGTGAACAAAGACCCCACAAGCTTCATGGTGCAGGGGGAAAAAAAAAAGCAACAAACAGAAAAGAGCAGAACAAAAAAATTAAAATATATTAGAACAATAACATACTGTAGAACAGCCCCTTCTTTTAGGCATAGCTCCCTTAGTTCCTTTCCTAAGGCCTAGGCGAACAAGTGTGGTCTGTTCCAAAACCCCTGAGACAAACTGTCCAAGTATATTATTACATCTGGCCCTAGTGGAGATTAGTCACTTAAAGGCAAACAGATACTGAGATAGGGCATGAACTTGGATGAAAAAGAAAGCATACTTGAGGTTAAGCACAGTAAACCATTTGGCATCTCCAGGAATCTGGACTAATATAAGGATTGGCCACAAAGTGATGTATAGGGACCACTGCAACATTTACTGCTCTAAGGGCTTGTACCATTTGATATTCCCCATTTGGCTTAAAAATGGCAAGAATAGGTGTATTGCTCAGAGATGGACAGGTCACCAAAAGGCCATATTTTAAAATTTTATCTATGTGGGGTTGCAAACCCTTTTTGCTACCAAATTTATGAGGTACTTTCTCTTGTTAGGATAACCAACTTCTGGCTTAAGGCTAATTTTTACAGGTTGGGCATTTATAGCCCTCCCAGGGTCTCCTTTTTCCCAAACTGCAGGTTTACTGCATGATGAATATGGCTGGGATTGGCCCTTGTTCTTCCAGCTGATTTGCCTTAGTCAGAGTCAAGAAGATAACCTGCTCAGAACCTTCTAATTGTAATATGGCTCCAAGGAAGCCCAGAAGGTCTCTCCCCAGCAGTAGGGTAGGGCACTCAGGCACAACTAAAAAGCCATGTGAGATCAAACACTGTTCAAATTGACAAGTGAGAGGCCCTGTAAAGTAACAGGTGCAAGGCTTTCCATTGACACCAGTCTCAGTAAAGCTTTTGAAGAAGAGAGGTCCAGAGTGAGAGATCAGAATGGAGTAAGTGACTCTGGTATCAATGAAAAAATTGATTTTCTTACCTGGGGCATCAAGGACCACCCAGTGCTCCTCAATGGAGATAAACATCTCAAGGGGGGAGCAACCAAAACCCCTGGGCCACCTCAGTCATCCAACAGGGCCACCTCCAGAGCAGGAACACCACCTTCCCCTTTGGGCCTGGGGACAGTCCCACTTCCAATGACCTGTTCTTTTTCAGACTGGGCATGGACTGGGGGTTCATTTTGGCATGTTTGGGCCCAGTGGCTAGTTGACTTACATTTGAAGCATTCCCCTTTGCTGGTTTTACCTCCAGGTGGATGGTTAAATTTCCTCAGCCCCGTTAGGTTGTCCTGAAGTTACAAGGCATGGCTGGCAGCAACAGCTATCAGTTTAGCATGAGCCCTGCCCTGCCTGTTTTCACATCGGGCTCTCTCTTATCTTGACTTATCTTGACAAAGTCTCTTATCTTGACTTTGATTACTAAATATCCTGAAGGCCACCTCTAGGAGTTGGGGCAGAGGGGTTTGTGGGCCTAATTGTAATGTTTGGAGTTTCTGCATAATATCCGGGGTGGACTGGCTGGTAAAATGACCCAGCAGGGATTGACCCTCAGGAGTGGAGAGTTCAACCGTCAGCAAATTTTCTAAAAGCTTCCACAAGCCATCCCTGAAAGAGCTGGGTTTTCTTTTTCTTCTTGGGTCACTACTTTAACCTTTTAATATGTTAATTGGCTTATTTTGTTTTACAATTTCTGATCCTTTCTAATGCACATTCAATCATGTACTCCCTAGCTTCTCTTCCTTCCCAGGGATTATATTTCCACCAGGTCTTCTAATTTGGGACTGCATCTCCACCCACAAAAAACATTGGTGTTGGTCTCTGGCTAGTTGGTCACTGTGCCCCTGTGCTGCTGTCCAAATTCTGTTTCTCCTCAGGGGTCCAGAAAGTAGATAGAACTATTAACATCCTTCCAAGTTAAATCAAAGGCCAGAGTTAGGGCCCAAATCCCTTCTGCAAACTTACTAAGGTTTTCAGAAAACCGACCCAGTCTCTGCATTGGGTTAAATTGGTTAAAGAGAAGGGCACGTGTACTCTAACTGTCCCTGAGCCATTTGTCACTTCCCTAGGAGTGCATAATTTTCCTGATCCTGAGGGATAGGAAGTTCTACTAGTCTCGTCCTCCTGTGGTAACAGAGGGTATAAAGAGATGTAGCAAGGTGGAGTTTGGGATTAGTCAGGGGAACCTGAGGAAGTAGATGCCTACAGGGAAGTAGGTGGCTCTGGAGAAGTAAGGGAGACATGGTTTTCCCCCTGAGAGTTAAGATATTTTTATTTATTTATTTATTTATTTAATTTTTTAAATTAGTTTCTGCTTTATAACAAAGTGCATCAGTCATACATATACATCTGTTCCCGCATCCCTTCCCTCATGCATCTCCCTCCCTCCCGCCCTCCCCATTCCACCCCTCCAGGCGGTCACAAATATTTTTAAATTACATTCTCTTTCCCCAGGCTTTTCATTACAGGAGCCAGATAGAGCAGGGTTTTGGTAAAGGACTATTAAGGCTTGGACATAGGGAACCTCAGTCCATTTTCCCATCTTGTGACTAAAAACCAATTGCAAGATGGTGTTGTAACTTAGAGACTCATTTTCAGCCCATTTTTTCTCCATTAAATAATACCTTCATGTTTGTTCTTCCCACTAACCTCTAGTATATACAAGTATAATTTCTCTCTATGAATTTGTGTATTTTAGGAATCTCATATAACTGGAATCATCCAATATTTGGTCTTTGGTGTTCTTTGTATTTATTACATTTAGCATAAAGTTCTCAAGGTTTGTAGAGCTTTGGTTGAATAACATCTATTCTATGAATATACTGTATTTGTGGATCCATTCATCTATCAATGAACAATTTGGATTTTTTCCATTTTTTTCTAAAGTGAATAGTGTTGCTAGGAACATTAGTGTGCAACTGTTTGCAATTCAGCTTTTAATTCTTTTTCCTATACACTTAGAAAACTAATTGCTGAATCATATTATAATTCTATGTTGAACTTTTTGAGAAACCACTATAATACATTTTATGCATCATTTTTTATTTCTCTAACAACATACCAACAATGTACCAGAGTTCAAATTTTTCTGTATCCTCATTAATACTTGCTATTTTCTGTTTGTTTGTTTAGTTTTTACAATAGTCATCATAATGGATGTGAAATGGCATCTCAATCTGATTTTCAGTTCCCAATTACTATAGTAATGTTGAGTATCATTTCAAGTGATTGTTGGCCACTTGTATATCTTCTTTGGAGAAATGTCTATTCAAGTCCTTTCCCAATTTTGTATAGGGATTTAGTTTTTTAATGTTCAGTATTAAGAGTTCTTTATATATTCTGAATATTAATCCGTTATCACATATATGATTTGCAAATATTTTCTCCTATCCTGCGGATTGTCTTTTCACTCTCTTGTTACTGCCCTTTGGTGCGTAAAAGTTTTACATGTTGATGTAATCTAATTTTTCTATTTTTTTTCCTTTTGTCACCTTGTTTCTGGTGTATTAAGTAATCAAAGTCAAAATCTATGTCCTGAAGATTTTCCAGGTTTTCACCTGAGTTTTCTAGTTTTAGTTCTCATATCTAATTCTTTGAGCCATGTTAAGTTAATTTTTATATACGGTCAAATAAGTTTCCAATTTGATTCTTTTGAATGTGGATAGACAGTTTCCCCAAGCAGTTGTTAAAAAGACTGCACTTTCCTGATTAAATGGCCTTGGTGTTCATGGTTAATATAAATGATGTGTTATATGGATTCTGTGTTACGGTCCATTGTAGATATGTCTGTCTTTATGCCAGTATTACACTCCTAGATGGATGAGTTGATTGAGTGACATGTTAATAGATTATTTTTAGAGCAGTTTTAGGTTCACAGGAAAACCAAGAGAAAGGTGTAAAGATTTTCCATATACTCCCAAGTGCCACACAGGCATAACACATATCAATATCTTCCACCAAAGTGGTACATTTGTTACAGTTGATGAACCTACATTTACACATCAGTATCACCCAGTTTATGTAGATCCTTATCTAGATGATGATTATGATTATGGTGATAATGAGAATGAGAATGATAATGATGATGATGATTTTTACATATGGATATCGTTGTTTCAGCAAAATTTGTTGGAAAAGTTATCTTTCTCTATTTTTGCCTGTGCTCCTTTGACAGATTATTTGGCCATATCTGTGTTAGTCCGTTTTGGAGCTCTCTCTTCTGTTTCATTAATCTATTTGTTCTTTTGTGAGTATAACACTGTTTTAATTACTGTAACTTAATAGTAAATCTTGGAGTCAGGCAATGCTAGTCCTCCATCGTTGCTGTTAATCTTCAGAATTGTGTTGGCTATTCTGGATGTTTTTACTAGATTTATTTTTTAAATAGATTTTTTTGTTTGTTTGTTTATACAAATAATACATTCTAACTGTTTGGAAAGAAGAAGAGTTTTTTTTTTTTTTAATTACCCTGAATTCCAGCAGTAGACATAATGATAATTACTGTTTAAATATGTATTCTTCTGTTATTATAATTATATAGATATGTTTAAAATTTAAATATCCATTTAAAATATTGAATTATTCTATATATTCTATTTATATCATGTTTTTAAAAAAATTATATCCTAAATACTTTCTCATGTCATCAAATAGTTTTCAAAAAGATCATCTCTTTAAAATATTATCTCTCCTGACTGTACAGTGTTCTACCATATTGGTGCCTATTAATTTATTTGCCCATTGTCTGACTGTTGGAAATAAGCATGTTACTAGCCTTTTATTTTTATAAACAGTAATGTTAGAAGCATGCTTCTAAATAAATTTTTTCCCAGAATATATGAAAATTTAATGTATGACACAAGCAGTATCAATTCAGTGGGGGGGGGGGATGTGGTTTATTCAATAAACATAACTGGGTATTATTACTAATTTTTCACTGATATTATTTTTTATTGAAGTATAGTTGACTTACAATATTATACTAGTTTCAGGTATGCAACATAGTTATTCAATATTTTTATAGATTACATACCATGCAAAGTTATTATAACATTGACTATATTCCCTGTGCTATACATAACATTCCTGTGACATTTATGTTTTCTTTATTTTTTTCTCTCCTTTCTATTTTATTCTGTTACAGTCAATTCCATTTTTTTTCTTTTTTCTTTTTTAGCATCTTTATTGGAGTATAATTGCTTTACATTGTTGTGTTAGTTTCTGCTGTATAACAAAGTGAATCAGCTCTACATATACATATATCCCCATATCTACTCCCTCTTGCGTCTCCCTCCCACCCTCCCTATCCCACCCCTCTAGGTGGTCACAAAGCACCGATCTGATCTCCCTGTGCTATGTGGCTGCTTCCCACTAGCTAGCTATTTCACATTTGGTAGTGTATATATGTCAATGCTACTCTCTCACTTCATCCCAGCTTACCCTTACCCCTCCCCATGTCCTCAAGTCCCTTCTCTACATCTGTGCCTTTATTCCTGTCCTGCTCCTAGGTTTATCAGAACCTTTTAATTTTTTTTAGATTCCATATATATGTGTTAGCATATGGTATTTGTTTTTCTCTTTCTGACTTACTTCACTATGATTGACAGATTCTAGGTCCATCCACCTCACTACTAATAACTCAATTTCATTTCTTTTTATGGTTGAGTAATTTTCCAATGTATATAGCTGCCACATCTTCTTTACCCTTTCATCTGTCGATGGACACTTAGGTTTCTTCTATGTCCCAGCTATTGTAAATAGAGCTCCAATGAACATTGTGATACATATCTCTTTCTGAATTATGTTTTTCTCAGGGTATATGCCTAGTAGTGGGATTGGTGAGTCCTATGTTAGTTCTATTTTTAGTTTCTCAAGGAACCTCCATACTGTTTTCCATAGCAGCTGTATCAATTTACATTCCCACCAACATTGTAAGAGGGTTCCCTTTTCTTCACACCCTCTCCAGCATTTATTGTTTGTAGATTTTTTTTTATGATGTCCATTCTGACTGGTTTGAGATGATACCTCATTGTGGCTCCGATTTGCATTTCTCTAATGATTAGTGACGTTGAGCATCCTTTAATGTGTTTGTTGGCAATCTGAACGTCTTCTTTGTAGAAATATCTATTTAAGTCTTCTGCCTCCTTTTTTTTTTTTTTTTTTTTGCGGTATGCGGGCCTCTCACTGTTGTGGCCACTCCTGTTGCAGAGCACAGGCTCCAGACGCACAGGTTCAGCAGCCATGGCTCATGGGCCAGGCCGCTCCGCGGCATGTGGGATCTTCCTGGACCAGGGCATGCACCCGTGTCCCCTGCATCAAAAGTTAGACTCTCAAACACTGTGCCACCAAGGAAGCCCTCTTCTGCCCATTTTTTTTGTGTGTGTGTGTGTTTTGGCCTTTTGATAAGATTATTTGGTTTTTGGGTATTGAGCTGTATGTGCTGTTTGTATATTTTGGAAGTTAGTCCTTTGTCAGTTGCTTCATTTTCAAATATTTTCTCCTATTCTGAGGGTTGTTTTTACATCTTTTTAATGGTGTCCTTTGCAGTGCAATAGCTTTTTAGTTTCACTAGATCCCATTTGTTTATTTTTGTTTTTATTTCCATTTCTCTAGAAGGTGGGTCAAAAAGGAACTTGCTGTGATTTATATCATAAGAGTGTTCTGGCTAGGTTTTCCTCTAAGAGTTTTATGGTGTCTGGTCTTATGTTTAGGTCTTTAATCCATTTTGAGGTTTTGTGTTTTTTTTTTTTGCGGTATGCGGGCCTCTCACTGTTGTGGCCTCCCCCGTTGCGGAGCACAGGCTCCGGACACGCAGGCTCCGGACGCGCAGGCTCAGTGGCCATGGCTCACGGGCCCAGCCGCTCCGCGGCATATGGGATCCTCCCAGACCGGGGCACGAACCCATATCCCCTGCATCGGCAGGCGGACTCTCAACCACTTGCGCCACCAGGGAGACCCTTGAGTTTATTTTTGTATATGGTGTTATGGAGTGTTCTAATTTCATTCTTTTACATGTAGCTGTCCAGTTTTTCCAGCACCACTTATTGAAGAGGTTCCCTTTCCTCCATTGTATATTCTTGCCTCCTTTGTCAAAAATAAGGTGACCATGTGTGCGTGGGTTTATCTCTGGGCTTTCTATCCTCTTCCGTTGATCTATATTTCTGTTTTTGTGTCAGTACCATACTGTCTTGATTACTGTAGCTTTGTAGTATAGTATGAAGTCTGGTAGCCTGTTTCCTCTAGCTCTGTTTTTCTTTCTCAAGATTGCTTTGGCTATTTGGGGTCTTTTGTGTTTCCAATACAAATTTTAAGATTTTTTGTTCTAGTTTTGTAAAATATGCTGTTGGTAATTTGATAGGGATTGCACTGATACTGTAGGTTGCTTTGGGTACTTTAATCATTTACACAATGTTGATTCTTCCAAACCAAGAACATGGTATATCTCTCCATTTGTTTGTGTCATCTTTAATTTCTTTCATCAGTGTCTTATAGTTTTCTGCATACAGGTCTTTTGTCTCCTTAGTAGGTTTCTTCATAAATATTTTTTGTTGCAATTATAAATGGGAGTGTTTCTTTAATTTCTCTTTCAGATTTTTCATCATTAGTGTATAAGAATGCAAGAGATTTCTGTGCATTAATTTTGTATCTGGTTACTTTACCAAATTCATTGATTAGCTCTAGTAGTTTTCTGGTATCATCTTTAGTATTATCTATGTATAGTGTCATGTCACATGCAAACAATGACAGCTTTACTTCTTCTTTTCCAGTTTGGACTAGTTTTATTTCTTTTTTCTTATCTGATTGCCATGGCTAGGACTTCCAAATCTGTGTTGAATAATAGTGGCAAAAGTGGGCAAGTTTGTCTTATTCCTGATCTTAGAGGAAATGTTTACAATTTTTCACCCTTGAGAACTATGTTGGCTGTTGGTTTGTCATATATGGCCTTTATTTTATTGAGGTTGGTTCCCTCTATGCCCACGTTCTGGAGGGTTTTTATCATAAATATGTGTTATATTTTGTCAAAAACTTTTTCTGCATTGAGGTTATCATATGGTTTTATCCTTCAGTTTGTTAATTGGTATCACATTGAGTTATTTGCATATATTGAAAAATGCTTGCATTCCTGGGATAAATTCCGCTTGATCATGGTGTCTGATCATTTTAATGTGCTGTTGGATTCTGTTTGCTAGTATTTTGTTGAGGATATTTGCATCTATGTTCATCATTTATATTGGTCTGTAGTTTTCTTTCCTCGTTACATCTTTGTCTGGTTTTGGTGTCAGGGTGATGATGGCCTTGTAGAATGAGTTTAGGAGAGTTCCTCCCTCTGTCATATTTGTGAAGGGTTTGAGAATGATAGGTCTTAGCTCTTCTCTAAATGTTTGGTAGAATTCACCTGTGAAGTCATCTAGTCCTGAGTTTTTGTTTGCTGAAAGATTTTAATCACAGTTTCAATTTCAGTGTTTGTGAATCATCTGTTCATATTTTCTGTTTCTTCCTGGTTCAGTCTTGGAATGTTGTGGTTTTCTAAGAATTTTTCCATTTCTTCCAGGCTGTCCATTTAAGTGGCATACAGTTGCTTGTAGTAATCTCTCATGATCCTTTGTATTTCTGCAGTGTTAGTTGTTATTTCTCATTTTTCATTTCTAATTCTGTTGATTTGAGTCTTTTCCCTTTTTTTCATGATGAGTCTGGCTAATGGATTATCAATTTTGTTTATCTTCTCAAAGAACAAATGTTTTATTGATTTTTGGTATTGTTTCCTTTCTTTTTCATTTATTTCTGATCTGATCTTTATGATTTCTTTCCTTCTGCTAAATTTGTAGGTTTTTTGTTCTTCTTTCTCTAATTGCTTTAGGGTAAGTTTAGGTTATTTTTTTGAGACTTTTCTTGTTTCTTGAGGTAGGATGTTATTGCTATAAACTTCCATCTTAGAACTGCTTTTGCTGCATCCCATAGGTTTTGGGTCATTGTGTTTTCATTTTCATTTTTTCCTAGGTAATTTTTTGATTTTCTCTTTGATTTCTTCAGTGATCTCTTGGTTATTTAGTAGCATATTGTTTAGTCTCCATGTGTTTGTAATTTTTACAGGTTTTTTTCCCTATAACTGATATCTATTCTCATTGGATTGTGGTTGGAAAATATACTTAATATGATTTCAAATTTCTTAAGTTTACCAAGGCTTGATTTGTGACCCAAGATATGTCTATCCTGGAGAATGTTCCATGAGCACTTGAGAAGAAAGTGTATTATGTTGTTTTTGGAGGGAATGTCCTATAAATATCAATTAAGTCCATCTGGTTGAATGTTTCATTTAAACCTTGTGTTTCCCTATTTATTTTCATTTTGGATGATCTGTCCATTGGTGGAAGTGGGGTGCTGAAATCCCCTACTATTATTGTGTTACTGTTGATTTCCCTTTTCATGGCTGTTAGCATTTGCCTTATGTATTGAGGTGCTCCTATGTTGGATACATAAATATTTACAATTGTTATATCTTCTTCTTGGATTGATCCCTGGATCATTATGTAGTGTCCTTCTTTCTCTCTTGTAATAGTCTTTATTTTAAATTCTATTTTTTCTAGGATGAGAATTGTCACTCCAGCTTTTTTTTAATTTCCATTTGCATGAAATATTTTTTCCATCCTCTCACTTTCAGTTTGTGTGTGTTCCTAGGTCTGAAGTGAGTCTCTTGTAGACAGCATATATATGGGTCTTGTTTTAGCATCCATTCAGCCAGTCTGTGTCCTTTGGTTGGAGCATTTAATCCATTTACATTTAACATAATTATGGGTATATATGTTCCTATTACCATTTTCTTAATGTTTTTTTTGTTTATTTTGTTAAGGTTTTTAAAATAACATTTATTTCTTAAAAGTTAACATGTGCGTAATAGGAAACCAAAGAACATAAGAAGCAAAAAACAAAGTCAACCATCATCACAAGCATTTTACCATTTGATATGTCCTTCTAGGTCTCGTTTGTGTATTTTAACACAGCTAAGCATCCGTTTTTACATAATTAAGATCATACAGTTATTTATCCTGTTTTTTCACACATCATGAATATTTACTATTTCAAAGTCCCAAAGCTATGAGTATTTTGATAACAAAAATACACTCTACCAACTCAATCTAGAAGAGAAAAAAATTAATCCTTTCCTGGTGACAAAAATTTCGGAAAAGACCAAAATGGCAACAGGCCTCTGGATAAAGATATTGGCAGAGTAATGATTAAAATACTACATTCCCTTAATGTTCAATTAAAAATGGGACATAAAGCAACAGAGTACACAAAGTATAATTCTTTTAAGAGGATTCATTATCCAATCTAAACTATTAAACTATTAGCAAGGAGGTATGTTTCCATTGAATTACTTGAAAATATATTCCTATAGTACAGCTAAGAGATGTACACACATCAATGGTTATCATCAAAATGTAAATAGGAACACATCCACATACTTCCCTCCCTTTTATACTTCCTTCTGCCCCTCTGCTGCCAACCTATTGAGCAAGACCTGGTGTATATTTCTCAAAGATGGTTTAACAATTCCATGTCCAAGATGTTACTTTTTTAATCAATTATAAATGCCCTTTTGTTGGTTTGTAGGAAGGGCTGTGTCGTCTGGGAGGGTCTATGTTAATCCACCTCTTGGAGCTAGATGTAGTCCTGTACTTAGCAGCTGATATGCTGGAGGAGGTGTAAGAGGAAGGGTGAAGGGAAAGGCTCTTGGCTAATATCTCCATATCTGGAAAACAGTTTTAGGTTATATCCATAGGTCTAAATGTGCATGTTTGTAAAGTACCAGTGCTTATTATGGAGAAGGTTTATTCATTATTTTGCAACATCTATGCTTTTTAGGAGTCCTGAGGTGACAGTGTATGATAAAAAGATAGTGAATTAACAAATTTGAAAATATTTTTGTTATAATTTGGGTTTATTTTTGTAGGTCTTTTCCTTCTTTTGTGTTTCCAGCCTAGAGAATTTCCTTTAGCATTTATTGTAAAGCTGGTTTGGTGGTGTTAAATTCTCTCAACTTTTGCTTGTCTGTTAAGATTTTAATTTTTCCTTTGAAACTGAATGTGATACTTGCTGGGTAGAGTAATCTTTGTTGTAGGTTTTTCCTTTTCATCACTTTAAATATGTCCTGCCACTCCCTTCTGGCCTGCAGAGTTTCTGCTGAAAGATCAGCTGTTAAACTTATGGGGATTCCCTTGCATGTTATTTGTTGCTTTTCATTTGTTGCTTTTAATATTTTTTCTTTGTATTTAATTTTTGATAGTTTGATTAATATGTGTCTTGACGTGTTTCTCCTTGGATTTTTCCTGTATGGGACTCTCTGCACTTCCTGAGCTTGATTGTTTCCTTTCTCATATTAGTGAAGTTTCAACTATAATCTCTTCAAATATTTTCTCAGACCCTTTCTTTTTCTCTTTTTCTTCTGGGATCCCTATAAATCAAATGTTGGTGTGTTTAATGTTGTCCCAGACGTCTCTGAGACTGTCCTCAATTCTTTTATTCTTTTTTTCTTTATTCTACTCTGTGGCAGTTATTTCTGTTATTTTATCTTCTAGGTCACATATCCATTCTTCTGCCTCAGTTATTCTGCTACTGATTCCTTTTAGAGAATTCTTAATTTCATTTATTGTGTTGTTCATCATTGTTTGTTTGCTCTTTAGTTGTAGGTCCTTGTTAAACCTTTCTTGTATTTTCTCCAGTCTATTTCCAAGATTTTGGATCATCTTTACTATCATTCTGAATTCTTTTTCAGGTAGACTGCCTATTTCCTCTTCATTTGTTTGGTCTGGTAAATTTTTACCTTGCTCCTTCATCTGCTGCATTTTTCTCTGTCTTCTCATTTTTTTTAACTTACTGTGTTTGAGGATTTCCTTTTACAGGCTTCAGGTTTGTAGTTCCCTTTGTTTTGGGTGTCTGTCCCCATTGGGTGAGGTTGGTTCAGTGGCTTGTGTAGGCTTCCTGGTGGAGGGGACTGGTGCCTGTGTTCTGGTGGGTAGGGCTGGATCTGGTCTTTCTGGTGGGCAGGGTTCTGTCTGGTGGTGTGTTTTGGGGTGTCTGTGAACTTAGTATGACTTTAGGCAGCCTCTCTGCTAATGGGTGGGGTTGTGTTCCTGTCTTTCTAGTTGTTTGGCATGGGGCATCCAGCACTGGAGCTTGCTGGCCATTGGGTGGAGCTGGGTCTTAGCATGGAGACAGAGACCTCTGAGAGGGATCTTGCTGATTGATATTACATGGGACCAGGAGGTCTCTTGTGGTCTAGTGTCCTGGATTTGGCTCTTCCACCTCAGAGGCTCAGGCCTGACACCCAGCTGGAACACCAAGACCCTGCCAGCCACATGGCTCAGAAGAGAAGGAAGGGAAAAAAGAAAAAAATTAATAAAATAAATTAATTAATAAATAAAGAGAGCAACCAAACTAACAAACAAATCCACCAATGATAACAAGCACTAAAAACTAAACTAAGATAAACATAAAAATCAGAAACAAATCCATCACAGAAAACAAACCCCAAGTCGGCATTTGCTACCAAAGTACACCTCCTTAGTTCTGGGAACATTCATTGTCTATTCAGGTATTCCACAGATGCAGGGTACATCAAGTTGATTGTGGGGATTTAATCCCCTGATCTTGAGGCTGCACAGAGAAATTTCCCTTTCTCTTCTTTGTTCACCCAGCTCCTGTGGTTCAGCTTTGTTTTTGGCCCTGCATCTGTGTGTAGATTGCCCTCAGGCATCTGTTCCCCACCCAGACAGCAGGGGGTTAAAGCAGTGGCTGATTAGGGCTCTCATGTTCACTCAGGCTGGGGAGAGGTTGGGGTACGATGGTCATAAGTGGAATGTGGTGTGAGTCTATGGTGGCAGAGGCTGACATGGCATTGCAACAGCCTGAGATGTGCCATGTGTTCTCCCATGGAAGTTGTCCCTGGATCTCAGGACCCTGGCAGTGGTGTGCTGCACAGGCTCCTGGGAGAATGGGGGTAGTGACCTGTGCTTACACAGGATTCTTGGTAGTAGAAGCAGCAGCGTTAGCATTTCATGCCCGTCTCTGGGATCTGAGATGATAGCCGCACCTTGTGCCACTCTCTGGAGCTCGTTTAGGCAGTGCTCTGTATCCCCTCTCCTTGCACAACCCAGAATAATGGTCTCTTGACTCTTTGGCAGGTCCAGTCATTTTCCTTGACTCCCTCCTGGCTAGTTGTGGTGCACTAGTCCCCTTCAGGCTGTCTTCACACAGCCAACCCCAGTCTTCTTCCTGTGATCTGAACTCTGAAGCCCAAGCCTCAACTCCCTACCCCCACCTGCCCTTGGGGTTAAGCAGACAAACATTTCAGGTTGGTGAATGCTGGTTGGCACCAATCCTCTGTGCAGGAATCTCTCCACTTTGCCCTCTTCACCCCTGTTTCTGCACTCTCCTCTGTGGCCCTGAGGCTTCCCCTTCACCCAACCCATCCCCACCAGTGAAGGGGCTTCCTAGTGTGTGTAAAGTTCTCCTCCTTTAGAGCTCCCTCCTAGAGGTGCAGGTTCCATCCCTATTCTTTTGTCTCTGTTTTTTCTTTTTTCTTTTACCCTACCCAGGTACATGTGAATTTTATTACCTTTTGGGAAGACTGAGGTCTCTGCCAGCATTCAATAGGTGTTCTGTAGGAGTTGTTCCACAAGTAGAGGTATTTCTGATGTATTCCTGGGGAGGAAGGTGATCTCCACGTTTTACTCCTCCACCATCTTGAAGGTCTTCCCCCATAAATTTTTGTATACATCTCTCGATATTTCCTTGAGAATATAGTCTGTTTTAAGTTTGTCTTTACCCATTGCCAGATTTCCCTCCATAAAGACTGCTCCAGGTTTATTCCCCATGTGCAACCTACAAGTGTACTGATACTGCATGCCAATTTGAGGGGTTAAAAAAACGTTATTTTTCTATTAATGGAGATTTATAGGATATTGGTCATTATTCTTCTTTTTTTTTTTTTTTGGTGGTACGTGGACCTCTCACTGTTGTGGCCTCTCCCACTGCAGAGCACAGGCTCCAGATGTGCAGGCTCAGTGGCCATGGCCCATGGGCCCAGTCACTCCATGGCATGTGGGATCTTCCTGGTCTGGGGAACAAACCTGTGTCCCCTGCATTGGCAGGTGGACTCTCAACCACTGTGCCACCAGGGAAGCCCAGTCATTGTTCTTATACACCACTTTTCATGTCTCTGTGAACATTCAGTCATTTTTTTTGTTGTTGTTGTTTTGTTTTGTACTCTACAGCAGCACATTACAAAGTCGTATAGCTAGAGTATAAGTGTACACCCACAGAGCTCAAAGTGTGTTCATTAGTGTAATTCATTGTTAAATATATTATCAGAGCTTTCTCATCACAACAACAGAAACACTGCACCAGATAAGCAATGACTCTCAGTGTTACACTCCTCCAAACATTGGTAGCCTCTAATCTATATTTGTTCTCTATAAAATTGTTTATTCTAAATATTTCATATAAATAAAAAAATTCTGGAAATGTATAGTGATGATGCTTACACAACTTTGTAACTGCACTTAATACCACTAAATTTTACACTTAAAAATGTAAATCATGTTATGAATATTTTACCACAATTAAGAACAAAAGCAAAAAGAATGTCTATATCAATCAGAATAAATGCTTTAATCCATGTATATAAACCTATTTGCTTTTAGTCACTAGTTATTTATTTTTAAATGTCTTAAACCTTGTCATGGAATATAAATTAATTTTTTTGGTTTGTACATAATTTCACACATGTGCGCTAAATTATTATTATTATTTATTATTATTATTATTATTTTTTGCGGTACTCGGGCCTCTCACTGCTGTGGCCTCTCCCGCTGCAGAGCACAGGCTCCGGACACACAGGCTCAGCGGCCATGGCTCACGGGCCCAGCCACTCCGCGGCACGTAGGATCCTCCCAGACCGGGGCACGAACCCACGTCCCCTGCATTGGCAGGCGGGCTCTCAACCACTGCACCACCAGGGAAGCCCCTGCGCTAAATTATTTAATCACTTCAAATCCCATCTGATGTGGTCAACTGGGAAGTATTGATCGGTTAGGAAATTTGCTTGTTTATTTGTCTGTTTGTTTATATTTAGAATAAGAGCTCATATCATGAGATCTACCCTTTTTAAATTTTAAGTGTACAGTACAGTATTGTTAATTATAGGTAGAATATTGTACAGCACATCTCTAGAAACTATTTATATTCCATAACCAAAACTTTATATCCATTGAATAACAGCTCCCCATTTCATACACCCCTCAACCCTTGGAATCCCCATGTTACTCTCTGTTTCTATGAACTTAACTATTTCAGATACATGCTATAATTGGAATTACAAAATATGTTTCTACAATTGGCTTATTTATATTGGCTATTTCGTGTAAGGTCCTTAAGGTTTATCCATGTTGTACATATGGGAGGATTTCCTTCTTTTTTAAAGACTGAATAATACTCTATGTATACACAAAATTTTCTTTATCCATTCATCCACTGATGGAAATTTAAGTTTTATCTGCCTCTTTTCTATTGGGAATAATAGTGTAATGAACATAGGAGTGTAGATATTTCTTCAAGATTCTGATTTCAAATCTCTTGGATAAATATTAAAAGGCGGTGTTGCTGAATCACATATACTTCTATATTCAATATGTTGAGGACCACCCATATTATCTCCCATAGTTGCTGCACTATATTACAATATCACCAGCAGTTCACAAGGGTTCCAGTTTTACTACATGTTCACCAATTCTTGCTAAGATATGTATATCTTATATATACATAAAAAAGGCATAAGATGATAACTCATTGAGATTTTAATATGCATTTTCTTGACTATTAGTGACATTGAGCATCCTTCCCATATTGCTATTGACCATTTGTACATATTTTTTGGCAACATGTTTATTCAGGTAATTCGTTCAATTATTTTTTAAATTGGAGTATATTTGCTTTACAACGTTGTGTTAGTTTCTTCTATACAATGAAGTGAATCAGCTATATGTATACATATACATACCTCTTCCAACCCACACCCCATCCCACCCAACTAGGTCACCACAGTGTACAGAGCTGAATTCCCTGCACTATAAAACAGGTTCCCAATAGCTATCTGCTTTACACATGGTAGTATATATATATGTCAACCCCAACCCCCGTGTCCACACATCTGTTCTCTACATCTGAATCTCTATTCCTGCACTGCAAATAGGTTCATCCCTACCATTTTTCTAGATCCCATATATATACATTAATATATGATATTTGTTTTTCTCTTTCTGATTTTGCTATTAAATTATAGATTTTTCTTACATATTTTGAATATTAACTCCCTATCAGATAAATGATTGAAAAATATTTATTCCATTCCAGAGGTCTACTTTTAACCCTGTTGATTGTTTCATTTCTTTGCAGAGCTTTTTAAAGTGTGATGTAATTCCATTTGTTGATTTCTCCTTTTGTTGCTTGAACTTTAGTGTCATAACTAAGAAATAATTGTCAACACTAATGTCATGAAGCTTTAGATTTTCTTAGAGTTTTACAGTTTTAAGTCTATGTTTAACTCCTTAATTGATTTTAAATTGATTTTTGTGTACAAGTAAGATGTGTCCAGTTGCATTTCTTTTTGTGTGGATATCCAGTTTTCATAGCATCATTTGTTTGTTGAAGAAACTATTTCTTCCCCACTGTTTATTCTTAGCACCTTGGTTAAAAATTTGTTGGCCCTGTATGTGTGTATAATTCCTGGGGTTTCTATATGTGTTATTTGTATATGTTTTACTTTATGCCAGTACCATGCTGTTTTGATTACTATAGTCTTGTAATATACTTTCAAATCAGGATATATGATGCCTCTGGTTTTGTTCTTCTTTTGAAAGATTGTTTTAACAATTTAGGGTCTTTTGTTTTCAATATAAATTTTATTCAATTTATCTTTCTCTATCAAATGCCATTAGAATTTTGCTAGGTTTGCATTAAATCTGTAGATCACTTTGTGTAGTATGGACATTTTAGCAAAATAAATCTTCCAATCTATGAACATGGATTTTTTAAAAAAAATTTATAATGTCTTGAATTTCTCTCATTAATATTTTATATTTTTCAGTGTATAAATATTTATTTTTTTGGCTAAGTGTATTTCTAAATATTTTATTTTATTTATTTATTTATTTATTTATTTATTTATTTATTTATTTATTTTTTTTGCTGTACGCGGGCCTCTCACTGCTGTGGCCTCTCCCATTGCGGAGCACAGGCTCCAGACACACAGGCTCCGCGGCCATGGCTCGCGGGCCCAGCCGCTCCGCGGCATGTGGGATCTTCCGGGATCGGGGCACGAACCCGCGTCCCCTGCATCGGCAGGCGGACTCTCAACCACTGCGCCACCAGGGAAGCCCTAAATATTTTATTATTTTTGATGGTATTGTAAATGGATTATATTCTAAATTTTTTGAATAATTCACTGATAGTATATAGAAGTGTAACTAAATTTTTATATGCTTATTTTGTATCCTTCAACACTTCTGAAATATTTCATTCTAACACTGTATGTGTATGATCTTTGGGATTTCTACATATTAGATTATGACATCTGTGAACAGAGATAATTTTACTTCTTCTTTTCCAATATAAATGACTTTTACTTCTATTTCTTACCTAATTATTCTTGTTTGTAAAACAAATTTTACACATATTCTTATATGTCTTCTAAGAAAACATTCCTAAAACAATTTACCTTCACAATGAAAAGCTTTTTATTTCACCTAATACATATTGTCCATACTGACTATTCAAAAATTTTTGCCTTATTATTTTTTTAAATAATCAGTATTTAATGCAATGCTTTATAAAATATAAACATACTATGTAAAGTATCACATATTTGAATATCATAAAAATATCAAATTATGACAAAAGTTTGTAAACACTATCAAATTTTGTACTTCTCATGTGACAATAATAGTTTATAGTCCAAAATTTAAATTCACGGTTGAGCATCTAATAGGAAGTATCTCATATTTAATATTAAAATATGTTTATTTCATAGGCTTCTTTTACAATTAGACAACACTTTCTAGAAGTCTTTCTTACAGATATGCCAGTTCAAGATACAAGGAAACAGGGCCTCCCTGGTGGCGCAGTGGTTGAGAGTCCGCCTGCCGATGCAGGGGATACGGGTTCGTGCCCCGGTCTGGGAGGATCCCATATGCCGCGGAGCGGCTGGGCCCGTGGGCCATGGCCGCTGGGCCTGCGCGTCCGGAGCCTGTGCTCCGCAATGGGGGAGGCCACAACAGTGAGAGGCCCGCATACCACAAAAAAAAAAAAAAAAAAGATACAAGGAAACAAACTGGAATTATTTATTAATTGAGGAAAAGATAATTATTGTATAAGCATTTGGTGTTTAATGGAATAAACAATCTTTACATATATTAACTTGAAAATAAATTACAAACATGAGCTCACATTACACAAACATGAGTATGTGCTTGAAAAACATACACAAGTCTAAAAATGCATGTATTTATATGTATTCATATACATAAACACATCACTCTAAATAGTTAATGATGTTTACTTCTGTTGATAAGATGTGTTGGAAACTTGCAATGCAAATATTTTACTTTATGACAAAACATTTGCTTAAGATCCTTCTCTGTCAGTTATGTAAAATCTAGATGATAAAATTGGTGATTTCCATTTATTTTCCATCATTCCCTCAATGATAGATAGTATGTCAGGAAATCCCAATATCTGCTCTTGACTAAAGTAGAGATATAGGCTTCTGGGAGAGTAGAAGGGTCTAGATACTTGGTCACATCCAGAAAGAAGCAACCCCAGTCAGTTAGGGTTTCCACAGAATCCAGCATAAGACATATTCTTTCTGGCTCTGGCCAAGTATTCTGATCTGTGTCAGGTGCAACAGAGACCAGAAAATTGCACAAGTTCTCACAGAATATGTTGTTTTCACAAGGAGTTTACAGCTACCTAGAAAATTCAGAAATAAAGTCATTCAATCATCATTATGCACTATAGGACAAGGAACCAAAACAGGAAGTAGGATTCTATTAAAATCAGAGAGAAAACAAGGATCCTTACTACCATTACATTAACTAGTACAATCCTAAAGCTGATATAAGTGCATTGCTACTGGAAATGAGAATACCAATAGATTTATTTGGAGACAATGTAATTGTCTGTTGGGAAATCCCAAGATAATTAAAACTTGGCTACAGGAGTTTAATAAAGTGACTGTTTTAGGATAAATACACCAAAGTAACCAGCTTTCCTCTTCTCTAAATAATCACAAGATATTTGACATGTTCAGTGAAAAATATTGTACCTTATATTCCAATATAACTTTAATTTTTAAATGATCTATGTGAATAAAATTACAAATTTAACTCTTCTATTGGGAGAGTTTTTTTCCCAATTAACATATTAAGCATCTATGATAAAATATAGCATGAATTTTTAAAGTTATACTAGTGGATCCTGGTTCAATACTTCTTTTATAAATTAATGTATATAGTTAATTGTTCTACTTTTAGTGTGTAGGTACACACACACATACACTTTATATTATTACAAAACTACAGAAATGAAAAAAGCATGGCACTAGACATACAACTATATTTTTTCATTGATACAAAAAGTGATTTTAGAAAAGTAATCCCAATATATATTAAAAGAAAATATGTGAAAAAATATTATAAAGGAACTATGAGAAACCAGAAGTGGAAGAGACTATTCATCCAAGAGTAAGAGAAAATTGGCTATGGAGGGAAAGCTACATTTAAGTCTTATCTATGCAGGTTTAGAGGAAACAACTTTATGGATGAAATCCCCAGAGGACAGTGTTGTGGCTGCAATTAATAAAATGCGATTGCTTCTAAGAAATAACTATGAAACATTTAAAAAATAGTGGAGAAAATGTTGCCACTTTATCATTTTTGGAATGAGGAAAGATAAAATTTCAGGATAAATCAGGGAGAAGTGATAAAACGAATAAGATGTGACTACAAAAAATATATAAACTTATGTCAGAAAGCACCCCCAGTAGCAAGATTAAGATGGCAGAGTAGGAGGACATGGAACTCACCACCTCCTATGAACATATCAAGCATACACCTACATTTATAGCAATTCTCAATGAAAACTAACTTCAGACTGTTAGAAAGCTAACTGCAGCCTTGGTATAACCAAGATTGGAAGAAAGGTCTACACAGAATTGAGCAGGTTGGAAAGAGAAGCAATTGGGTGATGACCTGGGTGATGACCTGTGGCCTTGGGAGAGCATTCTGAATAGGAGGAGGACCCTCCCTGGGGAGTGGCCTGTTTAAGCCACATATTGTGCACCAAGTCCTAGGGTATGATGCTGGGAGAAAGAAAACCAGTGAGACTAACAGGAGGACTATAGAAATACCTGAACTCAGCTTGTGAAGGGTGTGCACACATTTTTCTTATTCACAAAAGAAGGAGGAGAAAGCAAATTAAAACTCCCCAGAACTCTGTCTGGTTATCCCCAATCACCCAGACTCTCACATCTTCAGGCTCCATTTGCTTTGCAGTGAAGCTCCACACTACAGCAAGAGCTGCCACAGCCACAGGAAATATTCAGCTATGAGAGACTGTGCCAGTTCAGATCCAGAGTGGTATCTGAAGAAGGCAGGAGCAGAATTGCTGACATTTACATAGGTAGCACATCAGAAGTCATCCAGATCTCCAATTGGAGCAAGGACTGTCACAGCCCATGTCCAGAACCATACCTCTTTGCTCCAGAACTTCTCCTCTCTAGGGTGAAGGTACCAGGTACTGGGAGGGGAGAGAGCATATACTTAGAGGGAAGAGACTCAGCTGGGACTCTAACTTAAGAGCTTTTGCTCCAGCTATTTGAGACCCACTCCCCATCACCATGAATGCTATAGAGAGACACTTTCATACAAGGACATCACTTCAAGACCACCATAAGTAACTGGTTCACGTAAAATCATAGAGACAGAGGAAATTAGGCAAAATGAGAAGAGAGAGGAATTTGTTTCAATTGAAAGAACAAGAGAAAACTCTGAAAAATAAACAAATGAAACAAATAATTTATCAACTAATGATGCTAAAGCATTAGTCATAAGAATGTTTACTGAATTGGGGAAAAAAACAGATGAACACAGTGTGCACAAGTGTTCTGGAAGATACAGTAGTAAAAATCACCCAATCAGAAAAGCACAAAGAAAAAGATTGTTTTTTTAAAAAGAGAGAAGCGTTTGAGGAATCTCTGGGAAATCAAGCAAACCAATATTCACATTATAGGGGTTCAGAAGTAGAATAGAGGGAGAAAGAGGTTGAAAGCATATTTGATGAAATTATGGTGAAAAACTTAACACATCTGGAGAAGGAAAGAGATATCCAGGTATAGAAATCACAGAGGGAGCCAAACAACATGAATGCAAGTAGACTCACTCTGAGACATATCATAATTAAAACGGCAAAGTTAAAGAAAAAAATTAAAGGTAGCAAGAGAAAAATGAAGAGTCATAATCAAGGATATCCATAATGATATCAGTTAATTTTTCTGCAGAAAACTAACAAGGCAGAAGGTAGTAACATGATATATTCAAAGTGCTGAGGAGGAAAAACTTGCAACCTAGCATACTCTACCCAGCAAGATTATCATTTAGAATAAAAGGAGAGAGAAAGAATTCCTCAGACAAGTGAAAATGTAAATTATAGACCAACCCTAAAAGAAATGTTAAAGTTTCTTCTATATGTGGAAAAGAAAATGCTATAATAGAAGAAATAATCTATATGAAAGGAAAACTCTCACTAGTAAAGACAAATATATATTAAAGACTGAGGATTAACCATTTAATAAATTATCATGAAGACTAAAAGACAAAAAAATTGTAAAATCAACTAGAACTATAATAAAGAGTAAAGGAATAAAGATGAAAATGTAAAATATAACATCAAAAACACAAAATATGGGGGCTTCCCTGGTGGCGCAGTGGTTAAGAGTCCGCCTGCCAATGCAGGGGACACGGGTTCATGCCCCGATCCCGGAAGATCCCACATGCCGTGGAGCGGCTGGGCCCGCGAGCCGTGGCTGCGGAGCCTGTGTGTCCAGAGCCTGTGCTCCGCAACGGGAGAGGCCACAGCAGTGAGAGGCCCGCGTACAGAAGGAAAAAAAAAAAAAAACACAAAATATGGGGTAAGGTAGTAAAAAATGGAAACCTTTCAGAATATGTTTGATTAGAATATGTTTGCCAGTTTAAAATAAGGAGATAGAGTTATAGGTCAACATACATAAACCCTACAGTAACCACAAATCAAAATCCTACAGTAAGTACACAAAAACAAGAAATGAACACAGCATTACCATCAAAGAAAATCATTAAACCAAAAAGGAAGTAACTAAAAGAAGACGAGAACAGAAAGAACTACAGAAACAACCAGAAAATAGGTAACAAAATAGCAATAAGTGCATCCTATCAATAATCATTTTAGCATCAATGGACTAAATGCTCCAATTAAAAGACATAGTGTGGCTGATTGGATAAGAAACAAGACCCATCTATATGCTGCCTATAGTCATTAACACACACCAAAAGTGAGAGGATAGAAAGATACTATATGTAAATGGAAATGACAAGAAATTGTGGGTAGCAATACTAATATTAGACAAAATAGACTTTCAAAGACAAAAGACAAGGAAGGGTATTATAAAATGATAAAGGGATAAATACAGGAAGGGAATACTGAACTCTTTAATATAGTTGCACCCAATACAGGAGCACCTACATATATAAAGTAAATATTATCAGACATAAAGGAAGAAATTGACATAATACAATAATAATTGGAGACTTTAACAACTAACTGACCTCAATGGACAGATAATCCAGACAGAATATCAGTAAGAAAAACAGTGTTCTTAAATGACACAATAGATCAGTTGAACTTAATAGATATCTACAGAATATTCCATCCCAAAACAATAGAATTCACATTCTTTTCAAGTGCACAGGGAATGTTCTTCATGCTAGATCACATGCTAGACCATAAAAGAAGTCTCAATGAATTTAAGAGGGTAGTAATTATATCAAGCATTTTTTTTACCACAATGATATGAAACTAGAAATCAGAAAGAAATATGGGAAAATCAGAAACACATGAATACTAGACAAGATGTTATTAAAAAAACAAGGATTCAATGAAGAAATCAAAGAGGAAAATAGAAAATACTTCAAGACAAATGAAAATGTAATGTAATTCTCCAAAATCTATGCAACTTAGGATACTTGGAATGCAGTGCAAAAATCTATGCAATCTAGGATACTTGGAATGCAATGAAGCCAAAGAAGTTCGAAGAGGGAATTTCATAGTGACACCACCCTTTCTCAAGAATCAAGAAAAAGCTCAAAGAAACAACCTAACTTATCATCTAAAGGAATTAGAAGAAGAAGAAGAAAAAAAGAACAAAGTACAAAGTCAGGAAGTGAAGGACATAATGTAGGTCAGAGAGGAAATAAAACAAAAACCACACCAAACAAAAACAACAACAACAAAAACACAATAGAAAAGATCAGTGCAACTAAGAGCTGGTTTACCAAGATGATTTTTAAAAACTAATAAAACTTTAGCCACTCTCATCAAGGAGAGGACCCAACAAAACAAAATAAAATATGAAAGAGGAGAAGTAACAACTAGTATCACAGCAATACAAAAATATCATGAGAAAATACTTTGAACACTTATATGACAAAAAATTGGACACCCTAGAAGAAATGGGCCAAGGTTTAGAATCATACAACATTCCAAGACTAAATGAGAAAGAGACAATCTGAACAAATCAAACACTAGTAGTGAAATTGAAATTGTAATTTAAAAACTCCTAAAAAACAAAAGTCCAGCAACAAATGGCTTCAAGGGGAATTCTACCAAACATGTAAAGAAGAGCTAATACCTATCCCTCTCAAACTATTCCAAAAATTTGAAGAGGAGGGAACATCTTCATTTATCTGAAGAAAACAAAAAAAACATTAATTCAAAAAGAAACATACATCTCAATGTTGATAGAAACATTTACAATAGCCAAGGTATGGAATCGACCTACATGTTCATCAACAGATAAACATGTAAAGAAATATGTGGTATAGGAATACAATGGAATATTACTCAGACGTAAAAAAGAATGAAATTCTGCCATATGCAACAATGAGAATGGACCTAGAGGGTTTTATGCTTTGTGAAATATGTCAGATAGAGAAAGACAAATACTCTATCACCTATTATTGGAAACTAAAAATAAAACAAACAAATATTTTAAAAAATGCTAAGAGACTCACAGATATAGAAAACACACTAGAGGCTATCTCTGGGGAGAGGGAGAAGGAGAGGGGAAAGATTGGGGAAGCAGAGTAAGTGGTACAGACTACTATGTATAAAATAAATAAGCAATAAGAAAATACAATAGAAGATGGGGAAACAGAGCCATTATTTTGTAATGATGATACCATATAATCAATGAAAATATTGAACCAATATGTTGTACACCTGAAACTAATATAATATTATAAATCAACTATAATACAATAAAAAATAAGCAGCAAAGTTTTAAAAAATTTAAATGGTAAAAGTAGTCTGAAAAACAGCTGCAAGCAGAAAGCCAGTGTGCCACTCATTAACATAAAAAAAATAAGAAAAACCTTAAGCTTATACATGGACAAAGATACTTGTGTAAGAATAACAATTCTATTGAAATAGCAAAACAATAGAAGCAGTGATTATAATACATTGTTTCCAATAATAAGTATATTATATTGATTATTATTTTGTACCTAATCAATACAATGAGAATACATTATATCTCATATATAATACAATGTATCTTGTAATAAAAGAGTTAAATAAATGCAGCATAGTCATGATGTAGCTACTGCAATTTTTTAAAATCAAAATATAGTTGTTGTACAATATTATATTTTACAGGTGTACAATAGTGTGATTCACAATTTTTAAAGGATACACTCCATTTATAATTATTATAGAATATTGGCTATACTACCCATGTTGTACAATATATCATTGTAGCTTATTTTATACCTCATGAATTGTACCTCTTATCCCATTACAGTGTGTTTATTTCTGGACTCCATTCTGTTTCACTGACCTATGTGTCTGTTTTTTATTCCAGTACCAACTCTTTTGATTACTGTAGCTTTGTAGTATAGTCTGAAGATAAGGAGCATGATTCCTCCAACTCTGTTCCTCTTTCTCAAGATTTTTTTTGCTATTCAATGTCTTTTATGTTTCCATACATTTTTTGTTGTTGTTGTTCCAGCTCTGTGAAAAATGCTATTGGAATTTTGATGGGGATTGTATTGAATCTATGGATTACCTTGGGTAGTGTGGTCATTTTAACAAAATTGATTTTTCCAATCCAACACAGTATACCTCTCCAACTGTTTCTGTTTTCTTCAATTTCTTTCATCAGTGTCTTATAGTTTACTGAGTACAGGTCTTCTACCTCTTAGGTAGGTTTATTCCTAGGTATTTTATTCTTCTTTATGCTTTTGTTTATTCCTAGGTACTTTAGGGATGATAATGGTATTGTCTCTTCAATTTCTGTAAAAGTTTGCTGTTACTGTTTAGAAACACAACAGATTTTTGTAAATTAATTTTGTATCCTGCAACTTTACTGAATTCATTGATTAGCTCTAGTAGTTTTCTGCTGGCATCTCTATGATTTTCTATGTATAGCATCACGTTATCTGCATTTTTTCCTTGTAGTTTATGTCTAATCTCATAGTGTTATGGTCTGAAAATATGTTTGATATGATCTCAATTTTCTTAAGTTTACTGAGGCTTGTTTTGTGACCTATCCTGGAGAATGAATGTTCCATGTGCCCTTGGGGAAAAAAAATATGTATTCTGCGGCTTTTGGATGAAGTGCTCTACATATATCAATTAAGTCCGTTTGGTCTAATGTCTCATTTAAGGCCTGTGTTTCCTACTGATTTTCTGTCTGGTTGATCTGTCCATTTGTGTATGTGGGGTGTTAAAGTCCCCCACTACTACTGTCTTACTGTCAATTTCTCCTTTTTATATTTGTTAACATTTGCCTTAAATATTGAGGTGCTCCTATGTTAGTCGCATATATATTTGCTATTATATTATATCTTCTTGTACTGATCCCTTGATCATTAGGTAGTGTTCTTCTTTGTCTCTTGTAACAATCTTTATTATAAAGTCTATTTTGTCTGATATAAGTACTGCTACTCTAGCTTTCTTTTGATTCTCATTTGCATGGAATAGCTTTTTCCATCTCCTCACTTTGTGTGTGTCTCTATATCTGAAGTGAATCTCTTTTAGGCACCATATATACATGACTTGCTTTTGTATAATTTTGCCACTCTGTCTTTTGGTTGGAGAATTTAGTCCATTTACTTTTAAGGTAATTATCAAAATGTATGCTCTTATTGTCATTTGTTAATTGTTTTGGATTGGTTTCTGTAGGTCTTTTTTTTCTTTCTTTCTTTTTTCTTTTTGTCTTCTCTTGTGATTTGATGACTATCTTTAGTGTTATGTTTGAATTCCTGTTTCTTTTTTGTGTCTATATCTACTATAAATTTTTGGTTTGTTGTTACCATGAGATTTTTCTATAGCAGTTTATATAAACATGATTGTTTTAAGTTACTGATCTCTTATTTGTAAATACATTTTAAAAAATCTGCATTTGTACTCTCTTTCCCTCATGATAACTGTTTTTGGTATCATAGCTTACATCTAATTGTTTTTATATCCCTTAACTGCTTATTGTGGATACAGATGATTTTACTACTTTTGTCTGTTAAACTTCTTACTAACTTTGTGTGTGGATGATTTCATAACTTTACTGTATGTTTGCCTTTACCAGTGATATTCTTCATTTTGCAATTTTCTTATTTCTAGTTTTCTTTTTCACCTACAGGTTGTAGCTGAAAGCTAGTTCAGCGGTGTTAAAGTGTCTTAGCTTTTGCTTTTCTGTAAAGCTATTTATTTCTCCATCAAATCTGGAGGACAGCCTTGTTGGGTAGGGGGCCCTGGGCTAGTGCTGGCTCACTGGTGGGTGGAGCCAGGGCAGTTCTTGCCCCCTGATAGGATAAGCCAGGTCCTGGGGTTAATGCTGGACTACTGGTAGGCAGAGCCATGTCCTGGAGTCTGGCTATAGGACCCAGGGATGCCTGAGCTGGTGTCAGGTCACTGCTGGGGGCATCCAGCAGTTGGGTATGGGATCAGTGTTGCCCCAAAGTATATGTTGGCCTGCTAGTGTGAAGGGCTGGGACCCAAATGGTCCAAGGATAGAGTTTGGCCTGCTGTTGTTGGGCTTGGTCTGCAGGCTGTGGGACTGTGGTTTTCTTGTTTCTGGTGTCTGCTCCCTTGTGGGTAAGGATGGTCTAGAGGCCAGTGCAAGTTTCTTAGAAGGCAGGGCCAATGACTGCTCACTGATTGGTAGAGATAGGCCTTAGTTCTCTGGTGGGTAAGGCCATGTGTAGAGGAATGTCTGGAGGCAGCTGCAGGCTCAGAAAGTCTTAAGGCAGCTGGTATGCTGATGGGTGGGGCTAAGTCCCTGCCCAGCTGGTTGTGTAGCCTAAGGCACCCCAGCACTTGTATCTACAGGTTGCTGGGTGGGTCCAGTCTTGGCACTAATGAGGTAGAGGGAGGAACCCAAGATGGTGGCTGCCAGCAGCAATGTCCATGCCACAGAGTGCTTCCAAATATGGCTTTAGCCATTGATATATGACCAGGGTGAGCTGCAACTTCCCCTTGCCTCTCCAAGGCCAGCAGATAGTTCTGGCTCAGGCTCCTATCAAATTACTGATTTTGTCCTGGGTCTTGGTGTGTATGAGATTTTCCATGCACCCTTTAAAACTGAAGTCTCTATTTCTCCCAGTCCTTTAGAGCTCCCGAAATTAAGCCCTGATGGCTTTCAAAGGCAAATGCTCTGGGGGTTCATCTTACCAGTATAGAATCCCCAGGATGGGGAGCCTGACATGGGGCTCCGAACTCACTCCTGTGGGAGAATATCTGCAATATTATTATTCTCCAGTTTGTGGATCTCCCACCAAGGGGAATGGGACTTGATTACATCGTAAGTCAGTCTCACCAACCTATCTCATTGTGGTTCCTTCTTTATGTCTTTCGTTGTAGCAGAACTTGTCTGGTATGTTCTGGTATTATTCTTTGATGGTCGTTCTGCAGATAGTTGTGATTCAGGAGTGCTTCTGACAGGAAGTGAGCTCAGGGTCTTTCAACTCTGCCACCATGGCCACACTCCTCAATCCATTATTGAGGGTGCTATATTAATGTCCCCAAAATGTTATTGTATTATTGTTTTTTTATTAGTTTCTGCCTTATAACAAAGTGAATCAGTTATACATATACATCTGTTCCCATATCCCTTCCCTCTTGCATCTCCCTCCCTCCCACCCTCCCTATACCACCCCTCCAGGGGGTCACAAAGCACCGAGCTGATCTCCCGGTGTTATGCGGCTGATTCGCACTATCAATCTACCTTACGTTTCGTATTGTATACATGTACATGTCTCTCTCTCGCTTTGTCACAGCTTACCCTTCCCCCTCCCCATATCCTCAAGTCCATTCTCAAGTAGGTCTGTGTCTTTATTCCCGTTTTACCCCTAGGTTCTTCATGACAATTTTTTTAAATTCCATATATATGTGTTAGCATATGGTATTTGTCTTTCTCTTTCTGACTTACTTCACTCTGTATGACAGACTCTAGGTCTATCCACCTCATTACAAACAGCTCAGTTTCGTTTCTTTTTATGGCTGAGTAATATTCCATTGTATATATGTGCCACATCTTCTTTATCCATTCATCCGATGATGGACACTTAGGTTGTTTCCAGCTCCGGGCTATTGTGAATAGAGCTGCAATGAACATTTTGGTACATGTCTCTTTTTGAATTATGGTTTTCTCAGGGTATATGCCTAGTAGTGGGACTGCTGGGTCATATGGTAGTTCTATTTTTAGTTTTTTTAAGGAACCTCCATACTGTTCTCCATAGTGGCTGTACCAATTCACATTCCCACCAGCAGTGCAAGAGTGTTCCCCATTCTCCACACCCTCTCCAGCATTTATTGTTTCTAGATTTCTTGATGATGTCCATTCTGACTGGTGTGAGATGATATCTCATTGTAGTTTTGATTTGCATTTCTCTAATGATTAATGATGTTCAGCATCCTTTCATGTGTTTGTTGGCTATCTGTATATCTTCTTTGGAAAAATGTCTGTTTAGGTCTTCTGCCCATTTTTGATTGAGTTTTTTGTTTTTTTGCTATTGAGCTGCATGAGCTGCTTATAAATTTTGGAGATTAATCCTTTGTCAGTTGCTTCATTTGCAAATATTTTCTCCCATTCTGAGGATTGTCTTTTGGTCTTGTTTAAGATTTCCTTTCCTGTGCAAAAGGTTTGAAGATTCATTAGGTCCCATTTGTTTATTTTTGTTTTTATTTCCATTTCTCTAGTAGGTGGGTCCATAAGGATCTTGCTGTGATTTATGTCATAGAGTGTTCTGCCTATGTTTTCCTCTAAGAGTTTGATAGTTTCTGGCCTTACATTTAGGTCTTTAATCCATTGTGAGCTTATTTTTTTGTATGGTGTTAGGGAATGTTCTAATCTCATACTTTAACATGTCCCTGTCCAGTTTTCCCAGCACCACTTATTGAAGAGGCTGTCCTTTCTCCACTGTACATTCCTGGCTCCTTTATCAAAGATAAGTTGACCATATGTGCGTGGGTTTATCTCTGGGCTTTCTATCCTGTTCCATTGATCTATCTTTCTGTTTTTGTGCCAGTACCACACTGTCTTGATTACTGTAGCTTTGTAGTATAGTCTGAAGTCAGGGAGCCTGATTCCTCCAGCTCCGTTTTTTGTTCTCAAGATTGCTTTGGCTATTCAGGGTCTTTTGCTTTTTTTTTTTTTTTTTTTTTTTTTGTGGTATGCGGGCCTCTCACTGTTGTGGCCTCCCCCGTTGCGGAGCGCAGGCTCCGGACTCGCAGGCTCCGGACGCGCAGGCTCAGCGGCCATGGCTCACGGGCCCAGCCGCTCCGCGGCATATGGGATCCTCCCAGACCGGGGCACGAACCCGTATCCCCTGCATCAGCAGGCGGACTCTCAACCACTTGCGCCACCAGGGAGGCCCGGGTCTTTTGCTTTTCCAAACAAATTGTGAAATTTTTTGTTCTAGTTCTGTGAAAAATGTCAGTGGTAATTTGATAAGGATTGCATTGAATCTGTAGATTGCTTTGGGTAGTAGAATCATTTTCACAATATTGATTCTTCCAATCCAGGAGCATGGTATATCTCTCCATCTATTTGTATCATCTTTAATTTCTTTCATCAGTGTCCGAAAGTTTTCTGCATACAGGTCTTTTGTCTTCTTAGGTAGGTTTATTCCTAGATATTTTATTCTTTCTGTTGCAATGGTAAATGGGAGTGTGTTCTTGATTTCATTTTCAGATTTTTCATCATTAATGTACAGGAATGCCAGAGATTTCTGTGCATTAATTTTGTATCCTGCTACATTACCAAATTCATTGATTAGCGCTATTAGATTTCTGGTAGCATCTTTAGTATTCTCTATGTATAGTATCATGTCATCTGCAAACAGTGACAGCTTTGCTTCTTCTTTTCCAAATTGGATTCCTTTTTTTCCTTTTCTTCTCTGATTGATGTGGCTAAAACTTCCAAAACTATGTGGAATAAGAGTGGTGAGAGTGGGCAGCCTTGTCTTGTTCCTGATCTTAGTGGAAATGGTTTCAGTTTTTCACCATTGAGGACAATGTTAGCTGTGGGTTTGTCATATATGGCCTTTATTATGTTGAGGAAAGTTCCCTCTATGCCTACTTTCTGCAGGGTTTTTATCATAAATGGGTGTTGAATTTTGTCGAAAGCTTTCTCTGCATCTATTGAGATGATCATATGGTTTTTCTCCTTCAGTTTGTTAATATTGTGTATCACATTGTTTGATTTGTGCATATTGAAGAATCCTTGCATTCCTGGAATAAACTCCACTTGATCATGGTGTATGATCCTTTTAATGTGCTGTTGGATTCTGTTTGCTAGTATTTTGTTGAGGATTTTTGCATCTATGTTCATCAGTGATATTGGCCAGTAGTTTTCTTTCTTTGTGACATCCTTGCCTGGTTTTGGTATCAAGGTGATGGTGGCCTCGTAGAATAGGTTTGGGAGTGTTTCTTCCTTGGAAATTATTTGGAAGAGTTTGAGAAGGATGGGTGTTTGCTCTTCTCTAAATGTTTGATAGAATTGCCTGTGAAGTCATCTGGTCCTGAGCTTTTGTTTGTTGGAAGATTTTTTTTTTTTTTTTTTTTTTTTTTTTTTTTTTTGCGGTACGTGGGCCTCTCACTGCTGCAGCCTCTTCCATTGCGGAGCACAGGCTCCGGACGCGCAGGCTCAGCAGCCATGGCTCACGGGCCCATCCGCTCGGTGGCATGTGGGATCTTCCCAGACAGGGGCACGAACCTGTGTCCCCTGCATCGGCAGGCGGACTCTCAACCACTGCGCCACCTGGTAAGCTCCTGTTGGAAGATTTTTAATCACAGTTTCAATTTCAGTGCTTGTGGTTGGTCTATTCATATTTTCTATTTCTTCCTGAGTCAGTCTTGGCAGGTTGTGCATTTCTAAGAATTTGTCCATTTCTTCCAGGTTGTCCATTTTATTGGCATAGAGTTGCTTGTAGTAATCTCTCATGATCTTTTGTATTTCTGCAGTGTCAGTTGTTACTTCTCCTTTTTCATTTCTAATTCTATTGATTTGAGTCTTCTCCCTTTTTTTCTTGATGAGTCTGGCTAATGGTTTGTCTATTTTTTTTATCTTCTCAAAGAACCAGCTTTAAGTTTAATTGATCTTTGCTATCATTTCCTTCATTTCTTTTTCATTTATTTCTGATCTGATCTTTATGATTTCTTTCCTTCTGCTAACTTTGGGGGTTTTTGGTTCTTCTTTCTCTAATTGCTTTAGGTGCAGGGTCAGGTTGTTTACTCGAGATGTTTCCTGTTTCTTAAGTTGGGATTGTATTGCTATAAACTTCCCCCTTAGAACTGCTTTTGCTGCATCCCATACGTTTTGGGTCATCGTGTCTCCATTTTCATTTGTTTCTAGGTATTTTTTAATTTCCTCTTTGATTTCTTCAGTGATCACTTCGTTATTGAGTAGTGTATTGTTTAGCCTCCATGTGTTTCTATTTTTTACAGATCTTTTCCTGTAATTGATGTCTAGTCTCATAGCATTGTGGTCGAAAAAGATACTTGATACAATTTCAATTTTCTTAAATTTACCAAGGCTTGATTTGTGACCCAAGATATGATCTATCCTGGAGAATGTTCCATGAGCACTTGAGAAAAATGTGTATTCTATTGTTTTTGGATGGAATGTCCTATAAATATCAACTAAGTCCATCTTGTTTAATGTATCATTTAAAGCTTGTGTTTCCTTATTTATTTTCATTTTGGATGATCTGTCCATTGGTGAAAGTGGGGTGTTAAAGTCCCCTACTATGATTGTGTTACTGCCGATTTCCCCTTTTATGGCTGTTAGTATTTGCCTTATGTATTGAGGTGCTCCAATGTTGGGTGCATAAATATTTACAATTGTTATATCTTCTTCTTGGATCGATCCCTTTATCGTTATGTAGTGTCCTTCTTTGTCTCTTCTAATAGTCTTTATTTTAAAGTCTATTTTGTCTGATATAAGAATTGCTACTCCAGCTTTCTTTTGATTTCCATTTTCATGGAATATCTTTTTCCATCCCCTTACTTTCAATCTGTATGTGTCTCTAGGTCTGAAGTGGGTCTCTTGTAGACAGCATATATATGGGTCTTGTTTTTGTATCCATTCAGCCACTCTGTGTGTTTTGGTGGGAGCATTTAGGCCATTTACATTTAAGGTAATTATTGATATGTATGTTCCTGTTCCCATTTCCTTAATTGCTTTGGGTTCGTTTTTGTAGGTATATTCCTTCTGTTGTGTTTCTTGCCTAGAGAAGTTCCTTTAGCATTTGTTGTAAAGCTGGTTTGGTGGTGCTGAACTCTCTCAGCTTTTGCTTGTCTGTAAAGGTTTTAATTTCTCCATCAAATCTGAATGAGATCCTTGCTGGGTAGAGTAATCTTGGTTGCATGTTTCTCTCCTTCATCACTTTAATTATGTCCTGCCACTCCCTTCTGGCTTGTAGAGTTTCTGCTGAGAGATCAGCTGTTAACCTGATGGGGATTCCCTTGTGTGTTATTTGTTGTTTTTCCCTTGCTGCTTTTAATATGATTTCTTTGTGTTTAATTTTTGACAGTTGGATTAATATGTGTCTTGGCGTATTTCTCCTTGGATTTATTCTGTATGGGACTCTCTGTGCTTCCTGGACTTGATTAACTATTTCCTTTCCCATATTGGGGAAGTTTTCAATATAATCTCTTCAAATATTTTCTCAGTCCCTTTCTTTTTCTCTTCTTCTTCTGGAACTCCTATAGTTCGAATGTTGGTGCACTTAATGTTGTCCCAGAGGTCTCTGAGACTGTCCTCTGTTCTTTTCATTATTTTTTTTTTGTTTATTTTGCTCTGTATCCGTTATTTCCACTATTTTATCTTCTACCTCACTTATCCGTTCTTCTGCCTCAGTTATTCTGCTATTGATACCATCTAGAGTATTTTTCATTTCATTTATTGTGTTTTTCATCGATGCTTGATTCATCATTAGTTCTTCTAGGTCCTTGTTAACTGTTTCTTGCATTTTGTCTATTCTATTTCCAAGATTATGGATCTTGGAAATAGAATCTTGGATCAGCTTTACTATCATTATTCTGAATTCTTTTTCAGGTAGACTGCCTATTACCTCTTCATTTGTTAAGTCTGGTAGGTTTTTATCTTGCTCCTTCGCCTGCTGTGTGTTTTTCTGTCTTCTCATTTTGCTTATGTTACTGTGTTTGGGGTCTCCTTTTTGCAGGCTGCAGATTCGTTGTTCCCATTGTTTTTGGTGTCCGTCCCCAGTGGCTAAGGTTGTTTCAGTAGGCTGTTTAGGCTTCCTGGTGGGGAGGACTAGAGCCTGTGTTCTGGTGGTTGAGGCTCGATCTGTCTTTC
Organism: Mesoplodon densirostris; assembly: GCF_025265405.1. Lineage (NCBI taxonomy): Eukaryota > Metazoa > Chordata > Mammalia > Artiodactyla > Ziphiidae > Mesoplodon > Mesoplodon densirostris. The sequence goes on along the minus strand of NW_026778237.1, from coordinate 598,853 downwards.
TGGTGGACAGGTCCACGTCTTGTGGTGTGTTTTGGGGAGCCTATGGCCTTATTATGTTTTTTAGGCAGCCTCTCTGTTAATGGGTGGGGTTGTGTTCCTGCCTTGCTAGTTGCTTGGTATAGGTTGACCAGCACTGTAGTTTGCTGGTCGTTGACTGAAGCTGGGTGGTGGTGTTGAGATGGAGATCTCTGGGAGATTTTCGGTGCTTGATTTTATGTGGAGCTGGGAGGTCTCTTGTGGACCCATATCCTGAAGTTGGCTCTCCCACTTCAGAGGCACAGCAGTGACTCCTGGCTGCAGCACCAAGAGCCTTTCATCTACCGGGCTCAGAATAAAAGGGAGAAAAAGTAGAAAGAAAGAATTAGTACAAGAAAGGAAGAGAGGGCCTCCCTGGTGGCGCAGTCGTTGAGAGTCCGCCTGCCGATGCAGGGGATACGGGTTCGTGCCCCAGTCTGGGAGGATCCCATATGCCGCAGAGCGGCTGGGCCCGTGAGCCATGGCCACTGGGCCTGCGCGTCCGGAGCCTGTGCTCCGCAATGGGGGAGGCCACAGCAGTGAGAGGCCCGTTTACCGCAAAAAAAAAAAAAAAAAAAAAAAAAAAATGAAAGGAAGAGAGAGAGAAAGAAAGGAAGAAGGTAAGTAGGGAAGGAAGGAAGAAAGAAGGAGAGAAAGTGGGGGGAGGGTGGAAGGATGGAAAGAAAGAAAGAAAGAAAGGAAGAAAGGAGGGAGTGGGGGAGGAATGAAAGTAAAAGGAAGGGTGAATGGAAGAAGGGAGGGAGGGAGGAAGGAATGAAAGAAAGAAAGACATGTGGGAGGGCGTGAGGAAGGAAAGAAAAAGAAAGTGAAATGAAGAGGTGTGGGAGGGAGGGAGGAAGGAAAGAAAAAGAAAGAGTGAAAGGAAGAAGGGAGGGAGGGAGGAAGGAAAGAAAGAGAGAAAGAAGGAAAGTAGGGGCGGATGGAGGGAGGGAGGAAGTGATGGTAGGAAAAAATAAAGAGCAGGAAAGTAAAATAGTATAAAGTATGAAATATAGTAGTGTTATTAAAATTAAAAAGTAATTATTGAAAAAAGAAACCCAGCCAGATAGAACCCTGGGACATATGGTGGAAGCAAAGCTATACAGAGAAAATCTTACACAGAAGAATACACATACACATTCACAAAAAGAGAGCAGGGGGAAAAATCAAAAATCTTGCTCTCCATGTCCACATCCTCAATTTGGGATACTTCGTTTTAAAAAGAGGAAAAGGGTGAGAAGTCTGAAATCTTGCTAAGTCCACCTCCTTAATTTGGGATAATTCATTGTAAAAAGAGGAAAAGGGTGGAAAGTCTGAAATCTTGTCCTCAAAGTCCACTTCCTCAATTTGGGATGATTCGCTGTCCATTTATGCACACACAGACGCAGGGCACATCAAGGGTACCATGGAGCTTTAATCCGCTGCCTCCGAGGCTGCACAGAGAGAGTTCCCTGTCTCTTCTCTGCTCTCACAGCTCCCGGGTCTCAGCCTTGGACCGGCCCCGCCTCTGCGCGTAGGTCGCCGGAGGGCGTCCATTCTTCGCTCAGACAGGACGGGTTTAAAGGAGCCGCTGATTCGGGGGCTCTGGCTCACTCAGGCAGAGGCGAGGAAGGGGCGCGCAGTGTGGGGCGGGCCTGCGGCGGCAGAGGCTGGCGTGACGTTGCAGCAGCCCGTGGTGCTCCGTGCGCTTTCCCGGGAAAGCCGTCCCCGGGTTCTGGGACCCCGGCAGTGGCGGGGTGCACAAGCCCCCAGGAAGGCGGGGCGGACAGTGACCCGCGCTCACACACAGACCCCGCTGTGGTGGTAGCAGCAGCAGCCCCAGAGCCCCACGCCCGTCTCCGGGGTCCACACCTTTAGTCGCAGCTCACACCCGTCTCCAGCGCTTCCCATAGCAGCCCTCTTAATGCCCTCTCCTCGTGCACCAGGAAACAAAAAGGAAGAAAAAGCCTCTTGCCTCTTCGGCGGCTCCAGACCCTTTCCCCGGACTCCCTCCGGGCTAGCCGTGGTGCACTAACCCCTTCAGGCTCTCTTCCTGACGCCAGCCCCAGTCCTCTCCCTGCGCTCCGACTGAAAGCCGATACCCGAGCCTCAGCTCCCAGCCCCACCCGCCCCGGCGGCCGAGCAGACAAGCCTCTCGGGCTGGTGTGTGCCTGAGGGCACCAATCCTCTGCGCCGGAATCTCTCCGCTTTGCCCTCCACACCCCTGTTGCTGTGCTCTCCTCCGCTACTCTGAAGCTTTCCCCCTCCGCCACCTGCAGTCTCGGCCCGCAAAGGGGCTTGTAGTGTGTGGAAACCTTTCCTCCTTCACGGCTCCCTCCCACTGGTGCAGGTCCCGTCCCTATCCTTTTGTCTCTGTTTATTCTTTTTTTCTTTTGCCCTACCCAGGTATGTGGGGAGTTTCTTGCCTTTTGGGGGGTCTGAGGTCTTCTGTCAGCATTCAGTAGGTGTTCTGTAGGAGCTGTTCCACGTGTAGATGAATTTCTGATGTATCTGTGGGGAGGAAGGTGATCTCCATGTCTTACTCTTCCGCCATCTTCCCAGGGTACCCAGAAAAATTTCTTTTGTTTCTCATGTTTCTTTGGGTGTCATATCTTAGAAATCACTGTCAACACCCAATGTCATGCTTTTCTCCTATGTTTTCTCCCAGAAGTATTACAGTTTCAGGTCTTTCATTTAGGTCCTTCATCCATCTTGAATTGATTTTCCTGTGTGATGTAAGATAAGGGTCAAATTTCTTCTTTTTTTTCTTGGATGTGGACATCTAGGTTTTATAACCATATGTTGAATATATTTCTTTTTCTACTTTGTGTTCTTGGTACCTTGGTGGAACAGGTACCTTGGTACCTGTTCTTGGTGGATTTATTTCTGGGCTCTATTCTGTCCCACTGTTCTATATGTCTGTATTTATGTGAGAACTATACTATTTTAACTATTATAGCTTTTTAATATATTTGAAAATCAAAACATTTGATGCTTCTAGTTTTATTCTTTCTCAAGATTGTTTTGACTTAAATTGTAGTAAAATTATATTCCTGTAAAATAGGATTTCTCTTTTTAAAACAAAATCACAAAACACTTTATTAAAAACTTAAAAATAGGGCTTCCCTCGTGGCGCAGTGGTTGAGAGTCCACCTGCCAATGCAGGGGACACGGGTTCATGCTCCGGTCCTGGAAGATCCCACATGCCATGGAGCAGCTGGTCCTGTGAACCATGGCCGCTGAGCCTGCGCTTCCAGAGCCTGTGCTCCACAGTGGGAGAGGCTACAACAGTGAGAGGCCCACATACAGCCAAAAAAAAAATAAAAATCTTAAAAATAATTTTCACAAAATTGGAAAGCCAGTAAATAGTCAAAAAATTCAAGACAAAGAGAATTACGTTAAGTTAGGCAGTTTTGAGTAAATAGAGAGGTAAGAAAGATGTGTGTGTGTGTGTGTGTGTGTGTGTGTGTGTGTGTGTGATTGTTAGTACATTTATGGATTCTAGCAATTAATCTTTTTGTTCTATCAATGATAGTTGAAAAATCTAATTTGTGTTTATATTTAGCTGGAAAGACTCAAATGAATCTTATGCTAAGTAGTCTAAAGACTAAAATTAGTTACTGAGGTGTGCTATGTAGGTGGAGAACAAAAAGACACAAAAGTTTTTTCATGTTTTGCATTTGATGCAAAAAATACTCAAATGTTTATATATTCATGAATTACATTTTTAATACACACCTGCCAATGGAACACACTGCTTTACATGTGTAATAAGGTTGTCTGCTTGAGTTCTCAAGATCATAAAGTACAGTCACACCATCTGAACCACCTGATAACATGTTAATAATAAAAAGAGTTCACATTATTTTATCATTTTATATAGTTCATTTATGACTACATATTTCTGAAAATTACTGATCTACAAACTCAAATTTATTATGCCCATAAATACAGAGTAAATCTTCATTAGTATAGACTGAAATAAACTAAAAATTTTAATCTAATAGTTGTGGAAGAATGAATATAGAAAGATGCAATCTGTGATCAGCAAAAATTTACCTTCATGATTCCAAAAAGAAAGGAGAGTAGAAATAAGATGGCAAAACATACTTCTTAATTAAGAAAGCAAAATATTACAAAGTCGTAAAATAGGATTTTTAATAGAGATTTCTTTGAATCTATAGATCACTGTATGTAGAGTAGACATTTTAACAATATTAATTCTTAAAAAAAATAAGTGGGACAAATCAAACAAAAATTTTGTAGAGTGGGAAAACAAGAGTAAAAATGCAACCTATGGAATTAAAGAAAATATTTGAAAACTGTATATTTGATAGGAGGTTAATTTACAAAATTTAGAAGGAAAACTCTAACTTAGTAGAAAAATTTTTTTTTCTAAATGGACAAGGGGGTTGAAATGACATTTCTCCAAGGAAGACAAGTATTTGGAAAAGATACTCAACATTACTAATCATCAGGAGAATGCAAATTGAAGCTAGAATGAGATTCCACATGACACCTATTCGGATGGCTATTAACAAAAAGATAAAACATAACAAGTGTTGGTGAGGATGTGGAGGATTTGAACCCTGTACAAACTTGATAGGAATGCAAAATGGTGCAGCTGCTATGGAAAATGTTATGACGAGTCCCAAGAAATTTTAACTACAATTACCATATGATCCAGCAACCTAATTTTGATATTTATCCAAAAGAATTGAAATCAGGATCTCAAATATATATTGGTGCCTCATGTTTATTTCAGCTTTATTCACAATAAGCAAGATGTAGTAACATGATTGTTCATTGATAAGTGAAAGTATAAGTAAAATGTGGTATATACTCACAACAGAATATTATTTAGCCTTAAAAAGAAAGGAAGTCCTGAGATGAGTGACAATATAGATGAGCCTGGAGGGTATAAGGCTATATGTCCAGTCATACAAGGGCAAAGATTGCCTGACTTCACTGATAACGAGATATCTAAAATCTCACTCACAGAAATAGAGAGTAGAATAGTGGTTCCAGGAGCTAGTGGAAGTGGGGGAAATGAGGAGTTGCTATTCAAGAGGTAAAACATTGTTATGCAAGATAAACAAGTTCTAGACATGTGCTGTACAGCCTTGTGCCTGTAGTTAACAATACTGTACTGTACACTTATATATTTTTAAGAGGATAGAGCTTATGTTAACTGTTCTTAATACTTACAGACACACACACATACATACATACAAAGTTCTTCAGGCAGAAGGAAAATTATGTAGGTCAAACCCCCAATTTTACACAAAAGAGGAATATTGAAGAAGAAATAAATAAAATTAAGTCTTTTTGCCTTAAAAAATTATAAAAATCTTGTGGTTACTAATATTGCAAGGGACACTGCATTTCTTACCTGAGTATTTGTAAACAAACCAAACCAAACTAAACATGGCGTGAACAAATGTCATGGACACCATCATCAATTTCTTAGAAATCTCTAATTAGAAGATACTGAGGGTGAATAAAGCCCACACAATCTCTTCTGTGAATATGAGCAAAGTGCCATGTTTGCTACCATTATTACATTTACCATCAGCTTGACAAAAACCTGCAAGAACATATGGAGGTGAAGTACGAGATAGATGGTCCCCTGGGCTGGCCAGCTGGTGTTTGTCAAGTTGAGTAAAATTGAAGCTTGGTTCTCACCCAGACACTCCAAGGACAAAGCTAGTGGCAGAAGCTCAGCTCTGCTGAAGTAAAGAGATAAGATGACCGCTCCTGAGGTCAAGGAAAACATCCCTGTCTGCACATGTGCAGGAAGGCCCCTTGGGGGTCAAAAACGGAGGGGGTGCCACCTCATAATAAGTGTGGGCGTGCAACCACAGTCCTCTGCAGTGGGATCCATCTTAGCAAAAATTGTGCACCCATGTCGGGGAGGGTCCTGGAACCAGTCAGGTGTGAAAAAAGAAACAAGATAATTGACCAAATGTAAACAAAGACCCAGGAGGACTGTCCTATATAAGTGATTTAAATCACCTCTTTACTGTGCTCCTCCTCATTAGAGAGGATGCCCATGTACTTTCTCTCCAGTTGTGTATTTCTGACTAGCTTCTGAGTTACTGGCTCAGATTCATTAGAGAGGATACCCACACCCTTTCTCTCTTAGTGTATGTTTCTGCCTTGTTTCAGTCTTAAATAGATAAACTGCTTCTCTGTGTGGTCTCCTACTTGTGCTGTGTCTCTAATAATAAATTTTGTACGTGTTTCACAGTTTTTGCCTCCTTGAAACATTCTTGCTTTAAAATAGGGGAAAGAGCCAGGGCAACTTTTCTTCTAGCCTCTAGCCCCTGGTGACCTATGGGCAAGGATTCCTGGTTTTCATTCAGGCTACCCAGTTCAATTCCGGGACAGGGAGCTGAGATCTCTCTTCAGGACTTCTCACTGCTATCTCTCAGAGATTAGGAACAACCACGGTGGGCCCACAATTTCATCTAACTGGACTCCGGCAATATCCCATGACCAAGTAACATTATTATATGAACTATGAACTCTAGCTGGTATTTGCAGAATCTAAGGTTAATGTCTAGTTAGAATCAGACAGGACACCTAGAAAAATCCCATGGTCAATACTGAGATGAAAGACAGCATATTTTTTTAACAAGCACATCTGTACAACCATTAGTTAGTGGCAGTTGCTTAATCCACATTTCTTCTAAATAAGAAAACATTAAAACACATGCTGGTTCCTATTAGTTCCTATTACTATAAAACATAATTCTTGCATTAAATATCTGTAAAGAAAAACATGATTAGTAGAAGAGGTTGGAACAGCATACTTACCTTTTTAGACATCTGAAAATCAGATCTGCACTGAAATACCAAGTGTCTAAAAACCATCAAATCTACCTAGATATTTGCAGATTTCCAAAGTAAACACCATGGTTAGCATCATCTGCATATGGCTATATACAGAAACCCATTGGTCAGTACTTTGTCATGAACAACAAAAGAGCTTACCTATATACATGGAATTTATTCAAGCTATAACAGGATTAAAGCCAGATTACATCAAAGCAAGAAATTTTAATGTCTTTTGGTTACCACTCCTGATATAGAAACATTGTCTTCTTATCTCAGTAATGATAAAAACAGGTATATGTAACAGAGATATATTATCACAGTTATAAATACACTTCATATGTATGTATATTTCTCACCCATTTACCAGAGCAAATCTTTTTATACTATGTAAAATTTTTGCTGTGGTTTTTGTGGCAACTTAAAATTTTCTATCAGTAACTTAAACTTTAAATTTCATGGCATTATTGTTCACCAGTTTCTTTGAAAACTAAGATAATGTCAGAGCAGTGAAGCAGCACCTAAAACTCCTCTTTTTAGGTCCACAGTGAGGGAGTCAATATTACTGCAATTCTGCTGTTTTTTAAGATTGTCCATAGAGTAGCCTAAAAAGCCTGAAAAAATAAAGTTTTGTGGGTTTTTTTGTTTTTACATTTTATTTTGTTTTGTTTTGTTTTGCTTGTTTTTTACGTTTGGGGAGATCTCAGCTTAACACTTCTTCATTTCTGTTTGCATTCCTAGTTTTATGAAATCTTCCCAATAATATACCAAAATTTAAATGGAGCACTTATGAATATAAAATCAATACATCACTAGGAATCTCTTCTTTTTTAAAGGAAATATTGTATTTCTTCCTGATGATTCATAACTTTTAATTACTTCCACTTACCAAAATCTGCCAATGAAGCCATCACCCCATGAGAAACAATATCATTGTCACAACTAAAGCCTCAACAAGATAATGAACTATTCCTGACAATATTATTTTTCTTTTTAAGAACTTCATACCTTCCCTACTCTGTTTTTTGAGCCACTGGTGAAAAAAATTACCATTTTTTGATGGTAATGATCTTTTTACACACATAGAATAAATTCAAATGTAATTGTTTTCTCATTGCAGGGAATTAAATATGTTTTAGAATCATCATAGTATGTTACCAACTGGGTTTTTATATCCCAAACTCATGGGGTCAGATTCATCTGGGGCTTTCTCTTTCTATTTTTACTTACCTACAGAAAATCGTTTATGGTCATATTTATTGGTATTGTGGTAAAAGAGTAACTTAATATTTTGTCTTTCTGTATTTATTAACATTTATCTGGTGATAAGACCTTATTTTAGGCTGACCCAATATTTTGTTTGTAATGGTATTTTGTGGTGTTGTTATCAAAGCTTTGGCTCTAGCATGAGCTAGTCTAGATTTTTTGCTCTATTTTACTTTTTTTTCTTCCTCATTTATTTTTTCAGAAAAATATTGCTGTGGTTCAAAGGGAATGGCCAAACATATCATGAAGTATTAATATAATGGAATACTGTACAACTATTAAACTATAATAACCTTTGAAAATATTGACTAGTGCACTAAAAAGCCTATAAAATAATGGCTGGAGATAAAGGATAATAATGTGGTATGCATAATATAAATCCAGTTATATTTTAAATGCATTACACATGCAAAAATGTTGCAATGAATTACACTGAAATAATAATTGCCGAATAATAATTACACAATTATTTCTGATGATAGAATAATGGATGATTTTTACATTCTTCTATAGATGTTTTATAGTTTGTATTTTCTACAAAAAAAAAAGAAAAGAAAAACAGAAAACCCCACCAAAAATCATATCTGCGTTATTAGCCTGAAAAGACCAAAAGCTGTCTTTTAAGCTTCACTGTATTCCCTTCATGACTCCTTTTTTAGATAAAAACAATGTTGTCCAGGGGACTGCTTGAGGATTAAGTGGGAAAAGATCTATTCCTTCAGTTAACTCTATTTTCACAATTTTATCTGTACCCCTAAATTTGCAGATACCTTTATTATTACTTATATTTATTCCCATAACACTTAATTGACATCCAGAAAGCAGCTGTCAGGGCAAATCATTGACTTGTCAGCTTTGTGGAGTAGGATTTCAAGACTTATGAAGCCTTATGAAAAAGGATCAAGGGAGAGGCATGAACTCTGTAATACAAAAATTAATAAAATAATACCCAAAAATGAGATAATTAGGAACCTGGCTTAGCCCTGGAAATAGGTTGTAGGAGCCAATTTCTCAAATTACAGCGAGGTTTCTGAAGCATAGTTTAAAATAAATTTGCTTGACAATAAACAACTGTAATGCACAGAATTAGCAAGAAACTCATTTTGTCAATTAAAAGATCGCTGGAATTTGATACAGTAGATATGAAGTATGGTTCAAATCATAAAGCCAAATCTCAATATCTGAAAATTGTATTTAATTTAATTTAACCAATAACTCAGCAAAATATTATAATGTAGAATGCAATTTTAGTTGAAAAGTTGGTCTTATGAAAGAGTCACTGGCTGTAGGCAGTAATCAATATATCTGATTCTCATGGACTAGTAACACTTAAATTACAGCACTCATGCTTCCATTTACATACTGGTCATGCTTCCTGAGTTTGGAGAAGTAACCACTCCTGTACTCAATAAAATTAAAAAGCTGAGCAAACTTAAAAACAATAATTTTTCTTGGAAAAACAGATACTTGAGGTCACAGGGCAGATCACCCCCTTAAAATTTGTAAATTCAAGAATTACAGCACATTAGGAGCCACTAAATACAGTAAGTGGTAGGAACACTTAAACAGTAGTTTACAAATCACTGGAGGCTGAATGTAGACTAGTCTGATAATTTAAAAACTCACCTGACCTGGTCTTTAGGTTTTATCTCCAGGTGGCCAATCAGATTATCATGTTGAAGATCAGGGAAAGAAATAAACAAAAAAACTCTGCTCAGGCAGAGGGAGAGAAAAGAAAACCGGAACATTGCTCTATCCTTTATAACAAAGGTTATCCTCAGGACAAACCACCAGAAGCTTATCTGATAATTGAGAGCCCTGGGGGAAAGGAATTAGGCAACACAGGCGCTCTATACCCTTCCTGATTTTACTTGAAGAGAGAAAAAACAATAGCATGTTAAAAACAAAAAAAAATCTAAGAAACACTTCTTAAGGTGACAACCCAGGATATCATGTCTACTGAGAAAAACTGAACTTTAATCATAAGATTATAGAAAACTTCCCCTCCCTAATATGTTATTACTACAGCAAGAGAGGTTCAGGATAATAAGTGGATCACAACTTAGAGACATTCCAGACAAATACTATACTTAAGATGGTGTTCTGAATATAGCCTTATGACAACAATGAAGGAAAAAAAAGAAAGCTATAAGAAACTGAAGCCAGTGATACTTCAAGCCCAGCAACTAGCCGGGTTAACAGAAACCCCACACTATAAGCCTAAGTTCATATTACTAGATACATCATGTCTGACTTTCAATAAAAAAATACAAGGCATGCTAAAAGAAAAGAAAAAAATGTAGTCTAAAAAGACGAGCCCGTCATCAGAATCAGATTCAGCTGGGAATCTAATACAACTTCATTAGCAATTTAAGAGCTCAAATGAAGAAAGGAGACACATGTAAAAACAGATGGTTAGTGTTGAAGCTTTAGAACATGTTTTGGGACTTAATAGAGCATAGGTTCTTTTGTCACAGTGCAGAAAGAATTCAGCAAGAGGAAGAGTGACAGGTCAAGAAAGAGTTAGTGTATTATGCTTATGAAATTTACAGGCAGGCAGGAGAGAAGGTGCTACCCTGAGAACTTAGTAGTCTACAGTTTTATAATCAAAGGAAGTGTGGAGGGGGAGAAGACCACCTTCTTCCTCATTCTTGAGTAGATATTACATTTTCATCATCAGTCCCTCCTCCACATAGGGTGCGGGAGTTTTCATGCCCCTACATGGTCAAGCTGGGACTGTCATGGTGATATTTAAATCAGCAGAAGTGTGGTAAAATATACTAAAATATAATAAATCACTTCAGGTTTCAGGGTAATGTCACCTTTTCCCTATATTTTTGTTTTTAGTGCATGCAGAGAAGCATGTCTTAGGAATCATTAATTACTGAGCTCACTGGGCAGAACATGGGTCTCATTCCATCATTGTTTTATTGTCTGGGGGCATGTCTTATGTTTCTGTTGCATGGTTTTGTGGCCAAGCAAACCTGCTTTCTTGAGTGATCACTAACTTAGAAGGTCTCCCATAATTTTTTCTCTACTTATAATTCCTTAGTGGGGTTAACTGTTTAATCACCTACTTTGTCACTTTATTTCATCTCTATCAGTGTAAGCTGGAAGAGAGAAACTCTAACAGGAGTCAAAAGAAATGTTAAAAATCAAAAGCGTTGTAACAAAAATTTAAAATATCATTGATGTCTCATCAGTAGACAGGGCACAGCTGAGAAAAAAACAGGGACTGGAGGATATGATAACACAAACTTTTCAAACAGAAATACTAAGAAAAAATTATGAAAACATAAGAGAATACACAAAACAATTAAACTATTTAAAAAGATATACCATATACATCATGTGAATATCAAAAAAGAAAAAAGAGAAAAAGGAGAAGAAAATTTTAAAGTAATATTGGCTAAACATTTAAAAAATTATTGACAGACACCAAGTTCTCCAAGTCAGGTAAAAAAATCTACACCTGGCATATTATATTTAAACTGCAGAAAAATAAAGATAAAGAAAACAGTTAGAAAGAAGCTAGAGGAAGAAAGATCTGCTTACATATTCGGGCAAAAAAGAGAATGAAGTGAAATGTTTGAAGTTGAAAGGAAAAAAGATTTTAAAAACCCACCACATACTGGATTTATTTTATGATCACAGTCACCATCCCTCCACCCCATCTTTATAGAAGATTAACTGATAATAGATTTGTGTTGACTGAAAAAAATGCACAAGGTACCGGTTCAAAATTATGTTTTATTCAGTGGAATTTCTGAGTACTTAAGCCCAAAAGAGAGACTCTCAGCTCTGAGAGACTGGAGCTAAGGAAGGAACCAGGATACACAGGAGCTTTTGCAACAAAAAACTACGTAGTCAAAACCTAAAAGGTTTCTGTTAGTTAAAGAAAACCAGATATCTCAAATTAATGAAGTCAATGCCTTTCTATGTATGGGAAGATGCAAGGGTCTGGGCTCATAGAAATCATTTATTTGATATACACGTTAGCTCTCTAGGGCCATTATCCTGCTTTTCTCCATCCTGAGTCCCCTCAGGGTGCACAGCTGGGGCCGGCTGCAGTGATTGATGGCTTGCTGGCCACAACATCCTTTGTTTACTGATAGGCAGGAGACAGTCTTCAGCCACAATTGTAATATATAAATGTACCCTGCCGTGATTTGGTACACATGTACACCATGAGGCAATTCTCACAATCAGTTTAACATTTCACATACTAACTTTATTATCTTTTTTTGGTGAAAACACTTAGTTCTATTCTGTTAGCAAATTTTAATTATACAAAACAGTATTATCAAATATACTCATTAAGTTATATATTACATCCTCATATCTTATTCACCTTATAACAAAATTTGTAATCTTTACCATCCTCTCTCCCTTTCCTCCACCTTTCACCTCTAGCAACCACCTCTCTATTCTCGGTCTCTATGAGTTCAACTGTCTTTCTTTATTTCAGATCCCACATACAAAATATATAAAGCAACATGTGTCTTTCTCTGTTTGGCTTATTTAAGTTGGCATAGTATCGTCCAGCTTCATCCATGTTGTCACAATTGGCAGGATTTTCTTCCCTTTTAAGGCTGAATAATATTTCATTATATTTATATAGCACATTTCTTCATCCATTCCTCAACTAACAGGTACTTAAGTTGTTTCCATGCCTTGTTTATTGTGAATAATGTTATGATAAAAAGAATAATAAGACATCTCTTCAAGATAATGATTTATTCCCAGAAGTGGGATTGATGTTTCACAAGGTAATTTTATTCTAATATTTTGAGGGACCTTCACACTGTTCTCCATAGTGTCTGCACCAATTTACATTCCCACCAACAGCACACAAGGATTTCCTTTACTTCACATCCTCACCAACACTTATCTCTTGTATTTATGATAATGGACATCCTAAGAGATATGAGATGATATCTCATTTTAGTTTTGAATGGTATTTTCCTGATAATTAGTGACATTGGGCACCTTTTCATGTACCTGTTTGCCATTTGTATGTCTTTGGAAAAATGTCTATTCAGATCTTCTGCCCATTTTTTAATTGAATTGTTTGGTTTTTGCTATTGAATTGTATGAGTTCTTTATATATTTTCCATATTACCTTCTTATCAGATACATGATTTGCAAACCTTTTCTCCCATTCTGTAGGTTGGATTTTTATTTTATTGATAATTTTCTTTGTTTTGCATCAAGGTTGGTTTTTTGTTTTTGTTTTTGCTTTTACATATAGCCTCACTTATTTATTCTTACTTTTGCTGCATTTGCTTTGGTTGTCAAATACAAGAAAGCATTGTCAAGACCAATGTCAAGGAACTCTTGCATGTTTCCTCTAGGAGTTTAATGGTTTGAGAAATTATGTTCAATTCTTTAGTCCATTTTGAGCAATTTTTATACATGTATAAGATAGGAGTCCAATGTCATGTTTTTGTCTGTGTATATCCAGTTTTCCTAACACAATTTATTTGAGACTATTATTTCCCTATTGAATTCTAGGTACCAATATCAAAAATTAATCGACCAGGGCTTCCCTGGTAGTGCAGTGTTTGAGAGTCCGCCTGCTAATGCAAGGGATATGGGTTCGTGCCCCGGTCCGGGAAGATCCCACATGCCACAGAGCAGCTGGGCCCATGAGCCATGTCGGCTGAGCCTGCACATCCGGAGCCTGTGCTCCACAATGGGAGAGGCCACAACAGTGAGAGGCCCACATACTGCAAAAATAATAATAATAATAATTAATTAATTGACCATATAATCATGGTTTAATTCTGGACCCTCCATTCCATTCCACTGATCTATATGTGAGTTTTTATGCCAATATTTTTTTATTACTACAGCTTTGTAATATAATTTGAAATAAGGAACTATAATACCTCCAGCTTTATATTTCTTGGTCAAGATTGCTTTGGCTATTTGGGATCTTTTGTGTTTCCATACAGATTGAAAGATTGTGTTTTCTATTTCTGTGGAAAATGCCATTGAAGTTTTGGTAACATTAACTCTGTAGGTTACTTAGGGTAGTATGGACATTTTCAGAATATTAGTTCTTCCAACTTATGTACATGGAATACCTTTCCATTTATTTGTTTCTTCTTCAATTTCTGTCATCAGTGTCTTACAGTTTTCAGTATACAGCATTTTCTCCCCCATAGTTAAATTTATTCTTAGGTATTGTATTTTATTTTTTTGATGTTATAGCAAATGGAATTATCTTAATTGATCTTTCTAATAAGAAGAGCATTTTTCATTGTTAGTGTATAGAAGTACAACAAATTTTTTACATGATCTTATCCTACAACTTAACTAAATTCATTTCTTAGTTCTAACAGTTTTTGGTCAAGTCTTTAGGATTTTTCTAAATACAATATCATATCTACAAAGGGTGATAATTTTACTTACTCCTTTCTGATTTGTATACCTTTTCTTTTTCTTTTTTTTCCCCTCCTTTATTATTGATTGATTTTTGATTTTTACATCTTCCAGTACTATGTTGAATAGAAATGTGGGAGTGGGCATTCTTGTCTTTGTTTCTGATCTTAGCAAAAAAGCTTTCAGATTTTTATACTTGAGTATGGTATTGGTCGTGGGCTTGTCATATATGGCCTTTGTTAAGTTGTGGTACAGCCCCTCTATATCTAATTGGTTGAGTGTTTTTATCATGAAAAGACGTTGAATTTTTTCAAAAGTTTTTTCTGCATCTATTGAGATAACTACATAATTTTCATCCTTCTTTTAACTAATGTGGTGGATTACAGTGACTGAAATATGTATGTTGAATCACTCCAGTATCCCAGAGATAAATACCACTTGATCATAGTGAATGATCCTTTTAATGTTCTGTCAAATTAAGTTTGCTAGTATTTTGTTGAAAAATTTTTTATCTATGTTCATAAAGGATACTCACTTGTGATTTTCTTTTCTTATAGTGTCCTATCTGGCTTTGGTATCAGAGTAATATTGCCTCATAAATTGTTTGGCCTTATATGTAAATATGATAATGTTCTCTCCTCTTCAGATTTTTGGAAGGGTTTGAGAGGACTGATATTATTTTTTCTTTAAATATTTGGCAGAGTTTTCTATGGAAGCCACCTTGTCCTGGTCTTTTCTGTGATGGGAGGTTTTTTACTATTGACTTAATCTCTCTACATGTAATGGTCTGTTCAGATTTTTTATTTATTCATGATTCAGTCATCATAGGTTGTTTCTAAGAATTTATCCATTTTTCTAGGTTTTCCAATTTGTTGGCAAATAATTGTTGACAGTTGTTTTTAATGACCCTTAGTACTTCTGGGTTATCAGTTGTAATTTCTTGTCTTTCATTTTTCTGTATCTTCTATTTGAGTCTTCTTCTCATCTTAGATTTTCTAGGTAGAGTTTTGTTGATTTTGTTTATTCTTTCACAAAATCAGCTCTTAATTTCATTAATCTTTTCTGTTGTCTTTTTAGACTGTATTCCATTTATTTCTGTCTGATTGTTTCTTCTGCTTATTTTGCTCTTGTCTTTCTAGTTCCTTGAAGTATAAATGTAGATTGTTTATTTAAAGTTTTTTTCTTAATATATACATTAATTATAATAAACTTCCCTCTTAGAAATACTTTTGTTGTATCCCATAAGTTTTGGATATTGTGTTTTCTTTTGTATTTGTAGCAAGATTTTTTTTTACTTCCCTTTTGACTTATTTCTGGACTCATTAGTTATTCAAAAACATTTTTAATCTCCACATGTTTGTAAATGTGTCAGTTTTCTTCCTTTCTTCTTGATTTTAGTTTCATAACATTGTGTTCAAAAAAGATAGTTAATATACTTTCAATCTTATTAAATTTGTTAAGACTTGTTTTGTGACCTAACATATGGTCTATCCTGGAGAATATTTCATATGCCCTTGAGAATATTGGATGCAAAATTATTTATAACTGTCATACTCTCTTGGTGATTTGACACTTTGTTATTATATAAAGACTTCCCTCTCTTCTTTCCTCCTTTCTTCCTTGCTCTAGCTCCAGGATCTCTTAAGTAAAATGCCACCTCTGAACTCTTGAAGAATATGTTTTTTCAAGGGTGGAATTTCCTATCAAAGAAATAGGAAAATGCCGTTGGCAATAAGCTGTAGGCGTATTCTGATTTATTCCATTTGGAATGATTTTAATGAGTAACAACTTACACACATATGTAGGCCACACCAACCTGGAGTAGATTTGTAGTGATTGAAAATACAAGTACAAGTTAGTCCAGATCCAAACACTTAGCCTCAGATTAGTCAAAACTATAGTATCAAAAATAAACAGCAGAAAAAATATATTACTTCTGTTGAATTTAGTTGGAAACACTTACATTCCAATTTCGGCATAGCTAGACTTCACTGAGAGGTTTTTCCTGCAAGTTGAGTTTCAACTTATTATTACTATTTGGATTCTTTGTATATATGTTTCATTTCAGATATCTTAGTATGGTTGCTACCACTGTTCTTTTATTGTTGGATACTGGGACTCATTTCCAATTGAGTAAGTGACAACCAAAGTGATGACAATTCAGTCCTTGTGAGCCCAGGACCTGACCAAAAAATGTTACTTGATGCACATTTTTAAAAATTCTAGGAAAAAGCAAACAAACATAACAAAGGAATCTTTAACTTATACAATATATTCTCTACTAGTTATCCCCAAAGCCATGCTAAACTCCTCACTTTTCCAGACACTGAAAATGCAAAGTAAAACTTCTGAACTTTCCCTGTTTAGTAAGGCCAGGGAGGCATGGGAGTTGAAGGCATGCCTTCATTAGCATTGTATGCCTGAAAAATTATTCAAGTGCATCTGCAAATGACTCAGCAGAGTTTTCTGGAACAGCTAAGGATAGAATTTTTTCTTCAGGAAATTATTTATTTTGTTGCTACATAATACTGTATATTAATTCAGACTCATAACAAGTGAAGTTATTTGGGAAAAGTTTTAGAACCTTGAAAGCTTCACCAACCCATGACCTAATAAAGAAAGAAATGTCACAGTTCTATGCAACTCATTACTTGAGAGGAAGAAAATAATATTAATCAAGGTGTTATTATAAAATCTTTGATTATATTATATAGATTTAAGACTTGAAAGATAAATATTATAGAAGAAAAAGAAGTTGGTTGAAAATTTGAATAAGCCCTTGATATTTAACAGTATCAGATATGTCCAATATGATTCACAATATATTGATAAGGACATCCAAAAGCAAAATATAGTCCAAATAGACATCATATGACTTAAGAATATCTTTCTTCATTTTCTAAATTTGCATATGCATACGTATGCATTTGCATATTGTAGGAGTGGAAAAACTTTTCCTTTTCCTTTTCTATGTTCTATGACTGATGTAAAAGTTAAATTAATACAAGACAGATTAACAGGGCCAAAAAAAAAAGCAATTTTAATTTCTCAGGTATGTATGCATGGGAGTTTTACAAAACTGTGAGAGTCAAAAAGATAGCCAGATGATTGAGACTTACATAATACCATGAGCTAAGAAAAGAGTTTGGGGTTTAGAGCTTCTAAATGGAGGGAGGCAAATTTTGAGAAGGTGGGAGGAGGAAGTATATTGTAAATAAAACTTACCTTGTTACACATATAAGAGTCTCCTTAGGGTAAAAAAATAATGTTATCTCTGGGAGTAGCTCTCTTTCTGGTATAGATATCTTTTGTAACAGAAATTTTCTTTATAAATATACTAGATTTCCTCTGGAAAAAAGGAAATTTATACTTTATTTTAGGCTCATAAGACAGAAATATAGAGTCTTCTGGGTCTCAATTGCCTTCAGCTCAAACTAATCCATATGCCAAAATGACATATTATGCAGTGGTATGTTGTAAACCCCTTCATTTCTCTCATCTGAAACTTCCCTGGAAGTTTCACATATTAAAATCTGACCTGGCAACTGTGGAGAGGAGCATTGGGTTAATAGCTGGGTGGTAAGAGATCTGCAAAAAGAAAATGAACAAAGATAAGAATGAGAATAAATAAAGATCAGAGAGGAAATAAATAAGATAGAGATCAAAAACCATACCACAAAGTATATATGTTTAGACAAGAATTCTACAATTCAAAGAGAAAAACAACTTTCCAAAATTTATGGGATGCAAGAAGGGCAGTTCCAAGATGGCAGTTTATAACAATACAGATCTTCCCCAAGAAACAAGAAAAATCTTGAACAAACACCTTAACCTACTACTTAAAAAAATTAGAAAAGAAAGAAAAAATAAAGCCCAAAGTAAGCAGTAAATGGAAATAACAAAGATCAGAGAGGAAATAAATGAGATAGAGATAAAAAAAATAGAAAAGATCAATGAAACAAAGAATTAGCTTTATGAAAAGATAAACAAAATTCAGAAACCTTTGGCCAGGCTCATCCAAAAGAAGAGAGAAGGCACAAATAAACAAATTAAGAAATGAAAGAGAAGAAATAACAATGATACCACAGAGATACAAAAAATCATAAGAGAATACTATGAAGAGTTATATGCCATCAAATTGGACAAAGTGGAACAAGGGAACACTTTTCTAGAAACATACAAACTGTAGAAACACTTTGAATGGACCAATCACTAGAAGTGAAGTTGAATTCAATTAAAAAAGAAAAAAAAAACCTCCAAGCAAATTAATTCCAAAATAGGACAGCTTCACAGGGAAATTCTACTAAAGAGGTAAAGAAGAGCTAATATCAACCCTTCTGAAACTATTCCAAAAATTGAAGAGAATAGAACACATCCAAATTCATTCCACAAGGCCATTGTTACTCTGATGCCAAAACTAGACAAAGACATAACAAAAGTAAAATTATAGGCCAAAATCTTTGATGACTATAGATGCAAAAATCCTCAACAAAATATTAGCAGATTAATCCAATGATATATAAAGGAATCATAAACCATGTCAAGTCAGATTTATTTCATGGTCACAAGGGTTGTTTAACATTCATAGATGAATCAGTGTGCATTGACAAAAATAAGGATTAAAATCACATGATCATCTCAATAGATGCAGAAAAATGAATTTTAAAAATTTTGCATCCATTCATGATAAAAACTCTCATCAAACTGTGTATAGATGACAGTTATCTCAACATAATAAAGGCCATTTATGATGACCCCACAGCCAACATAATACTCAACAGTAAAAAACTGAGAAAGTAAGCATGGTGTGGAGTAGATAAGTTTGGATTTCCATGATTCCCTTGTATGAAGTGAAGATATTATATCCACATTTTGGGTGGTAAAGAGCAGCAAAAGCAGAGACCACTTTGTAAAAGTGACTGTGATATAGTTAGGTGCAGGATTGGGAATGACATAATTAGAGGGAGGAAGGAGTAGTATAAAAATGCTGAATACAGTAAATAACATATCATCAAAGACCATGGGAGAAAATGGTATTTCTTCCTTTATCCCATTTCTTCCTTCTGTTAAAACTAGGGTAGTATTATTGCTTCAAATGAAAGAGAGAAAAAAAAGACTGATAGATAGAAAAATAAATACAATTAAGTACTGATATTATAACTTCTTAACTGAGTAAGACTACTTGACAACTTCAGTAACTTATTGCACTTAATTCGTGTGTTATATTATTTCCAAAAAGCAAAAGACCTGGACATATTTACTCCATTATTTTTTAAAAACACAGTGCATTTCTTAAATATGTTCCTGCTTTAGTTATTGTAATTTGGTGCTCTGTTAAGTGCTACTGAAATGTTGGAGAATGGTCGTTGAAAATGGGTTGGTATGTGGGTTTGTGTGTGAAGACTAGAGACCAGTGTATGGAGGAGTGTATCTGCACACACTCCTTGCGACTTACACTTTCACAGTCCCCCTACCTCCCTTTGGGTTTCCTCAGTGAGCTCAGTCTCACTGGGGAACACAGGGTGCCAGTGTAGAATATGTCACAGACTTCTCCCTCCTAAAGGTTACGGGAGGTTGCTCACTGCTGGAGAGCTCTTTCTGGAGCCAGAGTGCTTCTCTGCTACATGCAGTCTGCAGTGGGCAGGGCCTGCTTGGACCACAGAAGAGAGCTATCAGGCAAAAAGCTGAGCTGCTGGCATCTGTAATTCAGTTTAGAGTGCACTAAGGGTACATGATGGGCCCCAGTGACCTGGAACCCCCATATGCTTACCTTAGCCTCCCCACCTTCTCAGCCAAGGACTGAGACTGTGGCTAGGATGAGGGAAAAGTTAACTTCCCCTTAATGAAAAAACTTTAGAAAGCTAGTTTGGAAGCATACCACCCATTAAGTCATTGTTCTTATATAAACATGCTTTTGGAGTTCTTAAAACACTTATACGATGCCACAGAACTGAATTTCTTTGTGACTTGGGTTTGGACTTGATTCTGCTTATACTCAGGGGTTTATGTCCAGAATGTCCTCCTCATTATCATAATGATCCTTTGGTAGTCTGTCTTTGAATAGGCTGGAGCACATTTCAGAATTTAAAGCATTTGTTCTAGGATTTTCTGGCATAAAAAAGTATGCAATGGATACTACAAAATTAAATTAATAAAAGAAAAGGGGCCAAAGCATGCCTGCAAAATCGCAGTCTTTCTTCTTATTCTTTATCTTATAAAAGTTCAGTTATCTAAACAAAGGAAAGTATGGACTGGATCATATTTGTATCACATTATAAAATTACAGACCAAATGAAAAAATGCAATGGACAGACCAAACTGCATAGGAAACCTATTTGCTTCTTCACTTCTGTTCATCTAAGTGTAATTCTTAGTCACTCTTGTGAGAAATTTTTAAACATAGAAGCTCTTAGGTTCATTGGTGGAAACATATCAAGAGCTAAAAGAGTCAGACATCTGATCGCTCCAAAAAAAAAAAAAACAGAAAATTGACTAGTGATGTCAGTAAGATGGTGGAAAAGAAAGCCTCAGGCCCTGGAAGACACCAACTTAACAACAATATATGGACCAACTTGACTTTGTGAAAATTCCAGAAACAAACTAAGAAGTTGCAGCATAGCACATGAAAACAAACCCAAGAAGACCTGCATCAAGGTGAGTAAGAAAGCTTATAACATTTACCCACAATAACCCTTTCCTCCCTACACAGTGTGCTGCATTTGGGAGCAAATTTCCATCTCTTGACTTCTTTCATGGGAGGGTAAGGAAAGAGTAGAATATGCATCCAACATTCTACCTTTGGGAACTGGTTTCTGTCTCACCTATCCTGGAGCACTGAAGGGAACAGCAGTATACTTTGGACACCTGGAGGCCACCAAGAACAAAGGTGAACAAGAGTTTGATACAGCACCAGAGAATCTGCAGTACCACAAACACACACTAGGGCAGTAAGAAATTATGCACTGTCATAAAGAAATATGGGACAGACCTCTTTAACTGGGAAATTAAATGAACAAGCACAGAGATAATATATCCTAGAAAAAGTCTGAGAACCCCCAGAATCTCTTAATTGATAAAGTTCTTCCCCTTTATGAAGCCAGTCCATTAAGACTGGGAGAAATGGCTGTTTTTTCAATGCCCAAATCTCAATAAAAGGTTACAAAACATAAAAAGAAACAGGGAAATATGGCCAAATCAAAGAAACAAAATAAAACCAGAGAATAGCCCTAAAATTGAGATTAATATTTACCTGAAAAAGTTCAAAATATGCATCTTAAAGATGTTCATGAGTTAAAAGAGAATACAGATAGACAACTAAATAAAATTAAAACATTGATGCAGGGACAAAATTAGACTAGTGAAAAGAGACCGGAGCTGTAAAATAAGCAAAACAAATTTTCTGGTGAAGAATATAATAGAATTGAAAAATACACTATAGTAGTTAAAGAACAGACTGAATCAAACAGAAGACATAATGAGTGAATGTAAAAACAAGTCATTTGAAATTATTGAATCAAATGAGCAAAAAGAAAATAAGAATGAAGTGAAGAGAGCATAAGAGACATGGACAACATAAAGCAGATATCAATAATATAGCTAAAAGAATTACAGAAAACAATGAACAAAATGACAATATTAATTCCTTCCCTATCGATAATTACATTTAGTATAAATTCATTGAACTCCTCACTCAGAAGATACATACTGGCTGAAGGATTTTTCAAATTCCAACAATATGCTGTCTACTAGAGACTTACTTTACCTTTAAGGACACTCATACATTAAAAGAGAAAAGATGAAAAAAATATATTCCATGCAAATATTAAGACAAGGTAGAAGGAATAACCATACTTGTTTCTGGGGAAAAAAAACTTTAAGTAAAAAACTGTGATAGGAGGCAAAAAAGAAGAAAATCTTCATGGGATTGGCTTTGGCAATGATGTCTTGAATATGACCTCAAAAGCAAGGCAACAAAACCAAAAGTAAACAAGTGGGACTATATCCAACTTAAAAGCTTCTGTGTACCAAAGGAAACAATAAACAGAGTGAAAAGGCAACCAATGGAGTAAAAGAAAATATTTGCAAATTGTGTATTGGATAAGAAATGACTTTCAATAACATATAAAGAACTCCTACAATTCAGTCACATATACACACATATACACAAATAACAGATTAAAATATAGGCAAAGGACTTGAATAGACATTTCTCCAAAGACGGTATACAAATAATGAATAAGCACATAAAAAGAAGCTCAAATCACTAATCATCAGATAAATGCCAATCAAAATTACAATAAGACATCACCTCACACCCATCAGGATGGTTGCTATAAAAAAAACGGTAACAAATGTTGATGAGCATGTCAAGAAATTGGAACTCTTGTGTGCTGTTGGTAGAAATATAAAATGGTGCAGCTGCTATAGAAACCATATAGAGGTTCCTCAAAACATCAAAAACATGTTGACCATATTACACTGCAATTCCACTTCCAGGTATAAATAAAAAAGAATTGAAAGCAGAATCTTTAAGAGATATTTGCACACTATTTATTGTAGCACTATTTATAATAGCTAAGAAGTGAAATCAATCCTAATGTCCTTTGATAGTTGAATGAATAAGAAAATGTACATACAAAGGTATATTATTCAGCCTTCAAAAAGGCTAGCCTGTATCTTAGAGTTCTAAAAAGAAACTGAACAAATAAGATTTATATATATATATCTAGATTTAGATATAAATATTTAGAAACAGATTATGAATGAATTACATGAGATAATGGCTCATGTAATTACAGAAGCTGAAAAGTCCATAATCCACTATCTGCAGGCTGAAGGCCCAGGAAAGCTGGTGGTGTAGTTCTAGTCCAAAAACAAAGGCCTGAGAAACAGGGGTGGGGCTGTGGTGAAGATTCAGGTGTTAGTTCTAATGTCCAACACCCAGGAGTATTGATGTCTGTGGACAGACGATTATGTCTGAGGGCCAGCTCAAGCAAAGAGCTAATTTATCCTTCCTCCATCTTTTTGTTCTACTCCAGCCTTCAGTTGACTAACCTCTTCCAGAAACACCCTCACAGACACACCCAGAGTAGTGTTTTCTCAGCTCTCTGGACATACCTTAGCCCAGTCAAGTTGACACAAAAAATTAATCATCACATCCAGTCACATATTTCAACACAGATAAACTTTGAAGGCATTATGCTAAGTGAAATAAATCAATTACAAAAATAAATAAATAAATTCTGTATGATTGAACTTATATGAGAAAATTAATTTAGTCAAACTCATAGAAAAAGAGTGTGGTATAAGTCCCTGGCACTAAGCTTTCTGATTATAATGTAAGTGTGATTTTAAGCTTTTGATTGCTCAGGCATCTATTTCAAAAGACATCTATCTTAAATAAACGTAATACCAGCTATATGACACAACTACTGCCAAAACAACCAGATATGAATTTAGGCTATCTCCACCTATGAAATTAGTCTTTTAGAAAGCCCTAGTAACTGACCCTGCTTCTCCCATCCTTCCAATTCCCACTACTATGCTTTAAAATAGCCTACAAAGGAAGAACCAACAAAACCCTAGACACTTCACCCTTGATTCCCAAGAAAAGCAGAGCTACATGTCCCTACACACTCTCTCTCTTTACCTGTGACTTCACTGTGTAGCCTCTGGCATGTTGTGTACCCTGCAGGATCTGAGTAATAAATCTTGTCCTTCAAAATTCCCTACAGTTTTTTGCTGAGGTGTGTCCTCAGCAATAAGAACCACAAGAGCTGGTCCAGCCACAACATGGCCACAGTGGGGGCAATGGCTGTGGTGGCCCTGGTAGAAGTAATAGGGGCTCAAGTGAGTGTGTCAGGCATTCCTAGCCAATAACATTGCTATCCATAGACTGTAACTAAAGTAACGAAAAGAAAATAGAATAGTGGTTGCTAGGGGCAGAGGTGAGGGGGCAATAGAGAGTTATTCCATAGATACTGATTTTTGTTTTTCCAAGATGAAAAGATGCTAGAGATTTGCTGCACTATAATCTGAATATAGTTAACACCACTATACACTTCAAAATGATAGAGGTGATAAATTGTGTGTTTCCAGTTAATGGCTTAGCTCTAAGAAAATCACTTGCCCTGTTTGAGCTTTGATATCTTCATATGTTAAGTGTAACTATAACTATGTCTGAGAGTTTTGGGGAATTAAATGACAGTGTTCAAAAGAATGGAGAGGAACCATAATGTTTAACCAGTTAAAGTCTGGTTAAACACAAACTTGGAAAATGTGCTTCAAATCCCAGTTATGCCACTTAAAAAAATTATGTGGTCTAGGTTTTTTTACCTCTCTGTCTCAGTTCCTTATCTGTAAAGTGTCCATAGTAAGAGTACCTTTCTCAAAAATTTATTGAGGGACTTCTATGGTGGTCCAGTGGTAAATAATCCACCTTACAATGCAGGGGATGCAGGTATGATCCCTGGTCAGAGAACTAAGATCCTACATGTCTCGGGGAACTAAGCCTGTGTGCTCAACTACTGAGCTCACATGCCTCAACTAGGAAAAGAAAACCCGCAAATCACAACTAGAGAGAAGACCACGCACAGCAACAAAATATCCCGCATGCCTCAATGAAGATGCCACATGCTGAAACTAAGACCCGATGCAGCCAAAAATAAAATAAAAAATAAAAACAAACGTACTGAGATGCATAAATGAGGTTTTAAATGTAAAATGGTGTCCTACACTGCCTGACACATGATATGTGCTACAGAGGACTCATTATTTGTTTTTGCAATGTTTAACACAGGGATGGTCTGTAAGTGGAATTTAATCAGTGTCGATGTTCTTTTCCACCCCTAGTTAGGATAAGGAAGTTGCCAGGTAGACTTTTCTCTCTTCTTCTAGCACTTTCTTCCTTCCTCCTTATCCCTCTACACAATTTCTGTGACAGCCTACCAGTAAAATTCCTAAGGAACACACTTCTGAGATTCTTGCTTGCTTGATTGTCACAAACTTCTCAAACACATTGCCTGCCAATGCCAATTACCTCCTTCTAACTGAAAATTACTTCATTGAAACTCCTCTTCAGTCTGAGGAGGAAGCTGGATTAGGCTGTACGTTGCACATAAATAGGACCAGGAATCAGTGAACTCATAGGCTGGCAAGAGACCCAGGATGGGCCTGCTGGGAATAGATTAATTTCGCCACTTAGGTTTACCTTTCAGGAATTGGAACCAGTAATATAGAAAAAAATCTGCCAGTTTGAGGTGCAGAAAGACAGCTGAGGTGATCTGTGGAGACTAGCTGGGTTGTATTAGTGGTACAGAACTTGAATGAAGACCCCAGGGCTGGGAGAGCAGCCTGAATTCTAGAATCTTCCTCCACCTGCAGATTCTGAGACAGAGAACAAGTTTGGCATCTGTGACCCTCTATCTCCCTTACCTGTGCCAGGGACATTCCAATACCCGACCTCTCTTATTTTAGTAGTCTGAAAGAGCCTTTGTTTCTTGCATCCAAAAGACTCTGTTAAAAGAAATTGAGAGCTTCAAAGCAAACCTGCTAAGACATGGCCTGAGGGGATTTATCTCTGGGGGGAAGAGATGAAGGCTCTGTGTAATACTCTGATTTCTCCTAAGCAAATATGAATTTAGGTTTTCCCAAAAGAGATAATCAGCAATCTCCCAGCCTGTAACATCCAGATGGTAGCTGTAGGGAAGGAATTCTGCAGATAGCTCAGGCCATATCTGTGAATGGGTACTGCTAATGAATGACATTCATACTGAAGACACTGTCTGACCTGAGTGTCCTTCCTTTATTTGAGGTTGTGGGGATTAATGATCTCATTTACTGGGCAGTGGAGTCCCTTTGATATATGGTCCTTGTCCATGAAAGAGTGGTAAGTAGACTCCCCCTCCATTAAAATGCAGGGCCTTATGGTTTCCTGGAGACCTTAGTGTCCAGTTGGGTTTGGATCTCAGCTCTATAACTCATGGCTGAGCATGTTACTTATCTTTGTAAACTTTGGTATCCTCATCTGTCAAGTGATAAAAAGATCTTCCATTCAAGTTTCATGTGAAAATTAAATGAGAATTATTTTAGAAGTAAAGTGCTTAATAAAATCACAGGCAATGTAATAAGTTTTTTAAGGAGGCCATATAAAGGAGAATGGAATTTCCTATTTGAGAATTAAACAGCCTTGGGTTGGACCAACATAGATCTGAACTATTAATTAGCATAGATATTAGTAAAATGAGATTTTTTATGGGGTTAATATCACATTGCTCCTTTCTGATAAATACGTGGTATAATTATTTGGTTTGTGAAGAAATTACATATTGTTTGTTCATTGCTTTATCAGAAGGATCTTGCCAATAGAAGATCTGCATTAGAATTTTAAGAATGGGTGTTTCCCTGACTATTTCACTGCATCCTTGCTGACATGGCAGTGACATTTCACCTATTTTTGTTTCACAGCATTATCCCTGTGTCTTCAGAACAGACTTAGCATCTCTGAACCTTTGGGATGTCCAGGCATCAGAGATGAATCCATCGAAGACAGCCCACAACCTCTTGAAGGCCTGATCCTAACTATCAGGATCATCCCATCAGTGACAGACAGGAGGACACATGCACATCCACTCAGCCTTTGACCATCCTCATGTCTCCAGCCAAGAAGAAACTGAGAAGGCTGCCTGGGTGATCTGAACAGTTGTCCATAACAAATTGGATGGAAATGGGGTTCCTGACAACTAGGAAGAAATCCAGCAGTTGACTCAGATGGGAAGGCTGCCGGGTGTGTAAATGGTCAGTCATCATTCTCGTCTTGCTGTATAGCCTCAAAAAGATGAATCACTCTAGGCTACCCGGCTCTCCTGTGAGGTATCCTCTTGTGTGATACCCCAGTGCCTCATTCTGATCTCTGCTGTCCACTCTCACACTTCATGCATTGACGCTGCAACAAACTTGAGGTCTTTCTCTGGGTTCAATTTCATCAGAAGAAGAGAGGGTGGAAGAAGAGGAAGAAGAAAACCCTGCACACTGACATATTCCATGTTCTTTTTAGAAGAACAGGAGAACATATGTGCATTTCAGGATTCAGATTCCTATACCCAGTTACCAATGAAACATTACATAACTAAATTCCAAAGCATAAGTGCTCTCTTTTGAGTGACAGTAAATAAAACAGTCAATACATAGTTATTGTTCTCCTTGAAGAAAAGATTGTGTCTGTAATTTCTCTATTGTTTATTATTTCTACACAAATTGTTTTCAGTGGGACTCTGAAATGGAAGTTCTGTAACCCTATCCCTAATTTCCTTGAACTTCTCTCACAGCAATTCCAATTTAGGAAGACCAATTGTTTTTTACTGTGATAAGTTGTTCAAGTGTTTCTCAGTTGAATTTATGCTATTTAACATGGTGTTAACTTCCATTCCACTACTTCACACCAGCTATTCAACAAAATATTTTTTTACAGATTTGAACTTACAACAATATTCCCCTGACTGTTGTAGAGAAAAATACTTTCAAATTATTAAAATCAGAGAATATGAGGGTTGAAAGGAGGTAATTTAATGTTGTTGTTTACAGAAACTGAAAAATCATCTAATAAATAGAGGATAAGAACCCTCATTTGTAATCCCAAAAGTTGTAGTCTTGTTATTAAGTTGATATTTCCTATGGAATTTAAAGTCAACTTAAGCATCACTTAACACTGCTTGTTAAGTGGTAGCTTCTCAAGATGTTACTTTTCTCACTAAATTTAACTGTAAGTAATTTGGGGGGAGGAGTGTTTGTTTTCTTGTTCTAGCAGCTGTTTACACAACACTCAGAGTGGAAAACTAAAAAGTGTGGGAGGAATTTGCAGGCATAAATTCTAAATTCTGTCTCTGCCTGGATCATCAACATTATTAAACTCTGAATTATCCTGACCTTTGGATATGTATAATTAGACTGCTGTCTTCTGGGAACATTGATGTCTCATATTTCCGGGGACAGATGTCTCCACCACCTTTTATCATTAATAAAACTTAATTTTTGAACAGAATATAGGAATTTAGAAGCAGTCCTTGAATTTGGGTAATATAAAGCATCACCCTCTTTCTCAGCCATTAATTGGCTGAATAAGTCAATATTCCTCTCTGTGTTATCTGCTCCCTACAGCAGGAATATGTCTGGTTTATCTATCGCTGTATCTGTTACTGAGCCAAACTTGGGTTTGCTCACCCATACACCCTACTGACACCAGGTTGTACTGAAGGAAAGTGCAGCATTTATTGCAAGTGCCAAGCAAGGAGTATGGACACCTGATATTCAAAAGACCCAAACTGCCCATTGGTTTTCAGGAAAGCATTTTTAAAGGACAGGTAAGGGAGGGGTGTCCCAGGGTATTTGATCAGCTTGTGCACAATTCTCTGGCTGATGGTGAGGTAACAGGGTGGTGTCACAGGGGTTAACATTGTCAATCCCCAGGCTCCAGGAGAGCTGGCTTATGGCATGTTAGGAATCCTGCTGGGTATGAAAATTTGTGATGAAGCAGGACTCTTATGGTGCCTTCCTGGGACAAATCCCACCCATGTCCTGCATAGGGTCAATAATCTCACCATGCAAGTCTGTTTATTCCCTGAAGTAGGTAAATTGTCAGACCTCTAGAAGGTGGCTGGATCCCTGCAGAAGTGGTTTTGAGCTTAGTTATTCTTCCAGAAAGTACACCATGTCTATGTCTAGTTTGGCTTTTCAGTTTCCTGGACTCATTTTTTTGAATAGAGGGAGTAAACCCTAGCTAAATACTACAGCTCAATCAAACCTCACTGCTGAATCCCCATTTCAAATGGTTTAAATCATTGAACTCCCCCAGCTCTCAGGAATTTCCCTTGGTTCACTGTAGAGAGTGGGTCTTTTTGAGTCCCAGGAAAATTCTCACATTTTGCTGTTAAACAGCTGTTTCCAGAGGTCTGTTATTCTCACACCCACACAAGACTAGAAATAGCAGAGTGTGATTCCCCTTACAGTCTGTGCTTTCAAAGACACAGTTTGCTCAGTCCTTTCTTTCCATCTCTTTCATTTTCCTTTTTGGTAAACAAGGAAGTAGGCTATTCTGCTTAGTTAGTTACAAGTTATTTTCAAAATGCTTAATTTTTATTGAGTACATTTTATTAAACAAATAAAAACTAAAACAAGACTCTGACAAAAACAAGACTGTATTATGAATTTAGAATCATATTAGAGACACCAAGGGCTTATTTATGAAGATTTGTGGTATACTAGGACCTAGTTACCACAGTTTCTGCTTCTTTTGAAAGCTTTTTCTTTCAATTCTTACCCTTCCCTCCTCTTTCGCTCCCTCCCTTTCCTCCTCTCTTTCCCGCCTTTTTCCTTTACTTCTTCTTTTTTTTGTAAAGCAATGTTTTTATTATGGAGAGACATATATTTATAAAAGTTTTCCATTTTAACTATTTTTAAGTGTGAAATTTAGTGCTCTAACTACGTTCACAGTTACCCAGCTAGTACCAGTATCTCCTTTCATAGCATTTTCAATCAACCAAACAGAAACTCTGCAATTGTTAAGAAATAATTTTCCATTTTCCCCTCTTCCAGCCTCTGGTAATATGGAATCAACCTTCTTTCTCTAAAAATTTCCCTTTACTCTTAAGTCTTAAACAAAACAGGGGTTAGGGGTGCAGATGCTCCATGCACTTGAAAATCTGCCTATAACTTTAATGTCTGCTTTGCATACTAGGTTGTGAAGTACTGTAGTATGTATTTAATGAAAAAAAAATCTGAGTTTAAATGCACCCTCACAGTTCAAACCACTGTTGCTCAAGTGCCAACTATATAGCTATTTTATACCAGTGGACTCACACAGTATTTGTTCTGTGTCTATCTTATTTTTCTTAGCATAACATTTTCAAGGTTCATCCATATTGAAGCATGTATAAGAACTATACTACTTTTTATAACAGAATAATATTCCATGGTATAGATATAGCACATTTTTTTAATACACCTGCCAATGGACAGTTGGGTTATTCCTACTTTTTGGCTACTGTAAATAATACTTCAGTGACAGCAGCAAACAAGTATCTGTTTGAATCCTTGTTTCCAATTCTTTCAGGTCTATTGTTAGGGCTGGAATTGTTGGGTAACGTGTTAATTCTATGTTTAGAGGAACTGCCAAACTGCTTTCCTGTGGTGCAGTGGGGCTGCAACATTTTACCTTCCCAATAGTGCTATATGAAGGTTCCAGTTAACCACTTTCTTGTCAACGCTAATTACTTTATTTTATTATAGCCTTTTAGGTGACTATGAAGTGTTATCTCATTATGATTTTGATTTGTATTTTCTAAGTGACTAATGATTTTAATATGCTCTTGGCCATTTTACATCTTCTCTGGAGAAATGATTATTCAAAATAATCATTTTAAAATCAGGTTGTTTGTCCTTTTGTTGTTGAAGTTTAAGAGTTTTAATGTATTCTGGATATTTATCTTTTGTCAGATTTGCAAGTATTTTCTGCCATCCAGTAGGCTGTCTTTTTATTTTTTTGAAAGTATCCTTTAATGCAGAAAAGTTTTATATTCTTATGAAGTCCAATTTGTCACTTTTTTCTTTTATTATTTCACCTTTGGTATCATATGTAAAAATCCATTGCCAAGGAAACCAAGGTCATGAAGACTTATCCCTATATTTTCTTCTGATAATTTTATAAATTTAGCTCTTCTATTTAGATTATTTATCCATTTTGAATTGATTTTTATATATGGTGTGATGTAGGTGTTCAACATCATTCTTTTGTATGAGGAAATCTAATTGTCCCAGCACCATTTGTTGAAGACATTATTCTTCCCACATTGAATTGATTAAGTAACTTTGTTAAAAACTAATTGGATGTTAGACATGTCAGTGTATTTCTGGGTGTTCAATTCTATTACATTTTTGTATAATTTTATTTGTATACCTATAACCTCTGCTTTATCAAATTTTCATAGTAAGTTTTGAAATCATGAAGTGTACATCCTCCAAATTTTTATTTTTCAAGTTGTTTTGGTTGTTCAGGACCACTGACAATTCCATATCAGTTTTTGAAGTGTGTTTTATGTTTTTCCAAGAATAGTGGTAAAATTTCCATCTAATCTATAGATCATCTTGGGCACTATTGATATCTGAACAGTATTCTCTTCCTATTAATGAACATATGAGATGTCTTTCCATTTATTTAGATCTTTAATTTCTTTTAGCAGTATTTTGTAGTTGTTAGAGTACAATACTTTCACCTTCTTCCTTACATTTATTTGTGGGTATTTTATTCTTTTAGATTCAATTGTAAATGAAATTGCCCTCTTAATATATTCTGATTTTTCACTGGTGGTATATGTAAACACTGCTGATATTTGTGTATTATGTACCACACCCTTTGCTGAATTTATTAGCACTAGCAACTTTCTGTGGATTTCGTTGCATATGCTGCATATAGGATTATGTCACCTGTGAACACAGTTAGTTTTACTTCTTCCTTTCCAATTAGAATGACTTTTATTTGTTTTTTCACATCTCATTTTTCTAGCTATAAATTCAAGTATAAAGTTATGTACTTGTAATAAAAGCAGACATTCCCGTCTTGTTTCTGACCTTGGGGAAATCTTTCTGTACTTTAGGGTCACTATGACACTAGCTAGTAGTTTTTGATAAATGCCCTGTATCATGTTGAGGAAGTCCCTTTTGTTCAGAGTTTTCTGAACATCATTATCATGAACTAGTATTGGACTTGGAAAAAAGGGGTATATTACATCAATTGAAATGATCATGATTTCTTCTTTAATTCTATTAATGTTTTTCTTGAGTATTTTCCAACAACAACAACCTATTCTTTGATGTGCCCAGTGTCTAGTGTCCAGTAGGACACTAACTTGGTGTCCTATAATTCAGTTCAATTCTGGTACTCACTACCTGGAGTTAGTATCAGACTCTACAGTTTAAGGGCTCACTTCAAAATTCTCACTTCAGATGCCAGTCAAAAATATTGGGTCCCCAGGTCAACCACACTTTTCCTATGTGTCTATATAGTTGGAGGATTTTCACAACCTGCTCCTCAGGTTTAAAAACTTGCTATATTGTTTCACAGAACTCAAGGAAACACCTCACTTATGTTTTCCAATTTATTATAAAGGATATAACTTGGAATAGCCAGATGGAAGAGATGCATAGTGTAAATAATAGGTACGTGTGTATGGAGCTTCCATTCCATCTCCAGGTGTACTGACCTCTCAGCACCTCAGCGGTGCTTGTTAGAATTGAAGAACCTCAGTTCAAATCCCAGAACTGCAGAGTCAGAATCTGCTTTATAACTCAATTTCCAGGTAATCTGAGTGTACACTACAGATTAAGAATTCTTAATACAACCTCAAGTATGCTGGTCAGGAATAGATCTCTATAATGAGATATTTCAACTGAGACCTGAGGGATGAGAAGTCCCCAGGCATGTAAAGATCATTGAAAATAGTAGTCCAAGCAATGAGAACAGCAAAGAAAAATGTATTGAGGTAGATGAAGGGAGGTTTCTAATACAATTCCAGGGACAGCTTGATATAGGACACTGTCTGCCAGGATTCACTGCCTTGGTCCTTAGAGGGACCATGTCTATGTCAAAGGCCAGGGCTGCCCCTTACCCTTGGAAATAAATGCCATTTTTCTTCAACAGGATTTGGTGCCAATAAATTTACAGATTTCCATGCATTCCCATTCTATTTAACATTTTCAGTATTATTATATCTTAACACAATGAAGCATATGCAAACTCAGAAGGTATATTATTACTGATTAATAACTCCATATCTTTTTTAATTTTCAAAAATAATCCAGGGTTTCTTATCATAAACTTAAAAAATTTACCACTCACATAATATTATTTGATTGTAGATAAATATCTTTTATTGTGAATCAATCCAAGTTCTTATGAGTCCTAGTTTCATGTGTCCAGATATACACAGCATTGCATTTTGAAATTGTTTCTCTAATTTATAGCTATACATATTTAAGACTGGACTCTTTATTTTTCCAAAAAGGTGATTTTTTTTCTGTTTTCTATAATTGGAGACTTCCCAATGAAAATCTTAGAATCATCTTTGACTTTTGCTTCTTTGTATTCATTCTGTTACTGAATCTTATCTTTTCTCCTTTGAACTTTTCCCTCCAATACCTGCTGCCAAAACCCTAATGCTCAATTTTTACAGCAATATCCTAGACTCCTAGCACCTATGGATTACAGCTAAGACTCCAATTCTATGAATATACAGTGTAGCTTCTTATAGTTTTCCCAGAAATGTTTTTGCCTGTTAAACTTCAGAATAAAATGATCCTACATTTATTTGCCAGAATAAATAAAATGCTGAAAAAATTCCTCAGCTCTATACGTCTAAACTCAAAACAGCATTTTTACAACATGTAACATAGGGGCTGATGTCAAATATCATACTTTGAATATAGTAGTACTGTCTCAGTCAATTCCAAATTTTGTAAATAATATTTAAACTTACTAAAATCTGGAAATATAGTCTTGCCCTTATCTTTCTCTCCAAATACCTGCTCTTTCTGGCAATTTAAAACCTGATGGCTCCTATGAGCTGCTCTCGACTCTTTGATTTCTAATGTAAACGTTTACAATACTCAGAGGCTAATGTTTACTAAACTGGTAACTCTGATGTTAAGTCCCATACAATTCATTGTAGCATTTAAGAGTTACTTTAAATATCAATTTCCTTTTTTATATGTATTAAAGACAAACTGTTTACAAAAATTACACTTCTGTGGATGTTCGTTGGGAAAGGAACTTTAAAGGATGTAAAACATTGCCCATGATCTTTGACAAAGTCCTGACACAGAAAATGTTAAACACCCAGTCAAATGTTTGAAACTTTCACTTTGGAATGACTTCAATTTTCTGTCATTGTGGATTTTCCACAATTATACTTAACAGTTTTTGTGTTTCTTGTATATTCTTCTTTCTCCAAAAACTCAAACTAAATGAAATTTATATAAGTTTTCTCATTTTCCAGATTTTTTTGTGTGTGTGTTCTTGTTCAAATTGGGTAAAATGTGTACATTTACAGCAGTTTCATTAAAATTTTTGAAATATCTTCTTTTGGTTTGAAATTCAACTTTAAATTTAACCAAACAGTGATCAATTTGGTTTCATGATTTAAGAACCAGGGAGAAATGAAGTCTCTCCCAACTATTTCTTCAAGAAGGAGAAACTCTACATGGTTGAACATAAAATGGAGTTTTCAGATCCCAAATCAAGGCTGACCTGGTAAGATATGACATTTGCAATGGGTGAAATAAAGAGTTTATAAATACAATTGGATGGGGGTAACTGCTTTTATCTCTATAACAGGTCTCAGCAAACTAAGGCCAAATTTGGCATATAGTGTATTTTTGTTCAGCCTGAGAACTAGGGAAGATTTCACAATTTTAATCTTTGAAAAATAGTCAAATGAACAATATTTTATGACACTAGGCTGTTACATAAAATTCCAATTTCAGGACTCATTTTTAAAGTTTTATAAACACATACCCAAGCTTATTCATGGTTACAACAGAGAACATATACTTTTGCAGAACCTGAAATATTTACTACGTGATACTTTACAGAATCCCTACACCACAGGCTCTTTTCTGTCACTCTTTTTGTTTTTCTAACCCTGGTGGTCAGAGTCATGAGGTATCTCCCTTTCAGAAGATTTTAAAAATGGTTTATTTGAATGTTAATTTGTGTAGATTTGTAACAGTCTACATACTGAGCAGGAGCTAGACACAGCCAGTGGTGAAGAGATATAAAGCATGGATATTTGCCTCAGATGCTTTGAGAGAATTTCCAGGGAGAAGATATAGTTTTCAACACTTGTGATCCTGTTTTATTTTATTTATTTATTTGGCACAAAAAGCAGATTACCTGAGCCAAGAATGATAAACGGAACTTCTCTAGAATAATCTAAATCACGGGAAAATGGGTGCTGACCACCCACTAGCATAGAAAGCAGATGACTATAAAGAAGAACCCTCTTGCAGCACTGTGATGTTGGATAATATGTAATATGGGACAGGTATGGTGAAAATTCTCTAAGCTGGAAACACAGAGAACAAACAGACCTACAAAAACAAACCCAAAACAATTAAGAAAATAGGAATAGGAACATACATATTGATAATTACCTTAAATGTGAATGGATTAAATGCTCAAACCAAAAGACACAGACTTGCTGAATGGATACAAAAACAAGACCCATATATATGCTGTCTACAAGAGACCCACTTCAGACCTAGGGACACATACAGACTGAAAGTGAGGGGATGGAAAAAGATATTCCATGCAACCAGAAGTGAAAAGAAATGTGGAGTAGAAATATTCATATCAGACAAAAAATACTTTAAAATAAAGAGTTTTACAAGAGAGAAGGAAGGATCATTATGTCTACATAATGATCAAGAGATCAATAAAAGAAAAAGATATAATTATTGTAAATATATATGCACTCAATATACAAGGTGAATGCTAATAGCCATAAAAGGGGAAATTGACAGGAACACAGTAATGGGGGGGACTTTAACACCTCACTTACACCAGTGGACAGATCATCCAGACAGAAAATTAATAAGGAAATACAAGCTTTAAATGACACAATAGGCAAGATAGATTTAATTGATAATTATAGGACATTCCATCTGAAAACAGCAAAATATATTTTCTTCTCAAGTGCACATGGAGCAATCTCCAGGATAGATCACATCTTGGGTCACAAATCAAGCCTTGTAAAACTTAAGAAAATTAAAATCATATTAAACATATTTTCTGACCACAGAACTCTATGAGATTGAAAATCATTTACAGGAAAAATAAAAACTAAACTAAAAAACAGAAATGTATGGAGGCTAAACAGTGTGCTGCTAAATAACAAAGAGATCACTGAAGAGATCAAAGAAGAAATAAAAAATACATAGAAACCAATGACAATGAAAACATGATGACCCAAAACTTAGGCGATACAGCAAAAGCAGTTCTAAGAAGGAATCTTATAGCAGTACGGTCCTACATCAAGAAACAGAAAAAGTCTCAAATAAACAGATGTATATGTATGACTGATTCACTTTATTATAAAGCAGAAACTAATAAAAAAATTTAAAAAAAAGAAATCCAAAAAAAAAAAACACAAAAAAACAATCTAACCTTACACCAACAGAAGCTAGAGAAAAAAGAACAAAAAAACAAAAACTGGTAGAAGGAAATAAATTATAAAGATCAGGGCAGAAATAAATGAAATAGAAACAAAGAAAACAGTAGCAAAGATCAATAAAACTAAAAGCTGGTTCATTGAGAAGATAAACAAAATTGATAAACCTTTAGCCAAGCTCATCAAGAAAAAAAGAGAGAGGACTCAAAGCAATAAAATGAGAAATGAAAAAGGAGAAGTTAGAACGGGCACCACAAAAATACAAAGCATCATAAGAGACTACTACAATCAACTATATGCCAATAAAATGGAAAACCTGGAAGAAATGGACAAATTCTTAGAAAGGTATAACCTTCAAAGACTGAACCAGGAAGAAATAGAAAATATGAACAGACAAATCACAAGTAATGAAATTGAAACTGTGATTAGATGTCTTCCAACAAACAAAAGTCCAGCACCAAATGGCTTCACAGGTGAATTCTAGCTAACACACATCCTTCTCAAAATCTTCCAAAGAATTTCAGAGGAAGGAACACTCCGAAACTCATTCTATGAACTTGCCAAAACCAGACAAAGATATTACAAAAATAATTACAGACCAATCTGACTGATGAATATAGATGTAAAAATCCTTAACATAATATTAGCAAACAGAATCCAGCAACACATTAAAAGGATCATACACCATGATCAGTGAGATTTATCTCAGGGATGCAAGAATTCTTCAATATATGCAAATCAATCAATGTGATATACCATATTAACAAACTGATGAGTAAAAACTATATGATCATCTCAATAGATGCAGAAAAACTTCTGACAAAATTCAACACACATTTATTATAAAAATTATCCATAAAGTGGACATAGAGTGAACCTACCTCAACATAATAAAGGCCATATACAACAAACCCACAGCAAACATCATTCTCAGTAGTGAAAAATTGAAAGCATTTCCCCTAGGATCAGGAACACGACAAGGCTGACCACTATTGCCACTATTATTCAACATAGTTTTGGAAGTCCTAGCCATGGTAATCAGAGAAGAAAAAGAAATAAAAGGAATACAGATTGGAAAATAAGTAAAACTGTCACTGTTTGCAGATGACATGATACTATACCTAGAAAGTCCTAAAGCTTCCACCAGAAAACTATAGAGCTAATCAATGTATTTGGTAAAATTACAGGATACAAAATTAATGCACAGAAATCTCTTGCATTCCTATACACTAACCACAAAAATCAGAAAAGAGAAATTAAGGAAACAATCCCATTTATCGGAAAAAATAAAATAAAAAAGAATAAAATACCTAAGAATAAACCTGCCTAAGAAGGCAAAAGACCTGTACTCAGGAAACTATAAGACACTGATGAAAGAAATAAAAGATGACGCAAACAGATGGAGAGATATACAATGTTCTTGGATTAGAAGGATCAATATTGTGAAAATGACTATATTACCCAAAGCAATCTACAGATTCAATGCAATCCCTTTCAAATTACCAAGGGCATTTTTCACAGACTGGAACAAAAAATCTTAAAATCTGTATGGAAACACAAAAGACCCCAAATAGCAAAAGCAATCTTGAGGAAAAAAGCATAACAAAACAACAGAGCTGGAGGAATTAGACTCCCTGACTTCAGACTATACCACAAAGCTATAGTAATCAATACAGTATGGTACTAGCTCAAAAACAGAAATACAGATCAATGGAACAGGATAGATAGCCCAGAGATAAACCCATGTATCTATGGTCAAATAATCTATGACAAAGGAGGCCAGGATATACAATGGAGAAAAGACAGCCTCTTCAATAAGTGGTGCTGGGGGCTTCCCTGGTGGCGCAGTGGTTGAGAGTCCGCCTGCCGATGCAGGGGACACGGGTTCGTGCCCTGGTCTGGGAAGATCCCACGTGCTGCGGAGCGGCTGGGCCCGTGCGCCATGGCTGCTGAGCCTGCGCATCCGGAGCCTGTGCTCCGCAACGGGAGAGGACACAACAGTGAGAGGCCCACGTACCACAAAAAAAAAAAAAAAAAAAAAAAAAGTGGTGCTGGGAAAACTGGACAGCTACATGTAAAAGAATGAAATTAGAACACTTCCTAACACCATACACAAAAATAAACTCAAAGTAGATTAAAGACCTAAAGACACTATAAAAGACACTATAAAACTCTTAGAGGAAAATATAGGCAGAACAGTCTTTCACATAAATCACAGCAAGACCTTTTATTGATCCACCTCCTAGAGTAATGGAAATAAAAACAAAAATAAATAAATGGGACCTAATGAAACTTAAACGTTTTTGCACAACAAAGGAAAGCATAAACAAGAAGAAAAGACAACCGTCAGAATGGGAGAAAATATTTGCAAATGAATCAATGGACAAAGGGTTAATCTTCAAAATTTACAAACACCTCATGCAACTCTATATCAAAAACACAAACAACCCAATCAAATATGTGTGGAAGACTTAAATAGACATTTATTTCTCCAAAGAAGACATACAGATGGCCAAGAGCCACATGAAAAGATACTCAACATCACTAATTATTAGAGAAATGAAAATCAAAACTGCAATGAGATATCACCTCACACCCGTAAGAATGGACATCATAAGAAAATCTACAAACAATAAATGTTGGAGAGTATGTGGAGAAAAGGGAACCCTCCTATGTTGTTTGTGGGAATGTTAATTGATACAGCCACTATGGAGAACAGTATGGAGACTCCTTAAAAAAACTAAAAATAGAATTACCATATGATTCAGCAATCCCACTACTGGGCATATACCCTGAGAAAACCATAATTCAAAAAGACACATGCACCCCAATGTTCATTGCAACACTATTTACAATAGACAGGTCAAGGAATCAACCTAAATGTCCACCTACAGATGAATGGATAAAGAAGGTGTGGTACGTATATACAATGTAATATTACTCAGCCATAAAAAGGAACAAAATCTGGTCATTTGTAGAGACATGGATGGACCTAGAAACTGTCATACAGAAAGAAAAAAAACAAATATCATATATTAATACATATATGTGGAATCTAGAAAAATGACACAGATGAAATGGCTTGCAAGGCAGAAATAGAGACACAGATGTAAAGAACAAACTTATGGACACCAAGGGGCAGAAGAAGGGGCGGGATGAATTGGGAGATTGGGATTGATATATGCACTTTTATGTATAATATACGTAACTAATGACAACTTGTGTATAGCACAAGGAACTCTATTTCACTTCGCTGTACAGTATAAACTAACACAACATTGTAAAACAACTATACCCCAATTAAAGAGAGAGAGAGAGAGAGAGAGAGAGAGACAGAGAGAGATGTCCAACTAAGCCTCCTGTTTTGTACAATAAACCCTCTAAGTCTTCACTACTTAGTAACATAAGATTGCCATCACTCTCCCATGAATGTTAACAGGAAATCTGTCATAAAACTAATTTTATTCTATGATGATGTAAGAAAATATTTGTGCTCCAAAGAAAAGCAACACATTCAGATCATTTATTTCCAAATTTTCTGGTTCCATTCTTACATTTTATGAGCTATTTTACAATTCTAAGTTGCAGATAAGTGATAGTAATGAAAAATCATTTTTGTTTATAGATATGTAAATTTTGTGCACAGAGATTCATTACTTCCTACTCCTCTGTTAGAAAAGGCATTTTTTCCCTTTATTTGAACATTTATTTCAATATTCCTGATCTATAAATGTGTCTGTTCTTTGCATTATCTTCATAGGTTGAACTGGGAAAATACTCCTCTTCCATTTTAAAAAATATATTGAAAAAGATTAATGTTAATTCTCTAAAACTTTGGTAGAATTCACCAACGAAGAAATTAATTAGTGGACTTTACTTTTTGGAAAAATTTTAATTATTGATAAATATCTTTAATAAACATAAGTCTATTCAAATTTCTGTTTCCTTTAGAGTAAGTTTTTATAATTTCTGTGTTTCTAGGTTTGTTGGTTTTATCTATGTTATCAAATTTGTTGGCATAAAATAATCTATGCTATAATCTTATCATCACTTTTATTAGTATTATTAAGTAATATTGTCCTAATATTCAAATCTAATTCTAGTTATTTCCTATATCTCTACTTTTTTGTTGTTTTTTCAGTTAAAGATTTTCAGTTAAGGTTTTGTCAGTTGTTGGTACTTTTCAAAGTACCAAACTTTTGGGCTTCCCTGGTGGTGCAGTGGTTGAGAGTCCACCTGCCGATGCAGGGGACATGGGTTCATGCCCTGGTCCGGGAAAATACCACATGCCATGGAATGGCTAGGCCTGTGAGCCATGGCTGCTGAGTCTGCACGTCTGGAGCCTCTCCCACAACGGGAGAGGTCACAACAGTGAGAGGCCCA
Source organism: Mesoplodon densirostris (assembly GCF_025265405.1). Taxonomy (NCBI): domain Eukaryota; kingdom Metazoa; phylum Chordata; class Mammalia; order Artiodactyla; family Ziphiidae; genus Mesoplodon; species Mesoplodon densirostris. The sequence continues at coordinate 557,772 of NW_026778237.1, read as the reverse complement.
CATACCGCAAAAATAAATAAATAAAAAACCCCCAACTTTTTGTTTCATTGATCTCTCTATTGTATTTCTATTCTTTCCTTTGTTTATCTCCACTTTCTAATCTTCATTACTTCCTTCCTCTGTTAGCTTTGGGTTACACATTCTTCTTTTTTTTAGTTCTGTAAGATTTAAAGGTAGGTTATTTATTGACATTCTTCTTCTTTACTGATGCAACTGATTACTGCAATAGTTTCCTTCTAGGTCTGTCTTCACTGCATCCCATAAGCTTTGTTAGGCTGTATTTTCATTTTTCATTTGCCTTTACATATTTTCACTTTCCCTTATAATCTCTTCTGTGAGCCGTTTCTTTTTAAAGAGCTAATGTTTAATTTCTACATATTTGTGTATTTTCCAGTGTTCCTTTTTTCTTTAAAATTTATTATTTTATTTATTTATTTTTGGCTGCATTGGGTCTTCATTGATGCTTGTGGGCTTTCTCTAATTGCAGCTAGTGGGGGCTACTCTTCATTGCGGTGCACGGGTTTCTCATTGTGGTGGCTTCTCTTGTTGCAGAGCACAGGCTCTAGGTGCGTGAGCTTCAGTAGTTGTGGCACATGGGCTCAGTAATTGTGGCTCGCAGGCTAAGTAGTTGTGGCTCACAGGCTCTAGAGCGCAGTTTCAATAGCTGTGGCGCATGGGGTTAGTTGCTCCGGGGCATGTGGGATCTGCCTGAACCAGGGCTCAAACTTGTGTTCCCTGCATTGGCTGGTGGATTCTTAACCACTGCACCACCAGGGAAGCACTCCAGTGTTCATTCTGTTATTGATTTCTAGATTAATTCTGTTAGCTCAAAAATGACTCTCTCCATGATTTCAATCTTTTAAAATTTACTGACTTGTTTTTTCAGCCTAACATAGTGTCGATCCTAAAGATGATTCCATGTGCACTTGAGAACAATACATATTCTGCTGTTGATGTGTGAAATATACATATGTACATGTATATACACATGTATATGTAAAAGAGTCTTTCCTATATACTATATAAATAAAATAACTACAAATATGTACATATATTTAGGTAGGTAGATAGATAGATAGAGAGAGATAATAGGCAAATAATCTGTTAGGTCTGCTTGGTTTATACTGTTGTCCAAGTTATCTATTTGTTTATTGATCTTCTGTGTGATTGTTTGGTCCATTATTAAAAATGGGGTTTTGGGTGTTCCTCTGTGGCCTAGTAGCTAGGATTCCAGGATTTCACTGCCACAGCCGGGGTTCAAACCCAGGTTTGGGAAAAGAGATCCCACCAGCCTTAGAGCATATTTTGTAAACAAAATATAGTAAACAAGCATATGTTCAGGCCACATATGTTTATAATTGTTAAGTCTTCTTAATGAATTAAACTTTTTAGCAATATATAATGTTCTCTTTGACTCTTGTAACATTTTGTCTTAAAACATTCTATTTGTCTGATATTAATAGAGTCAAGTCTATTCTCTTTTGGTAACTATTTTCTTATAATTGATGTCTACTTTGTCATTTCACTTTCAAACTATTTGTTTCTTTGGTCCTCAAATGTGTTTCCTATGGACAGCATAGTACAATCATGTTTTCTTCATTCATCCTGCTAATCTTTACTTTCTAATTGTGTGGTTAGAGCTTCCCATTCACCATGTTGGGAAGTGTTAGCTGATATCTTACAATAAACGATGACTTTTATGTTTGTCATTGTGCAGAAATTAGGCCTTCCAAAGTTAACACCACCTGTATGTTTATTAATGATATAACTGGGAGATTAACTTTGATTTGACTTCTGAATGCCCAAACCATTTTAGTTTTGAGAATGGATCATAGCACGATGTCATGGAGAGAACACGGGACTGGCAGTCCAAAATCCTGGTTGCCATTCTGATACAGCCACGCTTTACAAATATTCTCTGCTTCCCTGGGCAGCAGGCTTTGACCCACCTGTTTTAAAGATGATGTCTCTGATACATCCCCACCAACAATTAAATCAAAATCTTAACTTGGAAAATATCTCATTCCCTAACACTACTCACATTGATCCTTTGGTTAAAAAAATATGCCTTCAAATGCTTTACCTTATCAAAGAATTAGTAGAAAGTTTAAATAAATCACTTGGTTTCTGAGTCTCAGGAAAAGTGCAGTTACAGTTGAGCTCAAAAATACATGTTTGGGACTCTCAGGAAAACAGATGTTACAATATTTAGGGTGATGAGTTCTGAAATGCATTTTAGTGATATTACTGACATCCTGGAGACAGCCATCACCAAGTTTAGGTCAGGGCTGGCTCAATTCATTAAGAAAAATAAGGAACAGGACATCACTAATTTAGTACTCTCAGACTGGAAATAAAGCTAAAGAATACAGCACAACTACTATAAATGCATTTTTCTTCCTTTGAGAGTGGGGTATCTCATGCTGTCTCATTGCTGACGTTTATACTTTTGTTATTTTTCTGCATTTCCTGATGTTGAAGAATCCATTCATTAAAGACTTAGTAATATTAGACTTCAGACAGCTGTTTATTGTGTGTTCCAGTATCACATTTGAAAGACACATGGTATAATTTCTAATGGTCCCCTCCTCAATTTATCCTATAGAGACTAAATTAATGTATGCTGTTAAAAAAAATAACGTTGTAAAATGTTGCTTTAAAAGAAATATATTGGGGCTTCCCTGGTGGCACAGTGATTGAGAGTCTGCCTGCCAATGCAGGGGATGCCACACAGTGAGAGGCCCACGTACCGCAAAAAAAAAAAAAAAAAAAGACATATTTTGGAAAGCAAAGGTGGTATAATGATCAGTAAAAGCCATACATGAGCTAGTGATTTCACCAGTTTCCAATATTTGTCTTTTTTAATTATGAACCCAGATTAAGAAAGGGGCTTATGTATATGTCAGACGTTTGACTTTATAAAAACATCTTTCAACAATCAAAAACGTAAGTTATATTCCTTAACATTTGCCTATTTTTTTTGTTCTCTGTCTTTCCTCATTTGAGTAGCCTCTTGTTGATGAGGCATTGTACTTAATTCCCTATTCTATTCCGTAATGCCATATCATAACACACAGTAGATTCTGGGTAAAGCTTTGGTGAATAAACGAGAAAAAATATCAAAGATCACAGTAAACCTTGAGCAGAGCCAAACATTTCCATCAGACCTAGGCTTTGTTGTTAATTCTTGACTGAATGCTGAAGCAATTATCTAAAATGTTTTAGTGAGTAATTCATCTTAGTGGAGCCTATAGGATATTGTATTTTCATAATCTGTAGAAGAATGTTTAACATCAACAAAAACTGCTCCATATTCTGTTTCTGATGAGAAATAATGACTGTATCTGAAAGATTTGTAGTAATTATAATGCCATCTTTCCACCCTATATTTCCAGTTATATTCTAAATTCTTATCCTTGCTACAAATGCATGATATTTGAAATGCATTTGAAATTAGGAGTTCAGAAACTTAAAACTATCATATACATATATATATTGCTATATCAAAAACCTCATGGTAACTGCAAACTAAAACTCTGTAATAGATATACACACAAATAAGAAAAAAGAATCAAAACACAACCCTAAAGAAAGTCATCAGATCACAAGAGAAGAGCACAAAAGAGGAAAGGAAGGAAAATAAAAACCCTACAAAACAAACCCAAAAGAATTAACAAAATGGCAATAAGAGCATACATATCAATAATTACCTTAAATGTAAATGGATTAAATGCCCCAACCAAAAGACATAGACTGGCTGAATGGATTCAAAAACAAGACTCATATATATTCTGTCTACAAGAAACCCACTTCAGATCTAGAGACACATACAGACTGAAAGTGAGAGAATGGAAAATGTATTCAATGCAAATGGAAATCAAAAGAAAGCTAGAGTAGCAATTCTCATATCAGAAAAAATAGATTTTAAAATAAAGACTATTACAAGCGACAAAGAAGGACACTACATAATGATCAAGGGATCAATCCAAGAAGAAGATATAACAATGGTAAATATTTATGCATCCAACATAGGAGCACCTCAATACATAAGGCAAATGCTAACAGCCATAAAAGGGGAAATTGACAGTAACACAATCATAGTAGGGGACTTTAACACCCCACTTTCACCAATGGACAGATCATCCAAAATGAAAATAAATAAGGAAACACAAGCTTTAAATGACACATTAAACAAGATGTACTTAATTGATATTTATAGGACATTCCATCCAAAAACGACAGAATACACTCTCTTCTCAAGTGTTCATGGATAGATTCTCCAGGATAGATCATATCTTGGGTCACAAATCAAGCCTTGATAAATTTAAGAAAATTGAAATTGTATTAAGCATCTTTTCTGACCATAGTATTATAAGATTAGAAATCAGGGACTTCCCTGGCTGTCTAGTGGTTGAGACTCTGCACTTTCACTACAGGGCTCGTGGCTTTGATCCTGGGTCAGGGAACTGAGATCCCACATGCCACACTGACCAAAAAAAAAAAAAAGATTAGAAATCCACTACAAGAAAAAAAGTGCAAAAAACACAAACATGTGGAGGCTTACCCATTTGCTACTAAACAACAAATGGATCACTGAAGAAATCAAAGGGAAATCAAAAAATACCTAGAGACAAATGAAAATGAAAATGTGATGATCTAAACTTATGGGTTGCAGCAAAAGAAGTTGTACAAGGGAAGTTTATAGTGATACAAGCTTACCTTAGGAAACAAGATAAATCTCTAATAAACAAGCTAATGTTACATCAGAAGCAACTAGAGAAAGAAGAACAAACAAAGCCCAAAGTTAGTAGAAGGAAAGAAATCATAAAGATCAAAGAAGAAATAAATGAACTAGAAGCTAAAAAAAAAAAAATAGAAAAGATCAAAGACTCTAAGAGCTGGTTCTTTGAAAAGATAAATGAAATTTAGCCAGACTTACCAGGAAAAAAAAGGGAAAGGGCCCAAATCAATAAAATTAGAAATAAGAAAGGAGAAGTTACAGCTGGCACCACAGAAATACAAAGAACCATAAGAGACTACTACAAGAAAATATATACCAATAAAATGGACAACCTAGAAGAAGTGGAAAAATTCTTAGAAAAGTACAATTTCTAAGCAGACAAATTACAAGTACTGAAATTTATTCTGTGACCAAAAACCTTCCAATAAACAAGAGTCCAGGACAGATGGCTTCACAACAGAATTCTATCAAACATTTAGAGAAGAGTTAACACCTATCCTTCTGAAACTATTCCAAAAAATCATGGAGGAAGGAACAATCCCAAGCTCATACCATGAGGCCACCATCACCCTGACAGCAAAACCAGATGAAGATATCACACACACACAAAAAGAAAATTACAGGTAAATATCACTGATGAACATAGACACAAAAATCCACAACAAAATACTAGCAAACCAAATCCAACAATACATTAAAAGGACCACACTCTATGACCAAGTGGGATTTAACCCATGGATGCAAGGATGACATGGTACTATACATAGAAAATCCTAAAGACACTATCAAAAAACTACAAAAGCTCATCAATGAATTTGGTAAAGTTGCAGGGTACAAAATTAATACACAGAAATCTGTTGCATTTCTCTACACTGATAATGAAAAGTCAGAAGGAGAAATTAAGGAAACTATCTCATTTGCCATTGCATCAAGAAGAATAAAATACCTAGGTATAAAACTACCATTCAGTACTGTGAAAACTATAAGATGGCAATGAAAGAAATTGAAGTTAACACAAACAGATGGAAAGATATGCCGTGTTCTTGGATTAGGAGAATAAGTATTGTAAAATGAGTATACCAATCTAAGGCAATCTACAGATTCAGTGCAATTCCTATCAAATTACCAATGGCATTTTTTAACAGAACTAGAACAAAAAAGTTTTAAATTTGTATGTAAACACACACAAAAAACCCTGAATAGCCAAAGCAATCTTGAAAAACAAAACGGAAGTGAAGGAATCATGCTCCCTAACTTCAGACTGTATGAAAAAGCTACACTAATCAAAACAGCATGGTACTGTTACAAAAACAGACACATAGTTCAATGGAACAGGACAGAAAGCCCAGAGGTAAACCCACATACATATGGTCAATTAATCTACAACAAAGGAGGCAATAATAACAATGGAAAAAAGACACTCTCTTCAATAAGTGGTGCTGGGAAAACTGGACAGCTACATGTAAAAGAATGAAATTACAACACTCCCTAACACCATAGACAACAATAAACTCAAAGTGGATTAAAGACCTATATGTAAAACTGAACACTATAAAACTCCTAGAGGAAACCATAGGCAGAACACTCTTTGACATAAATTACAGTAATATTTTTTTAATCCATCTCCTAGAGTAGTGGAAACAAAAACAAAAATAAATAACTGAGACCTAATTAAACTTAAAAGCTTTTGCACAGCAAAGGAAACCATAAACATAACAAAAATACAACCCACAGAATGGGAGAAAATATTTGTAAAAGATGTGACAAACAGGGATTAACCTCCAAAATACACAAGCAGCTCATGCAGCTCAATATCAAAAAAACAAACAGCCTAATCCAAAAATGGGCAGAAGACCTAAATAGACATTTCTCCAAAGAAGGCATACAGATGGCCAAGAGGCACATGAAAAGGTGCTGAACATTGTTAATTATTAGACAAATTCAAATAAAAACTATAATGAGGTATCCCTTCACACAGGTCAGAATGGTCATCAAAAGTCTACAAATAATAAATGCTGGAGAGGATGTGGAGTAAAGGGAACGCTCCTACACTGTTGGTGGAAATGTAAGTTGGTGCAGCCACTATGGAGAACAGCATGAAGTTTCCTTAAAAAACTAAAAGTAGGGCCTCCCTGGTGGCGCAAGTGGTTGAGAGTCCGCCTGCCGATGCAGGGGATACGGGTTCGTGCCCCGGTCTGGGAGGATCCCATGTGCCGCGGAGCGGCTGGGCCCGTGAGCCATGGCCGCTGAGCCTGTGCGTCCGGAGCCTGTGCTCCGCAACGGGAGAGGGCACAACAGTGAGAGGCCCGCATACCGAAAAAAAAAAAAAACAAAAACAAAAACTAAAAGTAGAGTTACCATAGGATCCAGCAATCCCACTCCTCGGCACATATCTGGAGAAAACCATAATTCGAAAATATACATGTACCCAAGCATTCATAGTAGCATTATACTAGCCAGGACATGGAAGTGATGTAAGTGTCCATAGATAGATGAATGGATAAAGGAGATGTGGTACATATATACAATGGAATACTCCTCAACCATAAAAAGGAATGAAATGCCACCCATTTGCAGCAACATGAGTGGACCTAGAGATTATCATACTAAGTGAAATAAGTGAGAGAAAGACAAATATCATATGATATCACTTATAGATGGAATATAAAAAGATGATACAAATGAACTTATTTACAAAACAGAAGTAGATTCACAGACATGGAATGCAAACTCATGGTTACCAAAGGCAAAAGAGGAAGAGGGATAAACTAGCAGTTTGGGATTAAGAGATACACACTACTATACATAAAACAGATAATCACCAAGGACCTACTGTATAGCACAGGAAGTTATGCTCAATATCTTTGAATAACCTAAAATGCACAGAATGTTATCAAAGAATATATATGTACATACGTGTGTGTATATATATTGTATATATATTGTGTGTACGTATATACATGCATAACTGAATCACTTTGCTGTGCACCTGAAACTATGACAACATTGTAAATCAATTACATTTCAACAAAAAATTTTTTTTTAAGTTACCACTGTGACTTAGTCCTGCTGGGGAATTCTAGGAGACAGTTTTGGGCATGTGTCTTAGAGTTATCACCCCTGAAAGGAAGGGAAGTAGAGTATTTGTGTCTCCATCAATCATAAGTTGAGTACGTCTGGATTTGGTGGGCCTCTGCCACTTTTAGCCTACCATATTAACAGGCAAAGCTGGCTCCTGCCAGCAGAGAAAGATCTTAAGCATCTAGAAAGGGGGCTGAACATGCACCATAATGAACTATCAGAAAATACCACAACTCATATCTTGTCACTAGCTGATAAGACAGGGAATTACCTGTGAGGAATTTGTGCTCCTGATGACAAGTTCCAGGGCACATTTCCCACTGGGGACAAGTGGGGCAGGACATGTAGGTCCTAAGATGAGCTCAGAAATAATGGAAACAGAGGGAGGAACACTCCCAAACTCATTCTACAAGGTCGCTATCACCCTGATACCAAAACCAGATGAAGATGTCACAAAGAAAGAAAACTACAGGCCAATCTCACTGATGAACATAGATGCAAAACCCCTATCAGTTCTCTGATCGATCTAAGAAAAATTGTTGGTTTTCAATTTATTCAGCTTTGTTTCTTGTTGTATAGACATGAGTGATGACTTCAAAGCTTATTACATGGTAGAACAGAAACCAGAAGTACCAGGATTCTGTGTTTCAGTCAATTTACATTATTCATTGTAACAAAGAGAAAGTTATTTCAAAACTAAATTAAATGAAAAATAGAATTTGTTACAAAGGATCAGGATCTCCTATGAACTTTAGGGCAAGAATTTAGGTAACCCCCTTCAGATCCTGGAAGAGGGGCCTGCAGAGTGGTCAGAAAGCCACTTTCCAAATGGCGGCTTTATTATTCATATTCCCTGTAGGTCTGCTGTCTCTGTGTTGTCAGGCACATACTACTGTGGCTATCCATAATTCCCAAGTTGACATCCCTTTATTTTTGTACATTAGCTAGGCCCTCTTTGTCCCAATTCCAAACTCACAGAAGAGAATCTTATTGACACAGACAGGATCAGGTTTCTACTCCTAGGTAGATAAGCCATGTGATATAAACATAGTTGGCATACATGAACAAAAGTAGTCTTCAGAAAAGAGGAATACTGTTGTAGACAAACTTTGAATTCCTCCTGAATCTTATTTACTGCAGTATTTACAACACCTACCACAGTGTATGCATGCAGTCAATGTGTATTTGTTGAATAAGTAAGCATTGACCTGAATTCATTTTAACTTCCTGCATTTTTAAAATCACCCAAGGGGAGAGAGAGTGATACATGTCTATGCTGCAGGCATTGGAAGGGTTTCGTCCAGGATAATGGTTACACACTAACTAAAGAAGTGCTGGTTGTGTTGGATCATGATTCCCATGCCCCCTCTCTTCTGACAGTGGGTAGGTTGAAGGAAAGAAGCTATCAGTGTTTTGAATGCTGTGTGGAGAATTCATTTCACCTGAGAAAGAATATATGTTCTATTATGGTTGGCAGGTCAAAATTTTAATTTGATTACTTCAAACTGAATAATAGAAATTTGCTCACCAATGGCATATAGACAAAGGATGACAGTCCTAATCTCTCTCTCTTTTTCTTTTCAATAATAATTCTTGTATAAGTTAAGCAGTGAACAAATCAGATTTCTGGTATTTCCTCATGTATTGAGATTTTACCTGACTTAAGGACTAGGATCAGATGTTCTATATTAGTTTAAGAAATATGCTGATCTTAGTTTCTAGGCAAACTGGAAGAGTGCGATATTAATTTGAAATATTAAAAATTATATGTTGTTAAAATTGTAAACACATAAATATTTTAATTTAGGTTGAAAAAGTAGATACTGTGTTATTTTTCCTCTATCAAATTAGGATAATTCTCCACTTAGCATTTGGTAATGCACTGCTTTTCTTCACATTACATGTTATCTACTCTCACTGATTTTTCTTTTTTTTTTCTTTTTTTTTCTTTTTTTTGTGGTACGTGAGCCTCTCACTGCTGTGACCTCTCCCCCTTCAGAGCACAGGCTCCAGACGTGCAGGCTCAGCTGCCATGGCCCACGGGCCCAGCCGCTCTGCAGCACTTGAGATCTTTCCGGACCGGGTCATGAACCCACGTCCCCTGCATCAGCAGGTGGACTCTCAACCACTGAGCCACCAGGGAAGCCCTCACTAATTTTTCTTGAAAGGCACTTATAATAGGCTTTAACTTTTGTGTGAGTGTTTATTTTACGCCTTTCTCCCTTTCTAGTACAGTTATACAAGAACACAAATGCAATATTGAGAGCAAATCTCTTATTTTGGTCAGTGCCTTGGGGATAATACCACATTTCTGATTATGTATCTGTCATTTAATTGTCAAGTCACCTGTCACTGAGTTATGTGTGTTTTCTTGTATGTAAAAAATATAAGTAACTTAATTATAGTCATTATTTTTTAATTGAAATATGAATTTATTTATTTATTATTAATTTTTATTGGAGTATAGTTGCTTTACAATGTTGTGTCTGTTTCTGCTGTACAGCAAAGTGAATCAGTTATATGCATATATATATATCCCCTGATTTTTGGATTTCCTTCTCAGTTAGGTCACCGCAGAGCATTGAGTAGAGTTCCCTGTGCTATACAGCAGGTTCTCATTAGTTATCTATTTTATACATAGTATCAGTAGTGTATATATGTCAATCCCAATCTCCCAATTCATCACCACCCCACCATAATCATTATTTATTGTACCTGAAACTCACTTCTAGTGGGTCTATGACACATTTACTTGTAGTTTTCATCATGGATACCAGAGGTTATTCCTTTTAGACTATGGCTTGAAGTGGGGTACTAACTCCTAGTGCTCATGTCAATAAATGTATTATTTAAAGGAAGAAATCATCAATGTATAGCAACCTCTGTGACTGATGCCTTATGTGTTTACAAAAGAATATAAAAATGAAAATCCTAATTAGAGGAAGAATCAGACTAGTTCAGTGGTTCTTAAATGTTTGGTATATAAAACAATTGATTCAACAAAGGAGGTAGAGACCATGTATTCAACTTGTGTCTTGCTGCCAGCCACACATACCTAACAACAAATATCTCCCAAACTTGCCCTTAGAGGAAAACTCTTTTAACCCACTCTAGTCTTACACTGTCAAATGGATTAAATGAGACAGTAAGTGATACAGAGACCAGACTATATTCAATTTATTAAGTACATTTGGCTAGTGTCTAAGTAATGGAGTTATTTTAGGAAAGAAGTTTCCCTATTATTTCTTCAGGTGCTCTTAGAAAGCTAAAACCAAGTACAGTCATATACTTCCCTTGCGTTTGAAGCAGACCTTTGTAGAATACTGTTTTGTTTTGTTTTAATACTTGGATTTCTCAAAGCTTGCTTCAAGTCAACATAAAATCCCATATAATTGTTCTTAAGTAGTTGGTATTAGTGTTTGTTTAGATAAATAAATCACTTTCTCTTAACCATGTTTATGATATACAATTTTCAAGTGGTATTTCATTAGTCAACCTGTAGATTGCTTGCCAGTTTTGGCCATTATACTTGATATTATTTGTTTTGAAAGTTAATTTTAATATTCATATACTTTATATTATGGAACTTTATTGGTTTTTTAAAATAAGATCATGATACAGCCTACTCCACTCTACTTTCAATGGATTTCTGTTTTGTAAATATTATATTTCTAAGGGTAAAGATAACTTTACTGTTAACAGGAATTAAAAATTAGATAACTTTTTATAAAAGTGAAATTCAGTTAAAGTCAAACTAAAACCTAGTCATTATTTATTTTCAAAAGTATTGTACCATTTCCACCAGTATTCTAAATTGTTCGTTTGCGTTTGTGAGAAACCGTCTCAAATATAAACCATTTAACTGGTGAATAAAAAGACTAGTTCATTAAATTCGTTAAGTGAAAACGAGCGCGCTAAAAACAACGGCTTATTTAAATATTTGAGACCTCAGTACATTGTAAAGTGAGATCTTTCTATTGGAAAATAAAGAAACTATATCTACTTCACAAAATATATGAGGTGGCAAGTAAAATTCCCTCTGATCTCTAAAGACCTGTGTCATGAAACCGTGTGCTCAACTCCATGTATAAAGTGACGAATTGAGAAGAGTTCCCCCAATACCGTTTTATCCCATTACCACTTTCTATTTAGGGATAACAAAGGCAGTATTTTAATAAGATTAAAGGGAAATTATAGAAGGTTAATTTCAAACATTACTGTTATTTCACAGTAGGTTGTTTTCATTTTTCATCTACTCGTTTGTCTATTTGCATATTCATTTCTCAACGTAATCAGCATCCTGTGATTGTGCTTATGCGATCTGTTTAATTCCACTTTACGTCAACCTTTAAAGATAACTATTATTTCGTGCTCTCTCTTGCGGAAACGCAGCCGTAGGACCAGAGGAATAGCCAACCAGAAGAGAACCCGGGATTTAGCTAGAACTGACAGGCACGGAGTTGGTAAGGGCTGGACGAAGGAGACCTCGAGGCCCCGCCTCCCCCGGGGCCCCCGACCAGGCCCCGCCCCGGCCCCGCCCCGCCTTCCCAGGACTCCCGCCGGCGAGGCCCCACCCCGTCACCATGTTGTTCCCTCCGTGCTGGAAGGGAGTGGATGTATTTGGACTCTGGCAGGGCAGCGGAAGTCTGCTGCCTGCCGTGTCCTCGACCCTCTCTCTTTCCTCACTGCACCCGGACGGGCCGGCCCGGAGCTCCTGGGCTTCCTCCGTGTGGCCGCGAGGTGAGCGAGGCGCCGACTCCCTTCGGGGCCGGGCGGGGGGCCTAGGCGGGCGGCCTAGGCGGGCTGCGCGGGCGTCAGCGTCTGAGCGGAGCCCGCGGGCCGCGTGTGCGGTTTGGGCCTGGGGCGGACCTAAATATTTGGGAAGGAGAAACTCCAATCTCTATAGCCACACACATGCACACCTACGAGAGGGAGAAACATGCAATCAAGTTGGACAGAGACACAGACTCCTAAGAGACACACATGCATTTACAGACCTGTTGAGAGAGACACAAAAATACACAGAGCCACACCATCTTGGGAAAAAGACATGCGTACAGACTTGTGGAAGTACACACATAGACACACACACACCCACATACCTGAGGAGACAAACATCCAAGGATACAACAGTCACACACAGACTTAATGGAGACTGAGACAGACACACCTCAAGGAAAGACACACACACCTGGGGAAAGGTATGCAGACAAGCACAACAACAAGTACACCCAAAGACACACATAAAAAGACAAACACGTGTATCTGGGGAGAGGTGCACTACAGCCACTCAGACTCACAAACTGAGACACACACACACACACCTGGGAGGAGAGGTACCCAAACATCCAGAGACACTAATACACAGGGAAAGACAGATATATTCACACAGGTGGGAGGACACATGTAGACACCAAAGAGAGAGACACACGCACACATACATACCCAAAAAAGAGAGTTGCACAAACACCTGGACACACAGAGACTGGGAAGAGAGACACAAAGACACCCAAGTAAAACACACTTATACGCACAGACACAAAGATTCATACACACTATATAGAAAGACAGACACACATAATAAGTGACTGGTGAGAGAAATACAGACACCCAGGAGAAACATATTCATGCACACACATACCTGGGGAGAGACACACACAGATACCCAAGACAAACTAGTCACATTCACACCTTGGAGGAGAGACATATATCCAGGAGACACACACTCATGCACACACAGACCAGGAAAGAAAGACACTTAAAAGATACTTACTCTCACACATACACACATATGTACCCACTTACATGCATCTGAGGAGAGATTCCCTAGATTCCAGGAGATACACATACCTCAGGGAAAGACACACACACACCTGCACCTGAGGGGAGAGACATGCAGACATCCAGGAAATTTATATACGTACACATACCCTAACCAAATTCTACCTTTTAATTATTAATGTATGAAAAAATGCACACATACTTAATACTTGATATTGGTGTCCTTTGACATTCTACCTAGCTGAGCGTTTACTAACATGCTCCTATGTACTTTGTGTCGCTCTTTCAAGTTTGTATGTGTTGCGTATGAACACTTAGGTAAGGAGTCTGGAATGTAAATCCAATCCTGGGGGTGTGTGAGATTTGGGACATTATCTGCTAAAGACTTTGGCTGAGGTTTTCAGAATTGTGTTTTGTTTTTTTTTCTTCTTCCAACTTTGTAAGTACAAAGGCAAGAATTAGTGGAAGTATTAGCTTAGTTTTGTTTTTTGAAATGACCATAATTGTATTGAGGACAATAACTTTTCTTCTGCCATTTTCAAATAGCACTTGACGATAATCTTCTAATAGGACTTAAGTGTTCTGATAAAATCAGTGGACAGAATTTGATTTTTTTTTCTTTTTAAAAAATTTTTTTATTTCTCTGTTTCTAGCACCCATTGTAATGGATAATTTCTGTTGCCTGAAATCTCAAATTTGTTGAGTGAAGCAAAACTGTAGAGGTAGAGGAAACCTAGAACTGTTCAGTCAGGGACTTTAAAGAATCCTATTCTTCGTTTCCCTGTTAGAAGCTTTTTTGAAGTCATCAGCACTACTTAATCTAGAACTCTCTGTGTCTTGTTTAGGTCCCCAAATTGAAGACATTGGTATGGGAATCTGGTGCTTCCAGTATTTTTTTTGTAAACATCACTTGACTGTACTAGAATTTCCTGGTTCACTGACTTATTTATTTCAGAAGAGTTTTGTGATTTGGGTATACTTTGGTTTATTATATGGGAAGTTGGCATAGACTTGTGTAAACTAGAGTATCGTGGTCTAGTTCTTGGAGACTAGGAAAATACCTTTGTGATCATTTAATGTCATTTTCTTTCCAGCACTCTGGTTGTCAGAAGACAAGTTCTTTTAGTTCTAGAAATTAATTTTTTTTAACTTCCTCTCATTTCTTACTGTTTATGGGGTAGCCATTCTGGCACTGGATGTTATATACATGTAAATTCTGTACATACATTATTTCACTTAATTCTCATACCATTCCTATGATACTGTCTTCATTTCACAGATGAGGAATTTGCTGGGGCAACCCAGCTATCCAGAGTTAGCAGGTTTAAGGGTTTAGTCCTATAAGAGTACACTCGCTTCAGGCACTGTTCAAAAGTTCCAGGTTACCCACACTTCCGTCCAACTTTGTTACAAATCACAGGTTCCTAAGTCCTCCCCGACCCAGGTTCACTGATTTGTTGGAATGACTCAGGAAGGTTCTATACTTACAATTTTATAAAGATACAGCTCAAGAACAGTTACATGGGCATGCCACTCTCTCAGCACATCATTGTGCTGAACAACCCAGAAGCTCCCACAACCTCCCTGTTTCAGAATTTTTATCAAAGTTTCATACATACACATGATGGAATTCGATCTCCAGTCCCTGTTTTTTGGGATGAGGTGGAAAAAGACCATAACGCTGAAAGTTCCAGCCCTCTAATCATGTTGTTTTTTCTGGTGTTACAAAACCAGTTTTGCTTGTCACACAGCAGGCCAAATGCTGAGACACTGAAGTTTACAGCAGAGAAAAGGTTTATTCTCAAGGCAGCCGAACAAGGAGGTGGGAGAACAACTCTCAAATCTGCCTCCTCAAAGGCAAGAGGGTTGGGATATTTATGGAATAAGCAGGGTGGTCTTAGGTGTGCGGAAAGGTGATTGGAGGTAGGGAAAAATGTTCTGTATAGACCCATTTGAGTTACATGTTTCTTCATGAGATGCATGTTCAGCAAATGATGCTATTAGCATGGTCTGGGGTGGAGATTTTGGCCCTCTGATGGAAAAAGGGCAAGCAAGCCTATTCTGTGCATGCTCCAGTTGTTGGTTCTTTCCAGTTTTAGCCAGCTTTGTTGTGTTAAAGAAGAGCGGTTTTTAACATGCTGTTCCCTTAGGTGCTGTTCTGTAAGATAAACTCAAGAATTTGTGTTAATCACCAGTTTCTGTTAAATCTGTGAGGCATGGTTACAGGTAGGTATTTTAACCCATGGGGCATCCAGTCCTCATCCTGAAGCTGTCTAGGTGCCTGCCAACAGTCACTTCATTAGCAGAAGTTCAGGAGTGGTCAAAAGCATTCCTTATGAATTACAGAGACACTCCGTTTACTCGAAAATTGCAAGGGTTTTTAGGAGTTGTCTGCCCTGAACTTGGGACAAAAAATTTTATTTTACCATAGTATTCCTGAGATTTTCTGTTGTATAATGCCAGACAACAAGCAATACCTGAGAAAGTTCACTGGATGGAAATATTCTCAAGGTGGGACCGTGGTTAACTATGAGGGCATGTTTGTAGAGTATACACACTTTAAGGCTGCATGTGCCTTAGGCCATTTAGAAGAAGACCAAGGAGAAGCCCTGGATTGGCCACTGGTCTCTGTTGACTTCACTGACATTCAGGAGGATAGAGGGGTTCAGAGGATGGATGCTTGATTAGGCACAGAGTGGTAATGGGTAGTCATGGCAGAGTAAGTTGGGTCTTGGAATGCCTTTTGTAAGCAAGGTCAGCATCAGTACCTTGGTGGGGACAAACTGGAGCATCACTGATGGAGAAGTGGGATGAAGTGAACTTTCTGGAAAGCTATCTGCAGCACTTTTTTCATTTTCTTTTTTGTGGTACGCGGGCCTCTCACTGTTGTGGCCTCTCCCATTGTGGAGCACAGGCTCCGGACGCGCAGGCTCAGCGGCCATGGCTTACGGACCCAGCCGCTCCGCAGCATGTGGGATCTTCCCGGACCGGGGCACGAACCCGTGTCCCCTGCATCGGCAGGCGGACTGTCAACCACTGCGCCACCAAGGAAGCCCTATCTGCAGCACTTTTAACATGTGTTCTTATTTTGACCTGGTGACAACTTCCTTGCACGTGGAAACCTCTAATTTTCTCTAATTCTGTGCCAGACATAGCTGTTCTCCTTAACTATATCTTGTTGGGAAATCCCCATTGCCTGTTTTGCACTTAATGTTAAAACAGCATAAATATACAAACAGTGTCCAATCTTCTTTATCCATTCATCTGTCGATGGACACTCAGGTTGCTTCCATGTCTTGGCTATTGTAAATCGCGTGTGCCAGAAACCGTCATGGAGACACTGCTTTAGAACAGCCCACACTGGAAACTGGTTCATAGTCTCTCACTAACACAGGTGAAAACTGCCGATTGTCCTCTGGCCCTGGAAGTTACCGCTTTTTCCTTTAACTGAGCGGCAGGTGAAGTAGCTGTCTGTATTACAGGATTGCAGGCATTGGATGAAAATGTAATTCCCTTGATGGCTGGAATCCCGCAGCTCCGTGAGATGCTCACACCTGGGGCCTGGTCTGACCTAGGGAGCCGCAGGGGCAGAATCCCTGCAGTGTTTAAGCTGTTCTTTGGGTTTTGGTTGGGTGTTGTACTCTACAGCACGTACCTCTCATCTGTAAGACTTGCATCAGTTGTAACGCAAGAGGGTTTGTGCCCGGAATGTCAGCTCCCCCAACTACCAGCCCCATCTGCCAGGGCCTGGGTGTGGCCTGCATCCTGAGTGCCTGGCCCGGGGAGGCACACACTGAGGACTCCTGCAGAACTGCTTTCCTGCCTGCTCCACGCGCTTCTGGGAGGCGCCACAGGGTTCTGCAGATGTGTGATTGCAATTGCATTTAAAACATGTTCAAACTGTGGAAACTCTAATAGAACTTAGGTAGACTCAGATGTGCTTTATACTATGCTGTCAGTAGATTGGAAAGTACTACTTATGTCAAGTGAACATGTTTTTTGTACAGATCTTGAAGTACAGTAATCATGTGCAAGTTTCTCACTGTTTATAATGCGTATTTCATTACCTGCAGCATCAGGTAACCATAAAAATCATAAAAGCATTAGAAAGAAATGCATTGGCAGTTGAGATTGACATAATCTAAAACTGTCAACTGCCATAGCTTCAGTATCCATCTGCAGCATTCATATCTTATTCCCACCTTCTACTAGCTGACTTTGAGTAAGTTATTTCAAGCTCTCCAAATTAGTTTCCTTATCTATAACATAGGAAAAATAGTAGTGCCTCTTTCAGGCATAGTTTTGGGAGTAAATGCAATGTAGCGTAGTAAATGGAAAACGGGCTCAATCAGCGTTAGCTGCTGCTATATATTATTATCTTTATGATTAGTGCAGTCATATCCTTAACTTCCAGTGTTAATACTGTCATCACAACAGTTTTATTTTTTTAATGATAGAATTTTTAAGTTAAAGGCTGACATATGTAAATCTCAGACAAAATGGTCTTTGCAGGATGTTCCCTGGACTTTAAAAAAAACAAAAACAAAAATGTTTGAAACAATTGGTGTGGACTGAGAGAGAGCATAGTTTCACACAGTTGTTGAATTGAAGTTGCTCAATAGAACTAGGATTCTTTGGCTTCCTAAAGTGTTACACCTATATAATCCTCTTTATTCTGCTTCTTTTACTGAAGTTTGAAAGAATAAATGGCCATATAAAGAACCCATCCATAAAATTGCCAGTAAAGACTTACTCATTTATTCATTACACAGAAACTTTGTGCACTCCTATAATAAGTCTAGGCATTGTGATTAAAGCACTTTTGCCTTGGTGTTCCAGAAGTGCACCAGGAACGTTTGTTTTGCATTTAACTTATTCAGTTTTCCTTTATGTGTTTATGCTCCTCTCTTGCAAAGCCCTTCTTTTTAAATTTATTTTATCCTTATCTTATTCTCAGAAATACAGCTTACTCTAAACCACTTCAGAATTTCACGTAGATTTTGAATTAATGAAATGTTATATATTTAACCTTAATATAATTTTGTAGCTGTATTAGTGTGAAATTTAAAAAAGAAGAGTAGTAAAAACACTTTGATAAAAGTCAAATATTTGATTCTAGGGCTAAATCAAAATTGTGGAGGTGGGCTGGGAAAGGTCTTGAAGAAATTTTAGGTGTGGTTTTCTTTTTAAATTAAGAATCTATATTTAAATTAAGAACACTAACAATAGAAGTCAGAGAAGTATTTCTTTCACGTTTTAATGTTTTGTGGGTTTTTTTGCCATAAAATTATCAAAAGAAATCAAAGGTGACCTTTCTGATTATTTTTCATTGCAGATGATGATAATGAACTGAGCAGCTAAGGTAAGATTTATGATCTACGTAATGTGCTTTTTTCCACTTACGTTTCTTCTTTTTTTTTTTTTAGTGGAATTTAGTCCAGTTACTATAGTATTATTTGATTATTATAAAGACAGTAATTCTAAACTCTGTAATCCAGGAACTTTTTACATTCATTTTAGTGGTAAACATTATTTATTCCTTTGATATGTCAATAAGCTGTTCATCAACCACTCAAATCTTATGTGTTTTTGTTATATCTGTAAATTGAATGAAGATAGCTTTTGTTACATGTCAGTGGAAAAGAAGATAGTTTGTGTAATAGTTTTTATCACCATGTATATTCAGCTAGAACTCTATAGATTATTCAGAGATACGCTCATCTTATTATTTTAGCAGATTACACCATATTCCCAGATATGAATATCTGAGAGCCCCCAGTTATAAATGGGAAATGTAAAAATGGTACTGTTTTCTATTGTGTGGGTCTAGCGTACCCAGTTTTTGATTACAATGAGGCATAAAATGTGGAAAAAAGAATCCCACATTATTATGCAAAAGAAAAAGAAGGATCAAACTCTCCTGATAAAATTATAAATTGCAAATCTTAAGGAATTTGTAATTAATTTAGTCTGTTTATGCAGCTAATAATTTGAATGTGGTTTGTTACATTGTATATGAGACTTGTACCTTTATTTAAAGATTTCAAAAGTTCAGTATTATATACTAAAACTTTTTTTTTTTGAGAAGACAGCTAGACAGTCGGATAGGTATTAAAATGCTGAGATAGACTTCTGGCAAGTCAAGAGCCTGAAAGTGTTATTCCCATCCACACAACCACAAAAAAACTTGAATAGCTGAAAATCAGTAACTCTTCTTACATCCATCAGATAATTAAGATAACAGGGCTAGGCATGACCCTTAAGAATGGAGAGAGAGGCAAATACAGAGAGTAATAGCCAACTGGGAGCAGAATCCCAGGAGCATAAGCCTGATGCTGGTATACTAGTAGAAGCACTTGAACTGTGATTGAATAATTGTTGGAGACTGAATGTGGATGATCTTGAGAGTTAGAAAACTCCAGGGAACCTAGTTTGGAGGGTCCTACAACAATTTTTACCTTTAGGAGACCCACTACATTTCTGTATGAAGAATGGAGAATCTGTTGGTACCTCTGGCAGAATGAGGGAAAAGTGGTCATTATAAAATAAGCTCTGAACATTGTTCTTTTCAACAAGAGCCATCATAAAGGCCAGAGCCTAACTGACTTGGGTTTTACCAAAGCCACATCTCCTGGTGGAAGGGCAATACCCAACTTTAGCCCCCTTTATCCTCCCTGTCACATCTAATGAAACAAAACAAAACTGAGAAGTAACTTGTGAAGTTCACAGCCAAGGAACACAGGCTCACTAAAAGACAGACCTAATCAAAGGACTATAGAATCCTACCCTTCCACACATTAATCTGGCTCCTGTAAAATAACAGAGAATGACATCTGAAAGAACTACAAGCCTCAGACACTAAGAAGGAGTCTCTAGGAATACCCAAAAATGCAGAGGAGGGAGAAAGGACAACAGAGGAAGTTTTATTTAGTCTCTGATGCCTACAGCTATGGCACATGGTAAAAACAACCTGCCTCAAAGCCAGATAATATAAATGTTCAAATTAAAGACCGGTATATCTCAGATGCTTTTATCCAGTACATTGTGTCCAGCTATAAATAAAAAATACCAAGGAATGGTCAAAGGGAAGAAAAAAAAGGGACAAAGCAAGCATCAAAATGAGACCCAGATATGGCAGAGATCTTGGAATTATCAGACTGGAATATGAAATTAATATGCTAAAGAATAAGGGGGAAAAATGGACTTGGAAGAACATACTAGTAAGGTAAGCAGAGAGATGGAACTCTTTATTAGAAATCAAAAGGCAATGTTAGAAGTCAAAAAACATTTTAAGGCAAATGAAGAATGCCTTTTATGGGCTCATCAGTAGACTGGATATGGCCAAGGAAAGAATCGTTGAGTTTGAAGATATGCCAATGGGAACTTCCCAAACTAAAAAAGCAAAGAGAAAAAAGAATGAAAAACCAAATATCTAAGAAATGTGCTGTAGTGTAACATATAGCAGCGGTACCAAAAGGAGAAGACAGAAAGAGAGGAAATATTTGAATTACTAGTGACTCAAGGGTTTTACAGAATTAATGGTAGACACCAAACCACAGAGTCATGAAGCCCAGAAAATACCAAGCAGGACAAATACCTAAAAACTACATCTAGACATAATCATATTTACTGCAGAAAATGAAGGGCAGCAGGAAAATTTTTAAAAAATCCAAAGGAAAAGAAATACTTTACCCTAAGAGGCATAATGAAAATAATTACTTTGGCCTACCCTTCAGAAACCATGTGAGCAAAAAGAGTGGAGTGAAAGAAAGTGTTAACAAAACCCAAATCTAGAATTCTGTGTTCAGCAAAATTATTGTTCATAAAAGAGGACAAATGTAGACTTTCTCAGACAAGTCAAAAATTAGAGAATTTGTTGCTAGATCTGCTTTGCAAGAATTGTTAGAACAAGTTCGGAGAGAAGGAACATGATGTTACTTAGAAATTTGGGTCTAAAGAAAGAAGGAAGAATTGGAGTTACAGAAGGTAAAATAAAACTTTTAATTTTTCTTACCCTTAATTCTAACAGATTAAAACTTCTTTAAAATAATATTGAAAATAATGTCTCTTCTAAAACATACGTGTATTACCTTTGTAGTAGTAAAGTATGGTGTTACATGAAAGTGGATTTAGATTAGCTGTAATATTTAATGCAAGGCTCTAAAAATTTTGTTTAAAGGATGTAATGATATTCTAAGAGAGGAAGAAAAAAATCATACAAAATTCTTAATAAAAGCAGAGAAAGCAGAAAAGGAGTGGAAGACAAAAAGAAAGAGAAGAACAATGTCAGTAAATAGGACACAGCTACATATTTGGTACATACTAATCCAATTATATCAGTAATCATTTTAAATGTAAATGTTCTGAATACACCAATTAAAGGAAGACTTTCAGTGTGGATACAGAAACAAAACCTAATTATATATTATCTGTAAATATAGAGATGCAGATAAATTAAAGATGAAGAGCTGGAGAAATATATACCATGCTAACACTAGTCAGCAATTGTGAGAATAGCTATCTTACTTTCAGAGAAAGTAGACTTTAGAACAATAAAAATTACCTGGAACAAAGAGGGACGTTACATCAAGATAAAGAGGTCAGTTCTCCAAGACTGTATAACAGTTCTTAATATGTATGCACCTTTAAAAAACATCAAGATACACAAGATCAAAAACTGATAGAACTGAATAAGAGTAGATTAATCTTATATAAATAGATTAATCCGTTATAATAGTTGGATACTTCAACTTCCTTTTATCAGTAATTGAGAGATCTTAGCAGAATGAGGTTGAACTGAACAGCCCTATTTGTCAACTCTATGTAATTGATTTTATAGAATATATTATCCAACAGCAGAATACCCATTCTTCTCAAGCAGACATGGAACACTGATCAACATAGACCACATTCTGGGCAGAAATACACCTGAACAAATTTATTTTTAAATAGAAATCATACAGAGCATGTCCTCAGACCACAGTGAAGTTAAATGAGAAATCAATAACAGAAAGACAGGTGGAAAAATTCCAGTGATGGAGCTTAAACAACACATATCTAGAAGTCAAAGAACTCTCATGAGAAATAAAATATTGGAAATTGATGAAAATGAAAATACAACTTATCAAAATTTGTGGATGCAGTGAAAGCAGTATATACATGAAAATGTACAGCATTGAATGTTTATATTAGAAGAAACAAAGAAAGATGTGCAGTCAATAAAACAAGCTTCCACTTTTGAAAACTAGAAAAAGAAGAGAAAATTAACTTTATAGTAACAAGAAGCAAAGATTAATAAAATCTGAAGTGGAAAATAAATTGAAACAGTGAATCAGTAGGGAAAATCTGTGAGGACCAAAAACTGGTTCTTTTAAAAAGGTCAGTAAAATTGAAAACTCTAGCCTGGTGAACCAAGGAAAAAAGACACCGATTACTACTATCAGTGATAAATGAGACAGCCATCACCGCTGATTTCACATACATTTAAAGGATAATAAAGGAGTATTGTAAACAACTCTAAAATCACAGATTTGATAATCTATCTGAAATGGATCATAAAAGACTACTAAATCTCATACAAGGAGGAATACATAATCTGAATCGGTTTATGTCTATTCAATAATTAATAACCTTTCAAAACAGAAATCACTAGACCCAGCTGGGTTCTCTGGTGATGAATTCTACCAAACATTAAAGGTAGAAATTATATTAATTCTTATTCTCTTCCAGAAAATAGAAGAGCAAATACTTCCTAACTCATTATGTGAGGCCAGCATCACTCTAGTACCAAAATCAGAAAGGAGGATGCAAGAAAACTGTAGACCAGTATTTCTTATGTATGTGGATGTAGTAATTCTCAACAGAATATTAGCAGTTAATTAATCAATGCATAAAAAGACTTACAGAGCATGACACTGGAATTTTTTCCAGGTATGTAAGGCCTGGTTCAGTATTCCAAAAATCACCATAATACATTTATACCAAAGGGAATATCAACAGGTGTAGGAAAAGCATTTCACAATGCTCTAATTCTGTTTAACTAGAGTTCCCTAGCTAACGTAATTAGCAAGAAATGGGAATAAAAGTGATTCATTTTGGGAAGGAAAACTATCTTTTTTCATATAGGATGTAATTATACATTTTGAAAGTAGAAAATCAACAAATATACTCATGTAACTAATAAGCAATTATAGGTAGGTTGCAGCGTACAAGCTCATACAGAAGGAGGTTGCTTTCCTGTATACCAGCAGTGAATTGAAAAATTTGAAATTAAAAACACAGCATCATTTACATTATCATACAAAATGAAATAGGTATAAATTCTAACAGTATGTACAAGATGTCCTTTAGTAGGTGAATGGTTAAACAAACAATGATACATCAATTAGAAGAAAATATTAATCAACTATAAAAATAAATAGGCTATTAAGACATGAAAAACATGAAGGAGCCTTAAGCACATATTGTCAAGTGAAAGAAGGTGGTGTGAAAAGGCCCCAAAATTTGTGGCTGCAAAATCATGGTGAATGATTTTGTTTATTCACTACTCCTTAAATGAAAAAGTTTGAGACAGTAAAAAGATTAGCAGTTCCAAGGTTTTAGGGAGACGAAGACAGGGAGGAATATTTGGAGCATAGAAGATATTTAGGGCACACAGTCATTCCATGATGCTGTGATGGTAGATGCATCATATATACGTTACCAAAACCCTTAGAATGATACAACACAAAGTGAAACCTAATGTAAACTATGGAATTTAATAATGTGTCAATATTCTTTTTATCATTTGTAACTAATTCACCATGGTAATATAAAATATTACTAGTAAGAGAACTATGTGGAAGTATGTTAACTTAAAAAAATACTGGGGTAGATGATAGACTAGACTTAGGCACATCTTTTATATAAGGAAACACTGAGTTTTAATGATCACATATTTTTTAAATTGTGTATAACAACATTGGAGGGTTGGGGAATGTTGAAGAAGAGTTCCTAGGAGAGGTGATTACCATGATGAGTTCTGAAGAAGTATTTAATTAACTCAAGTTGTTAAGAGGTTTCAAAAAGGGTAGGGTAATGTACAGTAATGCCAAAGGCAACAGAAATAATGGGAAACTGCTGGAATGGAATTTCATTTGATACCGCTTTTCAGAAGCTCTGAAGCAGAGGGAGTGTGGAGCAGTTGGAGGGAGGCAACCAGAGTTAGGCTAGCTAGGTAAGCAAGGTTCAGGTGTCTTCACTTACCAGGAGGCTTAGTTATGAATCTGTGTAGAATCATTGAAGAGTTTTAAGGAGGTGCAGCATATGCTTTCCTTATGTTGAAATACTTTCGCTCTTTTTGTTTTGTTCAGCTTCCTTCTAAAAGCTGAAATTATTTAACCAACAATCAAAAAAATAAATGATTTAGCACATTGTTACTATGTCAGAAAATTAAGGAATTGAAATTGTCTAATTTCCTCTCTGACATTTATTTAGTCTGATCATTGAGTGGAACAATGTATTTAAAATAGAGGAAGCCTCTGTCTCACTTGTGTCTGCAGGATTTTAATTTATGGAGGTAAGTGAGCGACAACAGTGAGGTCAGTGTCCTGAGAGGAGGGAACACGTCATGGAGGACCACAGGAGAAAGAACCACGTAGGTCTGGAAACAGGAGTGAAGGGAAAATCTGGGTCAAATCCTTTATTGGGGTTTAAATGGGAAAGGTCTGCTGCACAGAGGACACAGTTTAGGACTGATAGTTTCAATAATTCAGGCAGGCTTTGAGTTACATGAATGGTTCCTGGTTATCTAGTCCCTAAAACGATTGAAGGCACAGGAAATACTGGCTTAGTGTATGAGAGATAAAGGAGGTGGTTGGGGTGGGATTTGTTGTTATGCATATGGAAGGCTTGCTCTTAGCAGAATTCCTTGCTCTGAGAATGGGTGTCAAGACATAAGATACAGGAAATTTTAAAACTATATGACTAATATGTCCTTCTAGAGGTGTGCACCTTTACTGCCTTACACTTTTGTTGGACAACTTCAATTGTCCTAATTGCAGTAGTAATCACTGTAGCAGTTATTTTAAAGGATTAATAAGAGTTAGCAACTAAGGTTATGCTTATTTTTAAAATTTTCTTATTATCTTAAATTTCTGTCTGTATGACAAGTTGCTACAAGTTTTTGCCAGAAATGGCATAGCATATAGTTGGAAATGAATAATTATTCTACATTATAGGAGGTGTTTAATTACATTATAGTGATTCCCATATGCTCTATATAGTGGTTCCCATATTACACTGGAGATAGTCATACATTTACTTCAATGACTTCAAAAATTCATTCTAGTCAATATAACACTTATGCTCATGTCTTTTTGCCTTTTATCATTCAGGGATTCACAGTGTCTAGCTTCATGTTAATCACTGTTTTGTTCTATGGCCATGTTGTCCAGTACAACTATTGTCTCTTTGAATGTACCAGATTAAAATTAATTAATTTTTTTTTAAGTTTAAGATTCATTACTCATTCCTACTTCCACATGTCAAGTGTTCAGTAACCACATGTGGTGAGTGCTGACTGAGTTTGGTACTATAGATGTATGACATTTTCATCATTCTAAATCTCAATTAGTGCTGCTCTGAGAGTTGTTTTCATCCACAGAATTTAATATACTTAAAAGCTAGTAAATATTGTATTATTTACAGATTAATTTGATTCTAAAAAACTGGAAAGGAAGAAGAGTGAGCTGTTGTAGAGGAAATAGAACTTGTCATAAATTTATAACTGGCTGAGTTAGATTTAATTTTCATAGGTATTGATTATGTTTTTCTCATTATTGAAAAAATTTGAGTGTGTTTAAAATTTCCTTGATAAAAAGTCTTGAGAAACCTTAAAAGAAAGGGCTGTCTCACCAGCATTTAGAAGTAATTATCTGTATTCATGTATAGGCAGATGTGTCACCCCACGCAGCCCACTTCCTGTATTATTAGTATGTTTTCATTTTGCCTCAGGATATCTCTTAAAGGATATGTATAGACCACGTTTTCTTTATTTTATTTTATTTATTTTGTTTTATTTATTTATTTATTTATTTATTTATTTATTTATTTATTTTTTCTGGTACGCGGGCCTCTCACTGTTGTGGCCTCTCCCGTTGCAGAGCACAGGCTCCGGAAGCGCAGGCTCATAGGCCATGGCTCACGGGCCCAGCTGCTCTATGGCATGTGGGATCTTCCCGGACCGGGACATGAACCTGTGTCCTCTGCATCGGCAGGCAGACCCACAACCACTGTGCCACCAGGGAAGCCTTTTTTTAAAATTAAAAAAAATATTTATTTATTTATCTATTTAACATCTTTATTGGAGTATAACTGCTTTACAATGGTGTGTTAGTTTCTGCTTTATAACAGAGTGAATCAGTTATACATATACATATATTCCCATATCTCTTCCCTGTTGCGTCTCCCTCCCTCTCACCCTCCCTATCCCACCCCTCTAGGTGGTCACAAACCACTGAACTGATCTCCCTGTGCCATGCAGCTGCTTCCCACTAGCTATCTATTTTACGTTTGGTACTGTATATATGTCCATGCCAGTCTCTCACTTCATCCCAGCTTACCCTTCCGCCTCAAGTCCTCAAGTCCATTCTCTATTAGGTCTGCGTCTTTATTCCCGTCTTGCTCCTAGGTTCTTCATGACCATTTTGGTTTTTGTTTTTGTTTTTTTTTTTAGATTCCATATATATGTGTTAGCATATGGTATATGTTTTTTTCTTTCTGGCTTACTTCACTCTGTATGACAGACTCTAGGTCCATCCACCTCACTACAAATAACTCAATTTCGTTTCTTTCTATGGCTGAGTAATATTCCATTATATATATGTGTCACATCTTCTTTATCCATTCATCTGTTGATGGACACTTAGGTTGCTTCCATGTCCTGGCTATTGTACATAAAGCTGCAATGAACATTTTGGTACATGACTCTTTGAATTATGGCTTTCTCAGGGTATGTGCCCAGTAGTGGGATTGCTGGGTCATATGGTATTTCTATTTTTAGTTTTTTAAGGAACCTCCATACTGTTCTCCATAGTGGCTGTACCAATTCACATTCCCACCAGCAGTGCAAGAGTGTTCCCTTTTCTCCACACCCTCTCCAGCATTTATTGTTTCTGGATTTTTTTTTTTTTTTTTTTTTTTGCGGTATGCGGGCCTCTCACTGTTGTGGCCTCCCCCGTCGCGGAGCACAGGCTCCGGACGCGCAGGCTCAGCGGCCATGGCTCACAGGCCCAGCCGCTCCGCGGCATATGGGATCCTCCCAGACCGGGGCACGAACCCGTATCCCCTGCATCGGCAGGCGGACTCTCAACCACTTGCGCCACCAGGGAGGCCCTGTTTCTGGATTTTTTGATGATGACCATTCTGACTGGTGTGAGATGATATCTCATTGTAGTTTTGATTTGCATTTCTCTAATGATTAATGAGGTTGAGCATTCTTTCATTTGTTTGTTGGCAATCTGTATATCTTCTTTGGAGAAATGTCTGTTTAGGTCTTCTGCCCATTTTTGGATCGGGTTGTTTTTTTTTTTTTATGTTATTGAGCTGCATGAGCTGCTTGTAAATTTTGTGCCCTCCCATCTGTCCTGGGTCTGTTCTCCAATGGAGCATGGAGTCTTGTTGGCAGATACATTCGGGCATCTCGGGACTTTGGGCTCCACTTTGGTTTTAATCTTCTGGTGAGCTCACGCTGTGACCTTGATCTTCAAGCATCTTAATAGCACTGAACTCCTAGACCCAACACTTATGGGCAGGGTCCTGCAATCTAAATGCCCCTGCAGTAGAGCTCTTTTCCTAACGCTCCCTAACCATAGTGGCTAATCATTGTTAGCTCTTGGTAAACATCTGTGAGTGAATGAAGCATGCTTAACGTCCTGGCTCTTAAACTAGGGGCCCGTCTACTGGGCTGCAGTGGACCCAAGCAGACGGTGTCCCACCCACCATTTCTCCCTCGTGTTGCACCTGAGTCACCTGGGCACATACTCCCACGGTGAAGGGGGTGGGAATGGCCACAGTAGAAGGAGCTCCCCACCACCTGCACTTTTTCTCTTGTTGGACCTCAGGGTCTTACTCTTGCGGCAGCCAGGACATCCATTAATTTCCCAAAGGATCATCCAGACCAGGAGGAAGCCCCAACCCACGAGGGTGTCTCCATCATCCTGTGCAGCCTCTGCCTTGCAGCTGGCTCCAGAAGCAGGGGTGTGCTTTGCTCTGGCCCTTTCCCCACAAGCTCGCTACTTTGGCAAGTGGGTTTACTCATTAGCAGTTCAACTGCCTAGATCGGAACCAAATGGAAACACATCTCTGTAGTTCTGTCTCTATAGTTGATATTTGTAGAGCAGAAGCTTACTGTTTTGTGGGCTTAAAATCTTTGACTTACTTTTCCTGGCCAAACCATCATGTAGGAGGGATACTTACTCCTCTTCTATTGAGGAAGCCCCTAAGCAGTGAACCGTACCCTCACTGACACACGAAGGTCCCAAGCCCTTTCTCGTAACTCATGCAGAGTGCAATGCCTTGTCTCCTGTCTAGCAAATGGCAGGTAGTAAACTTCAAAATCAAAGCTTGATGTATAGAGTTTCAGCCCAGGATGTTTCGTATGTAACAGTAACTGTCTCCATTGAAAATGTTGAGTTTAATATTTTCAGCCAACAATTTGAATGTTTTGGACATCTTTATTTCTAAGTAGATAACATATTTTCCTTTTATTTGCTGAGGTGCCATGTTAAAGCATGACGTGTTGCCCCCCAGTGGAAACACGGAATGAAGGCCTTGAATTCGTAGTAAGGGATAGTGGGTTCCATGGTGATGGGGACAGAGGAAGCGCTTGGGCCACAGTGTGTCGATGCAGCTGTGTGCATCCCTCCTCCTGCCTTGGTTTCTTCATAGCACATCTCCCCACCTGTCAGTGTGTACATTTATTTAAATGTTTACCTTCTGTCTCCGCCCCCTTAGAAAGCGTGCTCCAGGGGAGGGAGAAGGGACTTCGCTATGTTTACAGCTCATTCTCTGACTCTCCTAAGGGGAAACCTTGAAATTCATGTTTGAACAGTATTTGAAGAGGCTTTAGGTGGAAGGAACAATACAGGCAAAGTGTCCAAATGACCATTTACTTGGTTTCCAGCCCCTCTATTATGCCAGCAATATTACTTCGTATTTTTTTATTTATATAAATGGCTTGTGCTACCCATAATATGCCACTTCCTATCTTTTTCATTTGACAGTGTATTTTTGAGATTTACCTTTTTAAAAATAACGTATAACTCTAGTTCCGTAGTTCCCAACTGGGGGTGATTTTTGTCCTTCAGGGAGTGTCTGACAGTGGCTAGAAACATTTTGATTACTGGAGGAGGTCCTGATGATGTGGAGTCCACAGAGGCCAGCTTTGCTTCTAAACATTCTACAACGCACAGGGCATCCACATCATAGAATCATCTGGCCCAGACCGAACAGTGCAGAAACCCTGGGCTCTTTCTTTCCTTTAATCTGTGGAGCAGTAGTCCCTTGATAGCAATACCATATTTACTTTATCCCTTCCCCTGTTGGTGGACATTTAGGTTCTTCCAGTTCTCTGCTCTGACAAAGGGAGCTACGAAGGACATCCTCACCAGTGTGTGTGTGTGTGTGTGAAGAGTGTTTCTGGTGGCTGCACTGTGTTCTAGAAAACACTTCCAAGTGCCACTTCAGAAGGGCTGGACCCGTCGACACCCACAGCACTGCCTGGGATTCCAATTCTCTGCATCATTTCCAGCATTTGATATTTTTTAACTTTTAAATTTTTGCCAACCTGAAGATGATAAATGAGTAGCTCATTTTTAAAAAACCTCATGGTCTGATTGTTAATAAGACCCAAAACATGAGTCATTCGCACCCCACAGCATTCTGCAAAATGGGGGATATGTTTTTGCCAAGCACACACCACTTCATTTTGTTCCTCTCTGTGTCTTTGAAAAAGGCACATTTTGGGAGACTGGGCTTGACTGTTTCTGCCAGTAGAGGTCACTGTCCCTCAGGGGCTCTCCACCAGTGTCATTGTGCACCGCCTGCTCCGCTCCCTTCCCCCCAAACATCTGGCAGTGCCTGGAGACACGTTGTATGTTTACAGTATGGATTATCTACTGGCACCTAGAGGATAGAGACCAGGGATTTTGCTAAAACCCTACAATGCAGAGGTCTGCACCCCACAGACAAAGACCTGTCTTGCCCCAGCAGAGCCAGGGTGGAGAAACCATCATGTGGATGAAATCCTAATGTTTGAATCTTTCAAAGAAAGACCATGACAATCTCTAGGATAATGAAGCAATTTTAGTATTATTTAAAATAAGAACAACCTTTAAACCGTACGAGTGGGCAATAGGGGAGAAGCACGCCTTCCTGAGAAGGGTCCTCCGAGAAGGGTCATCTCAGGGGCAAAGGCAGGAAGGGTGGGTGGGCAGGAGGGAGTGCAGGCCTGGACCTCAGCGGTGCTTCCTCAGGGTGGGCTCTGCCGGTAGGGGAGGTGGCTCTGGGACTTGACAGCTCCTGGCTGAAGTGGAGGGAGCTGGCCTGGCGGCCCGTGCCACTGACTCAGGCAGGGGTAGGGCAGGGGTCAGCTGGGTAAAAAGAAATGTGGGTTTGAGTGTCAGGAGGAGGTGGCCTTGGCTCTCAGGACTCAACGGGGACGTCAGGCTGCAGGAGGCCCAGGCCCAGGAGTGCTGATCTGCTCCCATCTCTCCTGTCCCAGAGCCTCTCCAGGGAGGCTCTGGGACTGTGCCCTGTGCAGCTTGGTGAGGGGGGCTTGGGGGGCTGGGGTGGTGGCCTCACCAAAGCGTGGGCAGCAGAGAGGGAAGGCTCAGGCAGGGCTGCTGGTCAGGCCGGGGCTCAATGTCCTCTTCTCGGAGGTTGTAGCACTGGGAGCAGAAGCTGCTTCTCAGAGGCCCTGGCCTGGGCACAAAGACAGTGACCATTCCATGCCTCCACACCGGCTGGATGGCTGATGGCTTGGGCTTCGGTCTCTGACTTCTTCTCCTGGGCTCGGGGCCCTCAGACCTGAGAGGCCCGTCGCGCCGCCTTCTTCCTTTCTCGCATCGGCTGACGGCCCTCAGCACGGTCTCCTTGGCACAGGGGTCCGGGGACGTGTACAAGCTGCCTAGGCTGTCGGGGGGCAGTACGGAAGTCCACCAGGCGCTGCGTGTGGTGGGCGTTCCACAGGGACCTCATCCTTAAACTGTTGCCATGGCCGGAAAACCCCAGGCCCGAGAAGGTGCAGCGGGGTGGCCCACTGGGAAGGCGCCTCCAGCCCTGAGGTGCTGAGAACCCGCAGACCCGGTAGTGCTTCCAGCGGTGCAGGGCGGCGGGGAGCGACCTGCAGACCCGGAGCCAGCAGTCCCGGCAGAGGCGGTGGTGCAGGAATTGTCACCCGTCCCGGCCCAGCGGGAGGCAAGTGCTGCGGGCGGGCCCGGTCCGTGGGAACCATCGGAACCATGGGAACCATGTGGACCGGCGCTTCCAGGCGCAGGCTGGCTGCCTGGCCTTGGCCATGCCCAGGTATCTGCTCAGGGAGCTGCCCATGCTCGAAGGTCGGCGGGGTCGGACCTTCGACGGGCTTCTGCTTCTGCGCAGCCCCGAAGTCTGTAGATGCGAAGCTTAACGTCGCTGAGGCGACCGTTGGCAACGGGCTGTGACGGCTCGTGCAGCTTCGGAACCTCTGGGCACAAGGTTCTGTGTGCACCAGGCCAGCGCCCCGTGAACTTGGGGCCTAGCGGGGTGCCCCTGTGTTCGGAGCACAGGGGATCCTTCCGCTCCCCCTGCTGACCCAGGCGCTTGGCTCTGGGTGGCGGGGGAGCCCTCCACTTTTTGCCCTTGTCACTTAAAGGGAGAAAATATAATAATTTGTACCAGGTCCTGAAAATTACAGAAAATTGACTGAAGGGCACTCTCTTTCATTATTGTAAAAATGAACAAAATGCACTTGAATGCTCCTTTAAGGAAAAAGAGCGAATTTACTTGTATTTCTACAGAGGCTGTGTGTTTCTTCTCGAATGGTTGCTCATGTCACTTTTTGTAATGTTATTCTTAAGGACCTGGTGAAAGCCTTTCGGGACTTATGTTTTAACCCTGACAACACTGATTCTGTGTGGACTCTCCTAAAGTTTTCTATCCTCATCTATTCACAGGTAGATAGTGTTATCTCTCAAAACTAATCACATTTCTCTTCTTTCATTTGTACTGATAATGAATAGTTGAAAATTTCCTACTTCCAAAACAAACTTTCCAAGGGCTGTTGGGTAACTGATTTTAGTGCTGAGGTTTGGAGGTCTGTTCATGGTGGTGTGAATCAATCTCTTGTGAAAAAGCACATGCAGAAGGGACCTCCTCGGCCAGCTGGCATGGGAGATGGAAAGTAGAAGCCTGCACTGAATCCAAGAGTGGCCAACAGATTCTGTCCACATGTGACAGATGGATGGTTGAATGGTGAGGACACTAAACAGAGTTTAATGAGGAAGCCCCAGAAGGTTTCTGAGGTCAGAGAGGCCACATGTTCAGGGATGCCACGGTGTGGTCAGCTGGTGAGTATGGGGGATGAGATCCCTAACACTCTCCGCTCACTGATGAATTCCTGTTGTTATTCTTGTTTTGGTCCGATTCCTTATTTAAGAATGATCCCCCCCCATACATGATTTTGAAAACAGAGAAATTCCAATGGTATAATTTTCTTTTTCTTTTTATTTATATTTTTCCTTATTAGTTATCCATTTTATGCACATCAGTGTATCCATGTCAATCCCAATCGCCCAATTCATCCCACCACCACCACCACCACCCGGCCACTTTACCCGCTTGGTGTCCATTCGTTTGTTCTCTACATCTGTGTCTCAATTTCTGCCCTTCAAACCAGTTCATCTGTACCATTTTTCTAGGTTCCACATACATGCGTTAATATACGATATTTGTTTTTCTCTTTCTGACTTACTTCACTCTGTATGACAGGCTCTAGATCCATCAACGTCTCAACAAGTGACCCAATTTCGTTCCATTTTATGGCTGAGTAATATTCTACTGTATATATGTACCACATCTTCTTTATCCATTCGTCTGTCGATGGGCATTTAGGTTGCTTCCATGACCTGGCTATTGTAAATAGTGCTGCAGTGAACACTGGAGTGCATGTGTCTTTTTGAATTATGGTTTTCCCTGAGTATATGCCCAGTAGTGGGATTGCTGGACCATATGGTAATTCTATTTTTAGTTTTTTAAGGAACCTCCATACTGTTCTCCATAGTGGCTGTATCAGTTTACATTCCCACCAACAGTGCAAGAGGGTTCCCTTTTCTCCACACCCTCTCCAGCATTTGTTGTTTGTAGATTTTCTGATGATGCCCATTCTAACTGGTGTGAGGTGATACCTCATTGTACTTTTGATTTGTGTTTCTCTAATAATTAGTGATGTTGAGCAGCCTTTCATGTGCTTCTTGGCCATCTGAATGTCTTCTTTGGAGAAATGTCTATTTAAGTCTTCTGCCCATTTTTGGATTGGGTTGTTTGTTTTTTTGCTATTGAGCTGCATGAGCTGTTTAAATATTTTGGAGACTAATCCTTTGTCCGTTGATTCGTTTGCAAATACTTTCTCCCATTCTTAGGGTTGTCTTTTTGTCTTGTTTATGGTTAACCTTTGCTGTGAAAAAGCTTTGAAGTTTCATTAGGTCCCATTTGTTTCTATTTGTTTTTATTTCCATTTCTCTAGGAGGTGGCTCAAAAAGGATCTTGCTGTGATTTATGTCATAGAGTGTCTGCCTATGTTTTCCTGTAAGAGTTTGATAGTTTCTGGCCTTACATTTAGGTCTTTAATCCTTTTTGAGCCTATTTTTGTGTATGGTGTTAGGGAGTGTTCTAATCTCATACTTTTATATGTACCTGTCCAGATTTCCCAGCACCACTTATTGAAGAGGCTGTCCTTTCTCCACTGTACATTCCTGCCTCCTTTATCAAAGATAAGGTGACCATATGTGCATGGGTTTATCTCTGGGATTAATATCTTGTTCCATTTATCTATATTTCTGTTTTTGTGCCAGTACCATACTGTCTTGATGACTGTAGCTTTGTAGTATAGTCTGCAGTCAGGCAGCCTGATTTGTCCAGCTCTGTTTTTCGTTCTCAAGATTGCTTTGGCTGTTCGGGGTCTTTTGTGTTTCCATACAAATTGTGACATTTTTTGTTCTAGTTTTGTGAAAAATGCCAGTGGTAGTTTGATAGGGATTGCATTGTATCTGTAGATTGCTTTGGGTAGTACAGTCATTTTCACAAGGTTGATTCTTCCAATCCAGGAACATGGTATATCTCTGCATCTATTTTATTCATCTTTAATTTCTTTCATTAGTGCCTTATAATTTTCTGCATACAGGTCTTTATTTCCTTAGGTAGGTTTATTCCTAGGTATTTCATTCTTTTTGTTGTAATGCTAAATGGGAGTGTTTTCTTGATTTCACTTTCAGATTTTTCATCATTAGTATATAGTTGTGCCACAGATTTCTGTGCATTAATTTTGTTTCCTGCTACATTACCAAATTCATTGATTAGCTCTGGTAGTTTTCTGGTAGCATCTTTAGGATTCTCTATGTATAGTATCATGTCATCTGCAAACAGTGACAGCTTTACTTCTTCTTTTCTGATTTGGATTCCTTTTTCTTTTTCTTCTCTGATTGCTGTGGCTAAAACTTCCAAAACTATGTTGAATAAGAGTGGTGAGAGTGGGCAGCCTTGTCTTGTTCCTGATCTTAGTGGAGGTGGTTTCAGTTTTTCCCTATTGAGGACGATGTTGGCTGTGGGTTTGTCATATATGGCCTTTATTTTGTTGAGGAAAGTTCCCTCTATGCCTACTTTCTGCAGGGTTTTTATCATAAATGGGTGCTGAATATTGTCAAAAGCTTTCTCTGCATCTACTGATATGATCATGTTTTTTTCTCCTTCCATTTGTTAATATGGTGTATCATGTGGATTGATTTGCATATATTGAAGAATCCTTGCATTCCTGGAATAAACCCCACTTGATCATGGTGTATGATCCTTTCAGTGTGCTGTTGGATTCTGTTTGCTAGTATTTTGTTGAGGATTTTTGCATCTATGTTGATCAGTGATACTGGCCTGTAGTTTTCTTTCTTTGTGACATCCTTCTCTGGTTTTGGTATCAGGTTGATGGTGGCCTCATAGAATGAGTTTGGGAGTGTTCCTCCCTCTGCTGTATTTTGGAAGACTTTAAGAAGAATAGGTGTTAGCTCTTCTCTAAATGTTGTGTAGGCTTACTGGTGGAGGGGACTAGTGCCTGTGTTCCGGTGGATGCGGCTGGATCTTGTCTTCTGGTAGACAGGTCCACGTCTGGTGGTGTGTTTTGGGGTGTCTGTGGCCTTATTATGATTTTAGGCAGCCTCTCTGCTAATGGGTGGGGTTGTGTTCCTGTCTGGCTAGTTGTTTGGCATAGGGTGTACAGCACTGTACCTTGCTGGTTGTTGAATGAAACTGGGTCTTGGCATTGAGATGGAGATCTCTGGGAGATACTCGCCATTTGATATTATGTGGAGCTGGGAGGTCTCTTGTAGACCAGTGTCCTGAAGTTGGCTCCCCACCTCAGAGGCACAGCACTGACTCCTGACTGGAGCACCAAGAGTCTTTCATACACCTGGCTCAGAATAAAAGGGAGAAAAAGTAAGAAAGAAAGAAAGAGAGAGAGAGAGAGAGAGGGGGGGGGGAGAGAGAGAGAGAGGGAAGGAGGGGAGAGAGGGAGGGAGGGAGAGAGAGAGAGAAAGGAAGAAAGAAAAAAAGAATAAAATAAAGTAAGAAAATAAAGTTTTTAAAATATAAAATAAAAATAATTATTAAGAAAAAAAAATATTTTTAAGTTAAAAAAAAAAAGGACGGACAGAACCATAGGACAAATGGTGAAAGCAAAGCTATACAGACAAAGTCTCATACAGAAGCATTCACACTCACAAAAAAAGGAAAAAGGAAAAAAATAATATATCTTGCTCTCAAAGTCCACCTCCTTAATTTGGGATGATTCGTTGTCTATTCCGGTATTCCACTGATGCAGGGTACATCAAGTTGATTGCGGCAATTTAGTACGCTGATCCTGAGACTGCTGGGAGAGATTTCCCTTTCTCTTTTTTTGTTTTGTTTTGTTTTGTTTTCATTTTTGACCCTGGGGTGAAATAATTTTTTTTTCTTTTTTTTAATCAAGGGAACTTTCTTTTATTTATTTATGGCTCTGTTGGGTCTTTGTTTTTGTGCGAGCACTTTATCTAGTTGAGGCAAGGGGGGCCACACTTCATCATGGTGCACGGGCCTCTCAGTATCGTGGCCTCTTTTGTTGTGGAGCACAGGCTCCAGACGTGCAGGCTCGGTAGTTGTGGCTCATGGGCCTAGTTGCTCTGTGCCGCATGTGGAATCTTCCTAGACCAGGGCTTGAACCCGTGTCCCCTGCATTAGCAGGCAGATTCTCAACCACTGCGCCACCATGGAAGCCCCCTTTCCCGTCTTTGTTCTCACAGCTCCTGTGTTTCAGCTTTGGATTTGGCCCTGCCTCTGCGTTTAGGTTGCCTGAGAGTGTCTGTTCTTTGCTCAGACAGGACAGGGTTAAAGGAGCCACTGATTCGGGGGCTCTGGCTCCCTCAGGCCGGGGGAGGGAGACGTACAGATGCTGGGCTGGCCTGCGGCGTCCAAGGCCGGCGTGATGTTGCAGCAGCCTGAGGTGTGCAATGAGTTCTCCTGGGGATGTTGTCCCTGGATCACGGGACCCTGGCAGTGGTAGGCTACACAGGCTCCCGGGAGGGGAGGTGTGGGGAGTGACCTGTGCTTGCACACAGGATTCTAGGTGGTGGCAGCAGCAGCCTTAGCGTCTCATGCCCGTCTCTGGGGTTGCACTGATAGCCACGGCTCGCGCCCTTCTCTGGAGCTCCTTTAAGCAGCGCTCTTAATCTCCTCTCCTCGCACACCAGGAATCAAAGAGGGAAGAAAAAGTCTCTTGCTTCTCTGGCAGCTCCAGACTTTTTCCCGGACTCGCTCCCCTAGAGCCGTGGTGCACTAACCCCCTTCAGGCTGTGTTCACGCCGCCAACTCCAGTCCTCCCCCTGTGCTCTGACCGAAGCCCGAGCCTCAGCCCCCTGCCCCCGCCCGCCTTGGCACCTGATCAGACCAGCCTCACGGGCTGGTGAGTGCCGGTTGGCACCGATCATCTGTGTGGGAATCTCTCCACCTTGCCCTCTGCACCCTGTTGCTCTACTCCTTGGTTGTGAAGCTCCCCTCCTCCACCACCAGCAGTCTCCGCCCACAAAGGTGCTCCTAGTGTATGGAAGCCTTTCCTCCTTCACAGCTCCGTCCCACAGGTGTAGGTCCCATCCCTATTCTTTTGTCTCTGTTTTTTCTTCTTTTTCTTTTGCCCTACACAGGTACGTGGGGAATTTCTTGCCTTTTGGGAAGTCTGAGGCCTTCTGTCAGCATTCAGTAGGTGTTCTGTAGGAGTTGTTCCACGTGTAGATGTATTTCTGACGTATCTGTGGGGAGGAAGGTGATCTCCGTGTCTTAATCTTCTGCCATCTTCCTCAACTCCCCCTCTTATTTCTTTTTAAACAGACGAGGACAAAGGAAAATAGCAAAGCAATGATTTACCAGAACAGGTGGATTTAATCTTTTCTCATAAGGTTGGATGTGAGGCAAATTCCATGCTGGTGGGAGGGGCTGAACCTTTTGTACTATCACCTGAACCTACAGAGCTAAAGAAAGGCTGGTCTTTCCCACAGACAACAGGGTACGGGCCTTTGACAAAAGAAAGATATGACACACTTGGATTAATAACTCTTTATTAAGAATTCCAACTCCAAACAGTAGAAAGCAGCAACAACAACAAAAAGTCCTCAGCAGAACTTAAGGCTCGGCTTTTGCCACAACTATAAGACAAATGGAAATAGATTGACTTGACTGAGAATGAGGTAGATGGGTGTAGAGGGAATAGCGAATGGTGTATCATACATAGGGCACCTCCACATCGTTGCCGCTCTCGTTGTTTCAGCACAGCTCAAGCAACAGTGCTTGAATGTGGTGTCCCAGCTTTTGCTTTGATACTCGTCTCACTATTGCTGTTATCCTGGGGTGAGGAAAAAGAGGGTCTGTGAAGAAGAAAGAGAGGAAAGGACTCACAGAGACAAATAAAGTTAGGAGAACAGTGAAGATGAGTTGCATAGCTAGCTGATGCTTCCCACCCCAGGCAGGACCTGTTTCTGCTTGCCCACTGGCCAAACTCATGGCTGATCCAACCACTCTTTTTTTTTTTTTTTTTTTTTTTTGTGGTACGCGGGCTTCTCACTGCTGTGGCCTCTCCCGTTGCGGAGCACAGGCTCCGGACGCGCAGGCTCAGCGGCCATGGCGCACGGACCCAGCCGCTCCACGGCATGTGGGATCCTCCCAAACCGGGGCACGAACCCGTGTCCCCTGCATCGGCAGGCGGACTCTCAACCACTGCGCCACCTGGGAAGCCCCCAACCACTCTTTGATCTTGCTTGCTGTCATGCAAAAGGAGTAGAGCATGGATACACCCTGGAACAGCATGGTGATCTCCAACTTGTGCTCTGTCTGAAGAGGGTGGAAAGGAGGAGGGGCAACAGGGTCACTGGGATGGACAGTACCAGTAACCTGGGCAACCACCACCACAAGTGCAGTGAGTGAAAGGCCCTTACCTTAAAGTAGTCAAGGAACTGCTTGAGGGTCATCTCTTCACCATTAGGCTGCAGCCCCTGTACATCAAAGCGATCCCACAATGTCCACTGCTGGTTATAGTACTGTGGGACAAAACACAGAGTAAAGCACAAAGAGTAAAACGGGAGCAAGCCCTAATCATATGCTCCTCTTTATTTCACAAACATGCCAGTTCCATTCCTACTTTGCACAGGTTCAAACAATGGTCAAAGGATACACAAAATTAAACAAAGCCTCTCACGTGGTATAATGAAAACCAGAGCCAGTTCTACAGAGATAAGATACACACAACCTCTATGCACGCACACACACACAAAGCATCACTCACTGATGGGCAACACCAAAGGTTTCTATAAAAGCAAGCCCTTACCTGGTGACGGTGTGGGGCAAGGGGCTCAGAGAAGCTGAAAAAGAGCAGGGCCAAGTTGATGAAGCTGTTCTTATAGGACTAAAGCTGTTGGTGTCCCAGCACTACCTTACAGCTCCAGACCTGCAAGGCCAACTATAGCTGCGGTGGTTGTGGCAACGGCTGCAATGATCTTCCCTGCAATCAACTTACTCTATAACACAGAAGGTGATGAGCAGACGTAGTAGTTAGAGACGTTCAGGGTCTACAGAAGAGGTTAAACGTGGCAGACTCAAACTTGGAAAAGGGTGCAAGGTTAGGTCTAGACTATTGTTACCTTATGCCGGTCAGCATGGGGAATGTTATAGTTCTCTTCCTGGAGACTGGATGCAGCCACAATGAAATCTATATGAAAGTTGCTGTCATCATCCTATTGTGAGTGGAGACAGAGGAAGAACAGGAGACAGAGTTAAGGAGGAAAAGTTTTCCTGGATACTGCGACCTGAAGTATATTCACCTCAAGTACCTGCCAGACCAACCAAATACTAGCCCAGAACACAAAAGATAACTGGGCCATCCGATGCAAGGGAAACGGGTTCGTGCCCCGGTCTGGGGAGATCCCACATACCGCAGAGCAGCTGGGCCCGTGAGCCATGGCCGCTGAGCCTGCACATCCGGAGCCTGTGCTCCACAAAGGGAGAGCCCACAACAGTGTGAAAGCCATGTACCGCCAAAAAAAAAAAAAAAAATTAACATAATTACAGTCAGGCCTGTAATCCCCACGAAAGTTTAGGATGGCTCAGCCCATTCTCCTACACTGTTGAAGGTCCCCATCATAGCACCTTCTCAAAGTTGATGAGGTACATCTTGAACCCAGGGAGGCTCTCTGGGCCGGGCAGCATGGCCTGGAGCTCCTGCAGGCGTTTATCAGCTGCAGAAAGGGAGGGAGTACATGTTAGTCCTTAGATACATGTTAGATCCCAGGCCAGTGTCTGAGATGCAAGCAGGAGTCCAGGGTGGGGCAGAGATGTTCAGGCAGATAAAGGATTTAAAAAGGAGAGACATCGTGGGAAAGAGAAAAGGGGGAAAGATAGGACAGAAAACACCTCAGAAAAGAAAAAGGCAGACAGTGTGTGGGACATGGAGATATATGTAGAGACACTGAGGGCAACAGGTAAAGCCACTAAGAAAGGATATAGACAGCAGCACTAATCATAACAGATAAGAGGTGAAAGCACAGAAGTTGTTCACTGGTGAATGAGTGGACAGAAAAATGTGATCTATCCATCCAATGAAATATTAAGCCTTAAAATATTAAGCCTTAAAATCCATTCAATGAAATATTGAGCCTTCCAAAATGGAAGTCTACTATATTTAAAGATGGTTAAGATGGTAAATCCTTTGTGTTGCTTACCACAAGTTAAAAATAAAAAAGGAGGTCAGTGAGAACATACTGAAAGAGAAAGAGAGAGAGAACGGGAGACATGAAGGAAGATAAAAGGGAAAACAAGAGACAGAGGGATAAGAGATACAGAAAGGAGCACAGGGGGAAAATAGACAGCAAAGAAGAGAGTAATTTGAAATGGGATAGACCTGAAAAAATTTGAAGAGGGAGACCAAGGAGAATAAATGCGAAGATTAAGAGAATGTTCAGAGAATGCGAAAGTACAAAACACCTGAAAGGGAGACACGTAGGGAGATAAATAAAGAAAATATACAAAGAGGAATACAAGAGAGTAGTTATTTGAGAAGGGAAATGCGGGAGGTACATGAGGAGGGGAGAGATATACAGATGAAGAAATTGAAGGATATATACAAAGAAGATAAAATGTAGAGGAAGACTTACAGAGCATGAGACAGGATACGGGGCTCTAATGCTTAGACCCACAGGCCGTTGAAATTGGGTAATACAAGCTGTACGACCCAACTACCTCACTGGCTTGCTCATCACCAAACTAATAAGGAAATGGCCCATAGCCACTGAGCAAATCTAGAGGGTCTGCCTACAGACGTATGCGGGGATCCAACAAACTCAGACTTACTATAATACTACAGAGGAAGAAATATGAGACATATCAACTCAAGTGGGCATCCACTTAACAATGATAATGCACTCCATCTTCCCAGACAACATCACCTTTCCTCAGGAACTCATCATTACAGATGACCTCTCCTCAGACAATATTCAATATCATCTCCAGTCCAGGACCTTACCATTGAACATGATATCAACACTCCAAAAGTTCTTAATATGCCAGTGGACTAACACAGGGTCAATTATAGTAAGCACTTCTTTTCATGCTTTGACATCTTGGGGTCTTTCGGACACTGGAAGGGATTGCCCTTCTCAAATTTAGCTACTGCCTAGAGATAGCAGAAAGCATGCCCAGGGCACATCTTCCAAATGCAAACCAACCAAATTGAAGCCCATATGGCAACCACCCACTTTATCTGGTTCTAAAACTCAGGCCACTATCCACCTGTCCTAATTACCCCAGGGCTAAGTACCAGACAACTCTAGGAAATCACTATACCCCAGTCAATGCTAAGGCTGATTACACTGCCTTGTCTTACTCTTCATAAGGAAAGCACAATAAAGGCTCTTCCATGCATTTTTACTTGCTCCTTTTTTTTTTTTTTTTTTTTTTTTTTTTTTTTTTGCGGTATGTGGGCATCTCTCTGTTGTGGCCTCTCCTGTTGCAGAGCACAGGCTCCGGACACGCAGGCTCAGCGGCCATGGCTCACGGGCCCAGCCGCTCTGCGGCATGCAGGATCCTCCCAGACCGGGGCATGAACCCGCATCCCCTGCATCGGCAGGCGGACTCTCAACCACTGCACCACCAGGGAAGCCCCTCCTTCTGTCTCTTGACTGACACTGCTGCTTACCAGCATGGCCCCTCCCCATAACATGATATGGTTTCAGTACTTTGGAATTGTAATACATTATCTCCTCAGTGGCAGTTATTTCCTGAACTCTTTGCCAAACCACACCTGAATACTAAAACCTAGATGTAAAAACCACATAGGAACTCTAACTGCAACTTCTGTAGCTTGTATCCATTGAGCATGAACATAGTCAAACCGAGAAGTTTAACCAGATCTCTATAGAAATGTACCTAAGAAAGGAAACCAAATGTATGGCAGTCCTCGCAGGAAAAATAACACAGCTCTGCAGCAACTGACACAGGAAGCCAGCCACTACCTCTGAAGCAACTAGCCCAGAAAGCTTAACCACAATCACTTTGACCACCAACTTTGAAGGTTTAACCACAGCCTCTGCAGAAATTGACCCACAAAACTCTGCAGTGATCTTTAGGAAAGTTAACCACAAATTCTTCATCAGGTAGACAGGAGCCAAACCATAACCTCTTCAGCAGCAGCTAGAGATAAACACCTTTGCAGCAATTGGCCCAGGAAGTCTAAGACACAGTTTTGAAACAATCAGCCCAAGAAACAAACACAACCTCTGTAGTGAAGAGAGAGGCAAACTAATCAACTTCTGCAGTAACTACATAAGAAGCAAAATTTCAATCTTTGCAGAAATTGGACAAGGAAGTTAAATCACAACCTTTGCAGAAACTGGTCAACACAGTAATGAAAGATTGAAATCATAATGGAGTAATTACAGTTTCAACATAACAAACGGGGTCGGACAGCCATTTAGCATCTGTCCTCAGTTATGTCCCTTTACCACTAAGAAGTTGAACATTCTATGAACTGTATAACCCCAAGAACACCACCAGCCATATTTGGAATAGCATATGCCAGTTGCAAGTTTATAGTAACAAGGTTCCCCCTGGTAATTATGCAAACATTTCACACCCACAACAAATATTTGCTTAACAGGCACCCTAACTTCTTGCTTTCTCTAGTTACAGTACCTGACAAATAACTTCTTGCCTCTGTATAACTCTCCTCCATTTTTTAGCGTGGCAGAATACAATCAAAGTGCTTCTTGAATCTGTATTTTTCGGCTGAAGTCATACAAATCTTAAATAAAAGGTGGAGTTTTTTATTTTTGTTTGGTTTGTCTCAACCACATCTCTGTTCTTGGAATTCTGGGTTAACAAACAGCAGCCTTACTGCAATCTCTGCAGTAAATTGCCAGGAATAACTACAACTTCTGCAATATCTTACTGCAGAAATCTTTCAATAACTTGATTACAACAACCA
Organism: Mesoplodon densirostris; assembly: GCF_025265405.1. Lineage (NCBI taxonomy): Eukaryota > Metazoa > Chordata > Mammalia > Artiodactyla > Ziphiidae > Mesoplodon > Mesoplodon densirostris. Next base: position 513,892 of record NW_026778237.1, on the reverse strand, counting down.
TACTTACAGAAAGTACAATAGAGGTTACCATGGGCTGGAAGTAGGTGGTAACCTGGTTTGCTCATTTAATGGGACAGGGTTTCTGTTTAGGATGTGAAAGATTTTTGGAGATGGACAGTGGTGATGGTTGCACAACATTGTCAATGCTCTTACTGCCACTTAAAAATGGCTAAATAATAATGTTACGTATCACATGAAAAACAAAAGAAGAGAGAAAAGGAGAAAAAAATATTGAAAAAGACAACTTTATCTTATGTATATTCTAACACAACTAAGGAAAAAAATAAACCTCACTGAAGAGCATTCTGAGGAGACCAGAAAGTAAACATGTAAGAGTAACAACAAAATAAATGGAAAAGGAAAGCTCCCCCCCAAAAAATGTGGGGAGATGAAAGAAATTAGTCCTACTACGTCTCAAGCCCAATCCAAAGCTTGTATAATTGAACACCTGGCTCTTACACATGAATAGACAAAAATAAAATGAAATAATATAAACCCTTTGCAGTGGCCCAGAATTAAAATCACAAATTCCACCCAAATACATGTGAAAATTTTAAATATCTCAGTATAAAAAAATGGACATTTTAATAATGATACTGGGATAATTCAATTGCCATTTGAAAGCATAATAACAGAGCACATCACATGCACATTATAAATGCATGACCCTAAACATTATTCATGATATAGGAAAAGGTCATGAAACTTCACTCATAATAAGAGAACTTCACTTAAAAAAATACTCTGATGCATGATTTCTCATTTATCTGAGTAATAAATTGATAAGTGATAAAATGAAATTTAATCAGTGTAAAAACTCCCAACAAAAGGACAAGATGGCTTCAAGGTGAATTCTACCAAACATTTAGAGAAGACTTAATGCCTATCATTCTGGAAGTATTCCAAAAAATTGCAGAGCAAGAGACACTTCCAAATTCATTCTGTGAGGCCAAAATCACCCTAATACTGAAGCCAGACAGAAATACCCCCAAAAAGGAGAATTACTGATGAACACTAAAGCAAAAATTCTCAACAAAATATAGGAAGCTGAATCCCACAATATATTAAAAGTATTATACACCATGACAAAATGGGATTAATCCAAGGGATGCAAGGATGGTTCAATGTCTGCCAATCAACCAATGTAATACACCATAGTAACAAATTAAAAAATAAAAACCACATGATCATCTCCATAGATGCAGAAAAGCTTTTCACAAAATTCAATATCCATTCAGGATTAAAAAAAAAAAGAAAAAAAGAAAAAAACTCTTGACAATGTTCGTACAGAAGGAACATAACTCAACATAACATAGGCCATATATGACAAGCACACAGTTAACAAGATACTCAGTGGTGAAATGTTGAAACCATTTCCTCTGAGATCAGGAGCAAGGCACTGATACAAAATCTTACCACTTTTACTCACAGTTTTGGAAGTCCTAGCCACAGCAATCAGAGAAGAAAAAGAAATAAAAGGAATCCAAGTAGAAAAGGGAGAGCATAACTCTCTCTGTTCTTAGATGACTATAACATACGTGAAAATCCTAAAAACACTACAAAAAAACACGAGAACTCATCAGTAAATTGGGTGAATTTACAGAATACAAAATTAATATAAATCTGTTGGATTTCTATACAGTGACAGCGAATTACCAGAAGGATAAATTCAGAAAACAATCCAATTTACAACTGCATCAAAAAGAATAAAATGTCTTGCTATCCATGCAAATTGAACTAACAATCAAGTTAAGAAGAAAAAAATTATATTTCTGCCAAACTGAGGATTATAACCTGGGAGACTGGTTCTCAAAAAGCTCTGAAATCTCTTCTTACTATTAGAACTTGATGCAGACCTTGAGACAAAGGATCATACATCAAAATGACAAAATGATATTTTACATAAAGTTCACCATGGATATATAGTCTAAGTAAGCAGGTACAAAGCAATCAGTAAGTCACAGTGTTGCCCTACAGAGTTGGGAAAGAACACTATTCTTTGAAGAAGTTACTTGCTGCCTTGAAAAGAAAAGAAAAAAAAAGATCTTTATGGTTGAGCAGGTGGTCCTATCTTTGAGGAGGTCTGGTTAATTTATAATGTTTATCAATATTGCATACTTAAAGGGGAGGGAAGAGACCAGAGAAAGAGAAGTTTAGGTTTAAATTTTCTTGTCATGCCTTAAGGTATAAATTTTCATCACTTTTCCCGCTTTGATCATTGATTTTTCAATTGAAAGCTTTAGGTATCAAATGTTGGGTCCCTGATGACTGGGTGGTTGTTTACCTGCCCTGGATCCACTTTATTTCTTGATGCCAAGTCTTAATATCTTTTTAGGCGGTTAGGTTACTACAATGCTTGGCAAAGACTGATAGTAAATTCCAAGTTGTCCAATTGGACTTATGCCAGGTTTACCATGTATGTGCATTGTGCATGCTCATCAATATTATTATAATATTTAAACTTAACATTTAGTGTTTAGTGCATAGAGAGCATTGCTGTAAACTTTTTACACCATAGTGATTATTCATTTTATCTTATTTCCCTGTACATAATGTTTCCAATTTCATATCATATTGACCATATCAGGTGGCTGCTGTTATCACAGTTGTATAGAATAGGAGAGTGAGGCATTGGTCCCTACTCACTTATTAAGTTCAAGAGTGAGTAATGGAGATTAGAGCACTCAGGTCTCAGAGTAGAAATTTTACATGCTTAAACTATGTGCTGATAAAAGGAATCATAAGCAGTTCCGGGAAATCTTAGCACCCGTTTGCTTTCATATGCCTCTGTTGCAAGTCTCTTTCGGGACGGACTTCCACTCAGGAAGTCCGTTAACACCTAGTGTCTTGTATAATTCGAGACCAAAAGTCTTGACTCCTCTAGCTTGCTGTCTTCCCTCAGAGTGATTCAGTGATGTAACTATGCGTGTTTCAGTTTATACCCATTTTACTGAATGCAGCCACTAGGTGGAGCTGTCTTCCTACTGCCGTCAGCACACGTAATGAGTCACACAAGGGCTGCTGACATCACCAGTGTTTCACTACCGGTGCGATGGCGAGTAGGACCCAACGTTTGGTTTGGGCTTCTGGCTCAGCGGTTGAGGTAAAGGAGGCGTGGTCAGTGGAAGAGGGTAAGACTGAGGCAGCTGCAGTTGTCCTCCAGCCAGTCGGCGGGGAAGTAGTAGTAAAAAGAGGGCAGCGGCCGGGCTTGGCTTTGGCTCCACATGGAGTTGGCGGCAGAGTGATTGTGGGAACGGGCATTTGTACCAAACGGCCTTTCTTGGCACCTCTCCCCGGGCAGGGTTTTTGGGAGGGTCCTGGAGGTGGTTAACTGGTTAACTGGGCTGAAGAGGCGGCATAGGGATGGATGCTGGGGCGGGGCCGATGTTACTCTTTCTTGCCTGTGTTCTGGAATCTGACCTCAGGGCTCCAGAGGCCCAGTTCCTAACCTTTAGAGTCTCGGGTGCAACATATCTAGCCAAGAACCTTATTCCCTCACAGATCTAGCACGTTACAGCACCAGATTCAATATTCCCAGTCAGTGTATTACATAGAAGACCGTAAACCCAAATTACCATCCTCACAGCTTCCAAGAGGAACATCTTTACTCATCTCTAACATCTTTACTCACACTTCCCTCCCCTTTTTCCTCCTCCTCATCACCATTCAGAGCTAAAAAAGTACAACACTATGGAATACCACAGACCCTGACTCGTTCTCAGAGACCTCTTGCTCACGTCTCACCCTGGTAGTCTCATCTGTCAGAGATCACTCTGTACGCAGCATTTCTACTTAATATTTTTTAGCATTTCCCTTTAAAGACCTTTATTACCTGCCGTTAAAGACCTTCCATTCTATGGCATCTTCAAGAAGTGTCCCTACACCTAGCATTTCTACTTAGTCGTAGACCTTCCCAAACTCCATTTTAGCATTTTCCATCAAAAACACCTCCGAATCCGACATTGTCCTTTACTAAAATGCTTTACTACTAACCCAATATCTGCTCTTAGAAAATACCCCCTTTTCATCGTCTCAGAATTCTTTCCAGATAATCCCAAGTATCTTCTCTCAGAAGCTCCCGGGGGACCAGATACCAGGTAGGAATTCTTCAGATACATAATCTGGCAGACATCCTTTCCCAGTTCCCCTTCCCTGCACCAGTATTTGATAGACCCTTTCAGATTTTGGTTCTAACCACCCCTATCAGAGACTCACCTTCCCAGTCTTGCCCAGGGCTCAACCTGTGCATTCAAAAGCAAACAGGTTGTCCTCCCTTCTTTTAAGATCCTGTACTCCACATCATGCCTTATAGTCTCCCCTAGGGCCTTTCAAGTGGCCAATATCTTCATTCACAAGCCTTCATCTTCTGCTTTCAGCCTCATAGGCCCCTATATCATTATTATACAACCCCTCCCCCAGCACGCTTCCTTCCTACTAGATCCCCTTCTCAGCATCTGTTCAGCCTGCATGGTGCTCTGCATCAGTGGTCACAGAAGCCCAGCCGGACTTCACAATCTAGCCAGTGTCTGCTCACTCACTCTTGCAGTCTGTTATCTTCCTGAAACTTTTATCCTCCATTCCTGGGGAAAATCAACTGTCTGAGTTCAGTCTCCTCTTTCCTCCCTCTCAGAGTAGCTCTAGTACCTAGCATGTCTTCATGTTTCCGTTCTTGAAATGAGGATGCTAGTACTTAAGTCCTTCTCTCCACCAGAGTTACCACCAACAAAAGAAAAGCCTCCCCGTATCTGGCTCACCTCTGACCCTTTTTCTAAAGATGTGCACTATGCCACTATCGAAGAAACGTTGTATGTCTGGGCCTGATCCAAAACTATGTGCTGATTGCCCTTCTGCATGTTCTGTACTGTTCAAAGTGCCATCAGAACCAACCAACGTGAGTGTCTTTTCCCTAAATCTTGGAGGTGGGATGGTATTGTGGTTGGTGGGAAAGTACCTCTTATTTAAGCGTTTTTTTGCTGTCTTGCTGAAACTCTTTTCCCCTCCATTCCTAGGGAATGCCAAAAACAGGCAGTGCACCAGACATAGATGAGGGTCTTTACTCCCGGCAGCGGTGAGTATGGCTGAGCCTGGGAATGTGAAGCAGGAGGGGGTCACAGAGAGGATAGAGCTGAGTAGGCCAAGCCGTGACCCAGAGTCTCCTTCAAATCTAGCAGGTATGTCCTGGGCCATGAGGCTATGAAGCACCTCCAGACATCCAGTGTGCTGGTGTCGGGCCTTCGGGGCCTAGAGGTGGAGATTGTGAAGAATATCATCCTTGGTGGGGTCAAAGCTGTCACCCTCCATGACCAGGGCACTGCCCAGTGGGCTGACCGCTCATCCCAGGTACCTCTTCCTGGATCCCTTCCCCTTGCCCAAGCACCAAACCACCTGATGTCTGCATTCACTTCACTTCTTTCCTTCTTGTACCTTGTTGTAGTTCTACCTAAGGGAGGAGAACATCGGTAAGAACCGGGCTGAGGCATCACAGCCCCGCCTTGCTGAACTCAACAGCTATGTGCCTGTCACCACCCACACTGGGGCCCTTGTTATGACTTCCTTATGGTTTCCAGGTACTTTGCAGCATCACCCTGCCTCGTGACTTGCACTCTCAGATCCTTTTCCTGGTTGGTTTGCTCAGTATTTATTTAATGGACCAGTCCTGTGGGTGTGGGCCATGGGGTTTCTAGAGAACTTGGGCACTGAAACTCCTGATGCAGCAGTAGGAACTTATCCTGGTGAATAAGGAAGGGAATTCAAAGATTCCCTACAAATTATCGCTGAGCAGGCTTTGCTTTGTTCTGTTTTGTTTTATTTGAGAATTGAAGCAAATGAGTGTAGGATTTGGGGATAAACCCAAACTTACCTGGGAACAGACTGTGACTCATTGTTTGACTCCCAGGACATGCAGGGTTGTAGGCAGGCAGAAATGGGTGTTTTTCAAATGAATTAAGTGAATTAGTTTGTCTTGAAATTCTGTCCTCCTAATACTGCATTACTTTTCTTGTCATATTCTGGGGTTTCATATTTCTCTTCATTGAGTTTTACCCTCACTGAGTATGACACACATACTTTGTAAATATTTGCAGAAAAGGTCTGAACCAGTAAGCTTTAGTCCTGCCATTCTGCCAACCCCTGGCCTGCCTTTCTCCTTTATTTTCTTATTTCCCTTCACCCCAATGCCAGTACCTTTGCATGAGCTTCCTTCTTGTAACAGGTGGTCCTTACCAACTGTCCTTTGGAGGACCAGCTGTGGGTGGGTGAGTTTTGTCACAGCCATGGAATCAAGCTGGCCACGGCAGACACTCGGGGTCTGTTTGGGTGAGTGCCTGCTTCTTCCTTTATCCCCAACTCCTCCCAAGCCCAGGCTAAGACCCCCTGGCACCTAGTGTCATAATGCTACTCTCAGCCCACCAGGTTTTCCATTCTCCATGTTCACCTCTCCCCAGTTGGCACGAGCACTGAGTGCCAGCAGTGATGGCTAAGCTTTCATAGGAAGTGTTCACTATTTCTAAGGGTCTCAGGCACCAGTCCTCTTGTCTCCTTTTACAGGCAGTTGTTCTGTGACTTTGGAGAGGAGATGATCCTGACGGATTCCAATGGGGAACAGCCTCTCAGTGCTATGATTTCTATGGATACCAACATAAGGAGATTGGCCTCAGGGATTCTGACAGGCATGTGGGTAGCCATAGTCCTCCTTCATGCTCCTGGTACCCTGATCCTACCTCTGAGGCTTTCTTTACTTCTCTTCCAACTAGGACAACCCTGGTGTTGTAACCTGCCTAGATGAGGCCCAACATGGGTTTGAGAGTGGTGACTTCATCTCCTTCACACAAGTTCAGGGCATGAATCAACTCAATGGCATCTATCCCCTAGAGATCAAAGTCCTGGGTATGCCAAGACTGGAGGGCAAGAAATGGTTGCCCAGATCAAAGAGATAATTGTCCGGGTGGTGTGGGGTGACCCACAGCCCAAGAGTTGACACGTATCTGTAGTCTTGACTTGTACCAAAGTCCAAGAGGAGATGCCTCGCTGAAATCTGACTTGGGACTTAGAAGAGATGGGTCCAGGTAGCCTTAATAAAGACATGTGAACTGAGCTACAGGCAGAAAAGGTTTATACCACTAGTATTTGATTCCATTATTATTTTTTGGCCCATTGACTCAGTTTCTTTCTTTTTTTAAACTGTTTTACAATGTATAGTATAACAATCTCTAAGTAATACTTCATCACCACACGTATTAAAGAAAAACTTACAACAAAATATTTCCACTTTCTGATTGTCGTATATTTTATGTATATCATAAACTTCTCAATACATTATTTTTGACTCCACAGTTATATTGTTGAAAAGATTTAAGAAAGTTTATGTTTACCCACATAATCACCATTTCCAGTATACTTTTCTGTGGCTCCAGATTTGCATCTGATGCAAGTTTTCTGCTGCTGAAGAAAGCCTTTAACATATGTTGTGGAATGGTGTCTGCTGGTGGTGATTCTTTTAGCTTTTTAATGATTGAAACTTTATTTTGCCTGTGTTTTTGAAAGATGTCTTTACAGAGTGTAGCATTTTAGAATTCATTGCTTTAAAGATATGCTCTATTGTCTTTCCTGCCTTATTTTCCACAGGAAGTCTGCTATTCTTATTCTTGTTTTTCTGTATTTAATGTGCTTATTTTTTCTATCACTGATCTTAATCAATGGGATTATGATATACATTAGTATAGTTTTCTCCCTGTCTCTTTTGCAGTTTATTAAACTTATATTAACTATGGGTTTAGAGTTTTATCACATGGGGAAAATTTCTGGCCGTATTTTTTTTGAAAATATTACTTTCACAGCTCACTGCCACCCCATTATCTCTTTCCAGAACCCCATTTACGTGTATATTAAGGCACTTCACTTGTTTGTCTTTCCCCCCAACTCTTTGTTGTATTTCAGATAGTGTCTTCTACTTTGTGAAATCACCTAATTTTTTCTTGTGTGTTAATTTGTTAATCACATCTGTTATGTAAAATCACTGGTCAAGAACATTAAAACAGCTATTATAAATATATTTCAGATGTCAAAGAAATTCTCAACAAAGGGGTGGGCCGAAAGAGTTTTTGAAGAAGTAATGGCCAAAAAATTCACAAATTGATGAAAACTACAGCCACAGATCCGTGTTCTGGTAAGTTTTGATGGATGGGAGGTAATTGTGAATGTTAGCTGTTTGGAGTTGCGTTTTGTGTTCCTTTAATATTTTTGAGTTTATTCTAGAGAAATTATGTAGTTGCCATTGGATCTTTTCAGGGCTTACTTCTTTTTCTCTAGAGTGGCCTTTAGACATAGGTTACTTGTGTTGTCTGAAGAAATCAGCATTGTATTTCTGTTCGTTTGTTTTTCATGATGTACGATACCTTATTTTTATTTCTTAATTGAAGGATAGTTGATTTAATGTTTAATGTTGTGTTACTTTTTGCTTTACAGCAAAGTGACTCAGTTATCTATATATACATTATTTTTCATATTCTATTCCATGATACTTTATCTCAGGATACTGAATAGAGTTCCATTGCTCTACAGTAGGACCTTGTAGTTTATCCATTCTATGTATAATAGCTTACATCTGTTAACTCCAAACTCCCACTGTATGGGGGAGGGGGTTGGGGTAGGAAGGAGGTGGGAGGTTGTCCCATTCCTGTTTTGATAGTGCTGTTGATCTTGGGACGGAATGAACTGACAGATAACCCTTCATTCTTTTCATTCCCCAGGTCCCTACACCTTTAGTATCTGTGATACCTCCAATTTCTCTGACTACATCTGTGGAGGCGTTGTCAGTCAGGTCAAAGTAACTAAGAAGATAAGCTTTGTGAGTATGAGCTGGAGGGTGTGCTGTAGGGTTCCAGGCATCTCTACGTTTTTTACTTTTTTTGTTCTGATATCTTGCTCTGCACAGAAATCCTTGCCCACTTCACTGTCAGAGCCGGACTTTGTGATAACAGATTTTGCCAAGTATTCTTGCCCTCCTGAGCTACACATTTGCTTCCAGGCCCTGCACCAGTTCTGTGCCCAGCATGGCCAGCCCCCTTGGCCCCACAATGAGGTAGATGGGTGGGCAAGCCAGCCAGGTCCTTGAACCAAAGCTGCTCTATGCGTCTTCATCTATTTAGTTTTTCTACCTCTCCCTCTCCCCACAGTGGTGTGATTGTTCTTTTTCTCCTTCCAGGAGGATGCAATAGAACTGGTGACCCTAGCACAGGCTGTGAATGCTCAAGCTCTGCCAGCAGTGCAGCAAAACAGTCTGGATGAAGCCCTCATCAGGAAGCTGGCTTATGGCTGCTGGGGATCTGGCACCCATCAATTCCTTCATTGGTTTGTGGCTGCCCAGGAGTTTATGAAGGTCAGTGCAAGTGGAGACGGACAGTGCTGGGAGTGGGTCAGGTTCCTTCCTGGCCCTGCTGCTTGCTGTCCAGCTCTGATTAACCAGTGATCACTTCCTCTTTCTTACACCGTCCTGAGACCTGCTCTGGAAAGTTTATGCCTGTTATGCAGTGGCTTTACTTTGATGCCGTTGAGTGTCTCCCTGAGGACCAAGAGGCCTTTACAGAGGACGTGTGCCTTTCAGTATGTGATTGGGGCCCATGGAGTAGGCATTAGTGTGGATCTTTTTAAGGTGCCTTTTCCCTAACCCTCTCTTGCCTTCACATGACTCAGTGCCAGAACAGTTATGATGGACAGGTGGCTGTATTTGGCTCCGGTCTGCAAGAGAAGCTGGGCAAGCAGAGATACTTCTTGGTGAGAGAACCTTGTGGTCAAAAGCTACCTTTAGGTCCCCTAGCCTCTGGCCACCTCTTCTGGAGTCTCCTCTTGGCTTACAAGGGATGGTGTTTGCTTGTACCCTCATCTCATCCCTCTTCCATTTTCTTCATACGAGGTGCTTTATTCACCGGTCTTGTGCCTCTTTTCTTAGAGGACCATGGATTTTTATGGCCCTGGGACTTAAATATGCAGTAGTAGATCCTCTTACCCTCTCTTGCCATCTCTAGGGGGAGTGAGGACTGTTGAGTGCCTTTGTTACCCCAGTGACCCTAACCATCTTCTGTCTCTCTTCTTGGCCACCTTCCAGGTGGATGCAGGGGCCGTTGGCTGTGAGCTGCTCAAGAGCTTTGCCATGATTGGGCTAGTCTGTGGGGAGGGCGGGGCAATCACCATTACAGACATGGACACCGTAGAAAAATCCAATCTGAGTCGACAGTTTCTGTTTTGGCCTTAAGATATCAACGTTAGTGGAATGGACATGGTAAGTGGTTGAGCTTTTTTTCTCACTTCTGTCTTTTTGTTATCTATCTTATCGCGTTAGGACTTTTTTTTTTTTTTTTTTTTGGTACGCGGGCCTCTCACTTTTATGGCCTCTCCCGTGGCAGAGCACAGGCTCTGGACGCTCAGGCTCAGCAGCCATGGCTCACGGGCCTAGCCTCTCCGCAGCATGTGGGATGTTCCCAGACTGGGACACGAACCCACGTCCCCTGAATCAGCAGGTGGACTCTCAACCACTGCGCCACCAGGGAAGCCCACCTTAGGACATTTTTGTTTCTCTCTTTCCTTAGTTCTTCCCTTATTTCTTTTTCTCTACCATTCAGTCTTTCTTCTAGCAGATATTTATTGAAAACTTATTACATCTTTCATTTGTGAGTTTACACCTGTCCCCAACCATTTTTTTTTCCTTTGGTTTCTGGTTACGACTAATGTGGGACTATGGAAACTAGGTTATAGAGGGATCTATCTGGGGAGTCTCTGTAAAGAACAGTGCTATTTTTGCCTGCCAAGTGTTTATCTTTCCTTTCATTTTATCATGCAAATACTAGGCACTACTTAAGTAGTTAGAATATATAAGATAGCAAGTGAAAGGTTTCTGCTTTTGTCTAGTTGGAAGACATAGTAAATGAGAGATTCTCGAATGCAGTGGACGGTGCCAGCACTCTTTCCTCAAGTCCAAAAGATCACAACTGTTTTAATAATACTAAGACATTATGTCCTTTTTATCCTCATTTTATCAGGTGAAAGGGTAATTTTCCACTGCTCTAGGAGGCTGTCCATAACCCAAAGACACAGTATTTTCCAAATGACCAGACCAATTCATGTTGATACAGAATTGTTCATTAACTAAAGAACCATTCAAAGTACAGAGAAAGACAGTGGATATTGATGTGGATCAGTATCTCACCTTGCAACTAAATTTTAAAGTACTATCACTTGTCAAGTTTTTATGTATTATTTTTTTAAATATCAAGAGTTATCTGAAAATGTTATTGAAGTATTTTTCTGTAAGGCTGGATATCCCTTACATCTTTCAAGGAAAACATGTAATACATTAAAGGCAGTAGATAATGAAAATTCAGCTATCTTCTAAGATAACTTAAATTTGCAAAACTGTAAATACAGATTGACTCCTGTCATTAAAGATTTGTCCTGGAGCTTTTTTCATAATGTTTGTACTATATAATGGAATTATTCCATTTTTATTAATTAATTAATTTATTTATTTTTGGCTGTGTTGGGTCTTCCTTTCTGTTTGAGGGCTTTCTCTAGTTGTGGTAAGCGGGGACCATGCTTCATCGCGGTGTGCGGGCCTCTCACTACCGCGGCCTCTCTTGTTGCGGAGCACAGGCTCCAGACGCACAGGCTCAGTAGTTGTGGCTCTGGCCTAGTTGCTCTGCGGCATGTGGGATCTTCCCAGACCAGGGCTCGAACCCATGTCCCTGCATTAGCAGGCAGATTCTCAACCACTGTACCACCAGGGAAGCCCCTCCAATTTTAAATGGAGTAATAATATTTTAAAATTTTCTGAGTTTAAATGTCTAATGTAGTAAATCTAGATAGCTGTGCATCACATAAAAAAAAAACCAGAACTTCGTTTTAAAATCATTAGTTTGGACAACTGGTACAGCAAATAATAAATACAATAGTACAGTATGTGGTTAGAACATACCAAGGTGAAAAATACTGTGTAGGGGCAAGAATGAAAAACAAGATATAGAACTGGAAGTGCCATGAGAGGGTGGTGTGCAGTGTGGTAAAGGGAATAATCATTGGAAAGGTGGTATATCCACAGAGAATTAAAGATGATATACAAGAACAGGAAGAAATCTCAGGGAAGAGTATGCCAGGTGAACTTAACAGTGTGAGCAAAACCCTGATGTTGGAATATGCCTGGTGTGTTTAAGGAATAGAGACAGAGACAGACCATGGTAAGAGAGAAGGTTGTAAAAGTAATAGGGACCAGCTCATTTTACCCTTAGTGAAAGTGGGAATCAATAGAGCGCTTTGAGGAGAGGAATGTGATATGACTTGTACTTTCAGAGGATCCTTTTTATTTTTGTAAGTTTAGAGGACCTTGGTTTTCTTTGGGTGAATGCACTCCAACTCTGGGTGCTAGTAACTAAAAACGATGTTCGGTAGACAAAAGTACAAATCTCAACCCATTGTCTCCTATTGTATCACTGTTTTCCTTTTTTATTCACCACATTCCTCGTTTGTCCCAGCCCAAGCTGTGTGGCATTTGTCATAGACCACAGAGCCTCCTGACCTCAGAGCCTAGGTCTTGTGCATCATTACATAAATCAGTTTTCAGAACAGCTCTGTAAAGTTTTGTTGGGTGATTATATGAATGACAGTTGTTTCTCCATCCCTACCCAGAAATTGAAGTCTGATACAGCTGCTGCAGCTGTGAACCAGATAACTCCACACATCCAGGTGATGAGCCATCAGAACTGTGTGGGCCCTCACACAGAGTATGTGAATGATGATAACTTCTTCCAAAACCTGGATGGTATGGCCAATGCCTTGGACAGTGTGGATGCCTATGAGTTTTGGGGGTGGTTGAGGACAAGGGGAGAGTAATGTGTGTGTTTTAGGGAGTGTGTGTCACCGTGTCCCATCCTGATGTTATTTTCCCCACCCTCACCTGCTGCAGCTTTCTCACAGGCACGTATATGGACCACTGCTATGTGTTGTAACGTAAGCCACTTCTGGAGTCAGGCACACTGGGTACCAAGGGTAACGTGCAAGTGGTTATCCCCTTCCTGACAGTCATACATCTCCAGCCAGGACCCTCCTGAGAAGTCCATCCCCATGTGCACACTGAAGAACTTCCCGAAGGCCGTCAAGCACACTTTGCAGGTGATCAGCCTTGCAGTGAGAAAGAGGTGGAACAGATAGGTACCTGGACAGTGTCTCAGTTGCCAAACCCTTGTTATTCAGATGGTGAAACCTCAGTGTATGTAATATCTGCCCTCTGTTTAACTCTCCTTCACTCACTTTAAACCTAGCAGCATAAGCTTTTCAAAATGATTTTTTTTTAACTTGAAATTTTTATTTTGGAAACATACAGGGAAGTATTACTTATACCATGTGAAATACTTTATGTAAGAATTGTATATCTAAAAGGTGAGGATATGTTTCTTTATGTACAGGATACTATTCTGTTGTTGAACAAAATTAACTTAGTATCATCTCTGCTAGTTATTTAAATATCTAATATTAAGTCCACATTTAGGACTGATTTTCTAATTGTTTCCCAAAATATGTTTAATAGCTTATCAGCATAGTTGTGTTTAAATAGTACACATACATACAAAACAGCATGCCTATCATGTAGATTGACAAAGTAAAAGCAACCCATTAACTGGCCCTCAGGACTTGGCCCTAATTACAGTCCTCTTTCAAACCACGAATAACCATCCTTTTATCAAAATGATTCTTAATGCAGTCTCTGAGGCTATGTTTAGGAAGTATGGGAACAGGAAGAAAATGAGCAGTAACAGTTCAGTCTGTCACTTTTCCTTCCAGAATGGATGAGTTTATACTTGTGGACTCAGTTCAGTATGTGTCTTTCTCCCTGTCCATACATCCCATGTTGGGGTGTGTATGTGTGTGTGTGTAGGGGTTTGTGTGTGTAGATACAGAGAGACGGAGACAGAAAGAGATGTGTTTTTGTGTACGTGTTCATTTCTATATATATAAAACCTCTACTAGGGTATGGTTCTATTACTATGTTTCTCTCTACCCAGCATGCAGAAAGACCAATAAAAATGCTTTTAAAACAAATGTACTATGTGCCCTTGGACTTAACCTCTTCATGCTTCAGATTCCTTATCTGTAAAATTGGAATGACAGTAGTAACTCTCACGGGACTTCTGTAAAGCATTTACACTTAATATGTCCTTGTGACTTGAAAACTAAGCTTTAAATGTGTACATGTTTATTTCATATTAACTCCATGAGGTTTAGTTTTACTGTTACAGTGTATGTTTTTAAAATGAGGATACAGAAGTAAAGATATACCTGATGGTCACAAGACTGTGGCAGAGCTGGCATTTGAACCTGGATTTCGAGCATCAAGATGCTCCAGATCACTTCACCAGTGACTATCGACCTCCAAATTAGCAGGGGCCAAGCCTCTATCTTACTTTCTGCCCAGTCCCCAGAACCTGCATAGAGATCGTTCATGTTTTATTCTTGGTGTGAACTTTGTCTTTTATTGAGGCATAACGTACCTAGGTTAAGGTGTACATCTTAATTAATTCTGCATGAATGTACACTTGTGTGTTAAACTCTTCCCAGACTAAGATAATTGGTTTTTAAATTGAAGTGGTGAGGGCTTGACAAGTTTGAGGAGCCACATTGGGAGGGCTTCCTTCCTCTGTTGTCCCATAACAGCCATGCTCTTCCTATTTGCTGTATTTCCTGATGGTGTTCCTAATGCCTACATAAACTTATTTGTTTCCCATAACCCACGTAGTGTTGATTTGCTCTGTCTGCAGTGGGCTCGGGATGAGTTTGAAGGTCTCTTCAAGCAGCCAGAAGAAAACGTCAACCAGTACCTAATGTGTGTAATTCTGTCCAAATCCTCGCTCACTCTGTCTCCTGCCTGTCAGTCAAAGCATTCTGTAACCAGTGTAACACTAGGACCTGGCCTACTTTTCAAATAAACTAATGATTCCTTGGGCCATATACCTTTGGGAGTCATCACTGGCTTTCCGTGGTGTTAAGCTCACTCTGGGATCACTGTGTAATTCTGAGTTTGTGTCCCGTCTAATTCTTCATAGGGATTCAATGTTTGTGGAGCAAACACTGCACCTGGCAGGCACCCAACCCCTGGAGGTGCTGGAGGCTGTGCAGCGCAGCCTGGTGCTTCAGTGGCCATAAACCTAGGCTGACTGTGTGACCTGGGCTTACTACCACTGGCACACCCAGCACTGAACATCAGACAGCTGCTGCACAACTTTCCTCTGAACCAGGTATTACACTCTTGTGGGGTCCATTTGTCAGAGTAGGCTTACTGTAAGCTGTTTGCTACATGCTTTTGACATGATTCATTGCAGTTAATACAGTTGTGGCAAGCCCACCAAGTCCCAGAGATCTCATTAAACGATTAAGCGAGTGATTTTTGAAATCAAAGACCTGTTCCTGCTGACCTGTCTCCTCTATCTGCCCATCCCTGTTCTCTCAAGCAAGATAGTTGGTACCTATTTCCCTTAGATATGACATGAGTCATTCCAGATTTCCAGTCAGGGCTATAGAGGTTGTACAAGAGAACTTTTGGTGTTAAGAGCACAGGACCTAGGTGGCTTCAAGTCTCAACTATATTTGATATTGGGACTAATCATGTATTTCCTCTCTTCCTCAGTATCCTCATGTAGGAAGTAGGAATAAAGGTGACCTAATTTCATAAGAGTTCTATGAGGGCTAATTGATAATTATTAAGTTAATAAATTAAGTATGTTAGTACATGCCTGGCAATCCATAAAAGTTTCATAAATAGCTCTGTGTCTAGCACAAAGTGAGTGCCCAGCGATATACTAAGTAGGGCCTTCTGGGCTTGAAAATGAGGAGTCACAATTATGAGAAAGACCTCACCTCTCATGTCCCCCCCCCCATCTTTCTGTTTTCCTAGCTTACAAGCTCAGGAGCCCCTTTCTGGTCTGGGCCTAAATGCTGTCCACACCCGCTCATCTTTGATGTCAGCAATGTAAGTCTCCTCCCTCCTCCCGAGGGAGATCATGTCATGATCTCCTACAGTCGGGTCAAATGTGGGTACGTGGATGGGAAGGAGGCTGTGGCTCCTTAGGTGAGTACTGATATGCTTACCCCTCATACCTTGCCTTCTCTTAGCCCCTTCATCTGGACTGCATGATAGGTGCTGCCAACCTGTTTGCCCAGACCTATGGGCTGAGGGGCTCTCAGGACCGAGCTGCTGTGACCATACTCATTCAGTCTGTGCAGGTCCCTGAGTTCACCAGCAGATGAAGGAGTAAGGTAAAAACCCACAAGACCTAACAAATGAAGAGAAAATAGACAGTCTACCTGAAAAAGAATTCAGAAAAATGATAGTAAAGATGATCCAAAATTTGTGAAATAGAATAGAGAAAATGCAAGAAACATTTAACAAGGACCTAGAACAACTGAAGAAGAAACAAGCAATGATGAACAACACAATAAATGATTTAAAAATACTCTAGAAGGGGTCAATAGCAGAATAACTGAGGCAGATGAACGGATAAGTGACCTGGAAATAAAATAGTGGAAATAAGTACTGCAGAGCAGAATAAAGAGAAAAGAATGAAAAGAACTGCAGACAGTCTCAGAGACCTCTGTGACAACATTAAACACAAAAACATACGAATTATATGGGTCCCAGAAGAAAAAGAGGGAAAGAAAGGAACTGAGAAAACATTTGAAGAGATTATAGTTCTAAGCTTCCATAATATGGGAAAGGGGAGAGTTAATGAAACCCAGGAAGCATAGAGAGTCCCATGCAAGATAAATACAAGGAGAAACATGCCAAGACACATTAAACTCAAAAATTAGGTACAAAGAAAATAAACAAGGAAAAAAAATAACACAAAAAAGGAATCTGCATAAAGTTGACAGCGAATCTTTCAGCAGAAACTCTGCAAGCCAGAAGAGAGTATAGGACATATTTAAAGTGATGAAGGAGACAACTCTACAATCAAAATTACTCTAACCAGGAAGGATCTCATTAAGATTTGATGGAGAAATTAAAAACTTTACAGACAAAAGCTGAGAGAGTTCAGCACCACCAAACCAGCTTTACAACAAATGCTAAAGGAACTTTCCTAGGCAAGAAACACAAGAGAAGGAAAACATCTACAATAACAAAAACAAAACAATTAAGAAATGGGAAGGGGAACATACATATTGATAATTACCTTAAAGGTAAATGGATTAAATGCTCCCACCAAAAGATACAGACTTGCTGAATGGATAAAAAAGCAAGATCATAGCTACGCTCTCTACAAGAGACCCACTTCAGACCTAGGGACACATACAGACAAAGTGAGAGGATGGGAAGAAATATTCCATGCAAATGGAAATCAAAAGAAAGCTGGAGTAGCAATTCTCAGACAAAATAGACTTTAAAATAAAGACAATAACGAGACAAAGAAGAACACTACATAATGATCAAGGGATCAATAGAAGAAGAAGATATAACAATTATAAATATTTATGGACCCGATATAGGAGCACTTCAATACATAAAGCAAATACTAACAGCCATAAAAGGGGAAATCTACAATAACAATCATAGTAGGGGACTTTAACACCCCACTTTCACCAATGGACAGATATCCAGAATGAAAATAAATAAGGAAACACAAGCTTTAAATGATACATTAAAAAAGATGGACCTAAGTGATATTTATAGGACATAACATCCAAAAGAACAGAATATACATTTTTCTCAAATGCACATGGAATGTTCATCAGGATAGTTCATATCTTGGGTCACAAATCAAGACTTGGTAAATTTAAGAAAACTGACACTGTATCAAGTATCCCGACAAGAAAGCTAAGAGACTAGATATCAATTACAGGAAAAGATCTGTAAAAAATACAAACACATGGAGTCTAAACAATACACTACTTAATAATGAAGTGATCACTGAAGAAATCAAAGAGGAAATAAAAAAAATACCTAGCAACAAATGACAATGGAGACACGATGACCCAAAACCTATGGGATGCAGCAAAAGCAGTTCTAAGAGGGAAGTGTATAGCAATACAATCCTACCTTAAGAAACAGGAAACATCTCAATTGAACAACCTAACCTTGCACCAAAAGCAACAAGAGAAAGAAGAATAAGAAAAAACCACAAAGTTCGCAGAAACAAACCATAAAGATCAGAAATAAATGAAAAAGAAATGAAAGAATGAATAGCAAACACCAATAAAACTAAAAGCTGGGTCTTTGAGAAGATAAAGTTGATAAACCATTAGCCAAATTCATGAAGAAAAAGGAGAAGACTCGAATAGAATTCGAAATGAAAAAGAAGTAACAACTGACAACTGCAGAAATACAAAAGATCATGAGAGATTACTACAAGCAACTCTGCTAGTAAAATGGACAACCTGGAAAAAATGGACAAATTCTTAGAAATGCACAACCTGCCAAGACTGAATCAGGAAGAAATAGAAAATATGAACAAACCAACCACAAGTACTGAATTGAAACTGTGATTAAAAATCTTGCAACAAACAAAAGCCCAGGATCAGATGGCTTCACAAGCGAACTCTTATCAAACATTTAGAGAAGAGCTAAAACCTATTCTTCTCAAAGTCTTCAAAAATGTAGCAGAGGGAGGAACACTCCCAAACTCATTCTACAAGGCCACCATCACTCTGATACCAAAACCAGACAAGGATGTCACAAAGAAAGAAAACTACAGGCCAATATCACTGGTAACCATAGATGCAAAAATTCTCCACAAAATACTAGGAAATAGAATCCAACAGCACATTAAAAGGATCATACAACATGATCAAGTGGGGTTTATTCCAAGAATGCAAGGATTCTTCAATATAAGGAAATCAATCAACCTCATACGCCATATTAACAAATTGAAGGAGAAAAAAATGTATGATCATCACAATAGATGCAGAGAAAGCTTTAAACAAAATTCAGCACCCATTTATGATAAAAACCCTGCAGAAAGTAGGCATAGAGGGAACTTTCCTCAACATAATAAAGGCCATATATGACAAACCCACAGCCAACATCATTCTCAGTTGAGAAAAACAAACCATTTCCAGTAATATAAGGAACAAGACAAGGTAGCCCACTCTCACCACTCTTATTCAACATAGTTTTGGAAGTTTTGGACAGAGCAATCAGAGAATAAAAGGAAATAAAAGGAATCCAAACCAGAAAAGAAGTAAAGCTGTCACTATTTGCAGATGACATGATACTGTACATAGAGAATCCTAAAGATGCTACCAGAAAACTACTAGAGCTAAGCAATGAGTTTGGTGAAGTAGCAGGATACAAAATTAATGCACAGAAATATCTGGCATAAGTACAAACTAATGATGAAATATCTGAAAGTGAAATCAAGAAAACATTCCCATTTAGTATTGCAACAAGAAGAATAAAATACTTAGGAATAAACCTACCTAAGGAGACAAAAGATCTGTATGCAGAAATTTATAAGACAATGATGAAGGAAATTAAAGATGATGCAAATAGATGGAGAGATATACCATGTTCTTGGAAGAATCAACATTGTGAATATGACTCTACTACCCAAAGCAATCTACAGATTCAATGCAATCCCTATCAAATTACCACTGGCATATTTCACAGGACTAGAACATAAAATTTCACAATTTGTATGGAAACACAAAAGACCCTGAATAGCCAAAGCAACCCTGAAAACAAAAAAAATGGAACTGGATGAATCAGCCTCCCTGGCTTCAGACTATAGTACAAATATACAGTCATCAAGACACTATGGTACTGGCACAAAAACAGAAATATAGATCAATGGAACAGGATAGAAAGCCCAGAGATAAACCCACGCACATATGGTCACCTTATCTTTGATAAAGGTGGCAGGAATGTACAGTGGAGAAAGGACAGCCTCTTCAATAATTGGTGCTGGGAAAAGTGGACAGATACATGTAAAAGTATGAGATTAGAAATCTCCCTAACACCATACAGAAAAATAAGCTCAAAATGGATTAAAGACCTAAATGTAAAGCCAGAAACTATCAAACTGCTAGAGGAAAACATAGGTAGATCACTCTATGACAGAAATCACAGCAAGATCCTTTTTCACCCACCTCCTAGAGAAATAAAAATTTAACAAATGGGACCAAATGAAACTACAAAGCTTTTTTGCACAACAAGGGAAACCATAAACAAAACTAAAAGCTCTCTGAATGGGAGAAAATATTTGCAAACAAAGCAACTGACAAAGGATTAATCTCCAAAATTTATAAGCAGCTCATGCAGCTCAATATCATAAAAGCAAACAACCCAATCCAAAAATGGGCAGAAGACCTAAATATACATTTCTCCAAAGAAGATATACAGATTGCCAACAAACACATGAAAGAATGCTCAACATCATTATTCATTAGAGAAATGCAGATCAAAACTACAATGACATATCACCTCACACTGTTCAGAATGGCCATCATCAAAAATTCAACAAACTATAAATGCTGTAGAGAGTGTGGAGAAAAGGAAACCCTCTTGCATTGCTGGTGGGAATGTAAACTGATACAGCCATTATGGACAACAGTATGGAGGTTCCTTAGAAAACTAAAAATAGAACTACCATACGACCCAGCAAAACCACTACTGGGCATATAACCTGATAAAATCATAATTCAAAAAGAGTCATGTACCAAAATGTTCATTGAAA
This sequence comes from Mesoplodon densirostris, assembly GCF_025265405.1. NCBI lineage: Eukaryota > Metazoa > Chordata > Mammalia > Artiodactyla > Ziphiidae > Mesoplodon > Mesoplodon densirostris. The sequence continues at coordinate 493,187 of NW_026778237.1, read as the reverse complement.
CTCTATTTACAATATCCAGGAGATGGAAACTACCTAAGTGTCCATCATTGGATGAATGGATAAAGAAGATGTGGCACATATATACAATAGAATATTACTCAGCCATAAAAAGAAACTGAATTGAGTTATTTGTAGTGAGGTGGATGGATCCAGAGTCTGTCATACAGAGTGAAGTAAGTCAGAAAGGCAAATACCGTATGCTAACAAATATATATGGAATCTAAGAAGGAAAATGTCATGGAGAACCTATGGGTAAGACGGGAATAAAGACACAGACTTACTAGAGAATGAAGTTGAGGATATGGGGAGGGTGAAGTGTAAGCTGTGATAAAGTGGCATGGACTTATATACACTACCAAATGTAAAATAGCTAGTGGGATGCAGCCTCATAGCACAGGGAGGTCAGCTCAGTGCTTTGTGACCACCTGGATGGGTGGGATATGGAGGTTGGGAGGGAGGGAGATGCAAGAGGGAAGAGATATGGGAACATATGTATATGTATAACTGATTCACTTTGTTATAAAGCAGAAACTAACACACCATTGTAAAAAAAATATACTCCAATAAAGATGTGAAAAAAATGAAGGAAATAATAGCTAAGAAAAATCTAACTAAATGCTGCTTGTTTGAGAAGATAAACAAAATCGGTAAATAAGTAGCCAGACTGATGAAGTAAAAACGGGACACGATTCAAATCAACAGAATTAGAAATGAAAAATGAGCAGTAATGACTGACACTGCAGAAATACAAAGGGTCATGATAGATTACTACAAGTAACTATTTGCCAAGAAAATGGACAACGTGGTAGAAATGGACAACTTCTTCGAAAAACACAATCTTCCGAGACTGAACAGGGAAGAAATAGAAAATATAAACAGACCACTCAGAAGAACTGAAATTGAGAGTGTGATAAATAATATTCCAAAAAACAAAAGCCTTGGACCAGATGGCTTCGAAGGCCAATTCTATCAAACATTTAGAGAAGAGCTAAAAACTATCCTTATGAAACTCTTCCAAAATATAGCAGAGGGAGGAACACTCCCAAATTCATTCTACGAGGCCCTATCACCCTGATACCAAAACAATACAAGGATATCACAAAAAATGGAAACTACAGGCCAATATCATTGATGAGCATAGACCCAAAAATCCTCAACAAATTTTAGCAAACAGAATCTAACTTCACATTAAAAGGATCATACACCATGATCAAGTGGGGTTTATCCCAGCAATGCAAGGATTCATCAACATATTCAAATCAATATGATACACCATATTAACCAATTGAAGGATAAAAACCATATAATCTCAAAAGATACAGAAAAAGCTTTTGACATCTTTCAATACACATTTATGATAACCCTCCAGAAAGTAAGCATAGAGAGAACCTACCACTACATAATAAAGTCCATTTATGACTGTCCCACAGCCTGTTTCTCAATGGTGAAAAAATACCATTTCCAGGAAGATCAGGAACAAGACAGTGTTACCCACTCTCACCATTATTATTCAATATAGCTTTGGAAGTTTTCGCCACTGTAGAGAAGAAAGAAAGAAAAGGAATCCAAATTGGAAAAGCAGTAAAGCTGTCACTGTTTGCAGATGACATGATAGTATACATAGAGAATCCTAAAGCTTCTACCAAAAAACTACTAGAGCTAACCAATGAATTTGGTAAGGTAGTAGGATACAAAAGTAATGCACAGAAATCTCTGGCATTCCTATACACTAACAATGAAAAACCTGAAAGAGAAATTAAGGAAACACTCCCAATTACCATTGCAACATAAAGAAAATCTGTTGGAATAAACCTACCTAAGAAGACAAAAGACGTTTATGCCAAAAACTATAAGACACTAATTAAGTCAAGAATGATACAGATGGAGAGATATACCATGTCCTTGTATTGTAAGAATCAACATTGTGAAAATAACTAAACTACCCAAAGCAATCTACCAATTCAATGCAATCCCTTTCAAACTACCAATGGAATATTTCATGAAACTAAAACAAAAAATTTCACGATTTGTATGGAAGCACGAAAGACCTCGGATAGCTAAATCATACCTGAGAAAGAAAAATGGAGCTGGAGGAATCAGGCTCCCTCACTTCAGACTATACTACAAAGCTACAGTAGTCAAGACTGTATGGTACTGGCAGAAAAATCGAAATATAGATCAATGGAAGAGGATAGAAAGCCCAGAGAGAAACCCAGGCACATAAAGTCATCTTATCTTTGATGATTCAAGAATATAAAATGGAGAAAAGACAACCTCTTCAATAAGTGGTGCTGGGAAAACTAGACAGCTACATGTAAAAGAATGAAACTAGAAAACTCCCTAACACCATACACAAAAATAAACTCAAAATGGATTAAAGACCTAAATAGAAAGCCAGACACCACTAAACTATTAGAGAAAAACATAGGCAGAACACTCTATGGCATAAATCACAACAAGACCCTTTTTAACCCACCTCCTAGAGAAATGGAAATAAAAACAAAAATAAACAAATGGGACCTAATGAAACTTAAAACCTTTTGAACAGCAAAGGAAAGCATAAACAAGACGGAAAGACAACCCTCAGAATGGGAGAATATATTTACAAATGAAGCAATTGACAAAGGATTAATCTCCAAAATATACAAGCGTCTCATGCAGCTCAATACCAAAAATCAAATAACCCAATCCAAATATGAGCAGGAGACCTAAATAGACATTTCTCTAAAGAAGATAAATGGATTGCCAACAAACACATGAAAGGATCTCAACATTAGTCATCTTTAGGGAAATGCAAATCAATACTACAACCTACAATGAGGAGTCACCTCACACTGTTCAGTATGGCCATCATCAAAAATTCAACAAACTATAAATGCTGTAGAGAGTGTGGAGAATAGGGAACCCTCTTGCACTGTTCATGGGAATGTAAACTGATACAGCCACTATGGAGAACAGTATGGAGTTTCCTTAGAAAACTAAAAATGGAACTACCATACGACCCAGCATCCCACTACTGGGTAAATAACCTGAGAAAATCAAAATTCACTGCAGCTGTATTTACAATAGCAAAGACATGGAAGCAATGTAAGTGTCTGTCGACAGATGAATGGATAAAGAAGAGGTGGCATATATATATAATGGAATATTACTCAGCCTTATAAAGGAACAAAACTGAGTTATTTGTAGTGAGCTGGATGGACCTAGAGTCTATCACACACAGTGAAGTAAGCCAGAAAGGGAAAACAAATACCATATGTTGATGCATATATATGGAATCTAAAAAAAAGAAAAAAAGGTTATGAAGAAGTAAGGGCAGGACAAGAGTAAAGACACAGATGTATTAAATGGACTTAAGGCATGGGGAGGGTGAATTGTAAGCTGGGACGAAGTGTGAGAGTGGCATTGACATATATACACTACCAAATGTAAAATAGATAGCTAGTGGGAAGCAGCAGCATAGCACAGGGAGATCAGCTCGGTGCTTTGTTATCACCTAGATGGGTAGCATAGGGAGTGTGGGAGGGAGATGCCAGGAGGGGATATGGGGATATATGTATACGTATAGCTGATTCACTTCCTGATACAGCAGAAATTAACACAATGTTATAAAGAAATTATACTCCAATAAAGATGTTTTAAAAAAAGAAACGTTCAATGAAAGATATTTATTCTAATTAATTTGGGCAGTAATCAGCAATAAATGCTAAACTGGTGTTAAATTTTTGAGGAGTTTTAAGATGGTTACATAATCTCAAAATATGTTTTCATAAAGCATGTATTAAGTAATGCTTATAATTTTCATAATATAATATAATGTACTATATTAATAATTAATATAATAATGCTACAGTGACATAATATAAATAATGCTACAGTGAAGAAACATGACAGACATCACCTTTGCCAAATAATCATTTTAACTTCAACAATAATTGGACAAATAAACAGCATATTCCTCCTAAGTGGTGCACTGAGGGGAACACAGCCTCATTTCTGTGATATTCCTACCAAAGTGCAAAACTTGAACCTAATCACGAGAAAACATCTGACAAATCCTAATTTGAAGGACACTACAAAATCCGTGTCCTGTACCTTTCAAAAATATCTGCTTCATAAAATACAAAGAATGTCTCAGGACTTCCATGTTGAAGGAAAGTAAAGAGATACGACAACTGAATATGATGCTTGATCTTAAATTTCTTTTGCTATAATTGACATTACTGGACAATTAGTGAAATCTGCATAAGGACTGTATAGTAAATAATAGTGTTACATCAGTATTTCTTAATTCTGAAAATTGTACTGTGGTTACATAAGATGTTCTTAGTTTTAGGAAATACACACTGAAGTACATAGCAGGAAAGAAGTATTGTATCTGAAACTCACTCTTAAAGGATTCAGAGGTCTGTGTATTGGGGATGTGGTTGGATATGTGCAAGCATACTGGGATGCATGCATGCGCACACACAGAGAGAGAGAGAGAATGAAGAAGATTGTGAGTAGAATAAAAATGAACATTTGAGGAAAAAAAGATTATTAGTACTTATCATTATTATTGACAATGATTTGTTTAAGTATACCATTTTATTATTGTTTTCTGTTAGTTGCCTTTTTATATTCCACTATTTCTCATTGTAAACTATCCTCAAATTATCTGAATTTTTTAACATTCCATTTTAACTTTCCTATAGTGTCTTTCTCAATTAATCCTGTTTCCCTTTTCACACCCTCTCTCCTTTTGTCTCTGCTCCTACCTCCAACTGCTTTCTGTTTCTGTCTCTTTCTCTCTTCTCTCTCTGCCTGCCTGTCTCTCTTTTTCTCCCCCCTACCTTGGGCTGCTCTTGGGATTACAGCATACAAACTTAACCTTTCATTTGCAAGTTAGAGTTTATTTTGAACCAATACATCATTAAAAAGAAAAACTTTACTCTCATATTAATTTACTATTACTAACCTTTCTGTTATAGCTTTCATATGTATTACATCTGCACATATTGAGAAACAGGAAGAAAATATTATAGTTCTTCTTTAAGCAGCTATTTGTATTTTAAGAGACTTAAGAGGAAAAATAAATCTTTTAACTATTTTCTGTTTCCTGTCCTTCATTTCTATGGAAAGATTGTACTAATGAATTGTCTTCATTTATCTCGATCTCAGAATTATGTCTAGTATAAGAAAACTACATTTACTGCTTTCTCCCCCACACTCTAAAGAGTTATTTCACTGTCTTCTCATTGCATGGGTTTTTGATGAAAAATTTGAAGTTGTTCAAATTGGTGTTTCCCTACATTTACTGTGTTGTTTTCCTTAACCTGGTAGGGTATATCTATGATAACTACTTTAAAGTCTCTAATTGTTCATACATCTCAATTTTGTGGTTGGCAACTATTTCATTTGGCACAGGTCATGCCGGTTTTATTGTGGTTTAATTTTTTTTTAATTGTGTGAATTATTCCCTTTATAAATTGTGGTAAAATATAGCAAAATTTATCATTAACCATTTTTTAGGTGTAAAGTTCAGTGACAGTGAATATATCATACACTGTCACATTGTTGTGAAACATTCATCACTATTCACTCTGTACCCATTAAATGTTTGAAACATTCACCACTATCCACTCTCTACCCATTCAATCTGTATCCTTATTTTCACCTTCTCCCAGTCCCTAAGAACCACTATTCTGCTTTGTGTCTCTATACATTTTTTAATGTTGTATACAGTATATAAGTGGAATTATACAATATTTGTCTTACTGTGGATTGTTTATTTCAATTAACAAGTCTTCAAAGTTCATTCATGTTGTAACATATATCAAAATTTCGTGCTTTCTTAAGAGAATAATATTCCACTTTAACTGTATATAATATTTACTTTATATATTCACCCATGAATGGACATTAGGGTTATTTCCATCTTTTGACTAGCAAAAATGCTGGCAGGAACATAGATATACAAATAATTTTTCAAGACTATGAGTTCAATTGTTTGGTTATGTACCTAGAAGTGGATCATATGGTAATTCTATCTTTTGTTTTTCAATGAACTTGCTGTACTGTTTTCCATATGTTTGCATCATTTTACCCTCCTACCAGCAATACATATGGGTTCCAATTTCTCCACATCTCACTAATACTTATTTTCTGGTTTTTATATTAACAATCCTAATGGGTGTGAAGCACCTAATGTGTGTTGTGTGCATCTTTCCATCTACTTATTGGCATTTATCTTTTTGGGGGAAAAGTGTATTAAGTCCCTTGTTGTGTGCTTTGTTTTGTTGAGTTGTAGTTCTCTATACATTTTGAATATTAATCTCTTATCAGAAATGTGATTTGAATATATGTCCTTGTATTCTGTTAATTATCTTCCCTGCTCAGTTCATAGTCTTTTTTGAAATACACAAGTTGAAAATTTTGATCAAATCCAGTCTGTCATTTTTTTCTTTTTACCTGTGCCTTTTATGTCATGTCCAAGAAATCATTGCCAAATCTAGTGCCATCAAGTTTTTTCTTTATGGTTTCTTTAAGGGTTTTATAGTTTTCACTTGTTATATTTAGGCCTATAATCCATTTTGAGATACTTTTTATATGGTATTAAGTAAGAGTTAACCTTAACTCTTTTACATATGTTTATCTGGTATTCCCAGAGCCATGTGTTGAAAAGGCTGCACTTTCTAGTTTTTTCTCATTGAATATGATGTTAGCTGTTTGTCATATATCGTGTTTATTGTGTTGAGGTAGTGTCATTTTTCTTGCTTTTTGAGTGTTTTTATCATGAAATGATGTAGAATTTTGTCCAGTGTTTTTTCTACGTCAATTGAGATTATCTCCTTTTCTGTCTAGTTTCTGTTGACATTACATCAAATGATTTTCTTTTAACCCATCCTAGTATTCCAGGAATAAGTCCCACTTAGTGATAGTATATAATTATTTTATATGCTATTTAATTTGGTTTGCTAGTATTTTATTGAATTTTTTTGCATCAGTATTCATATGGCCTATTGTCTATACTTTACTTGTAATTTCTCTCTGGTTTTGATATTCTGGTAATAAAGGCTGGCCTCAGATTGAGTTAGGAAGCATTCCTTCCTCTTCTGTTTTTAGAGGAGTTTGAGAACAGTTGGTGCTTATTCTTCAAATATTGGCATTTTTTGTAAGTAAAGCTATCAGGTCCTGGGCTTTTCTTTGTTGGGAGATTTTTGATTTACTGATTCAATACTTTTAATATTTATATGTCTGGGCAGATTTTCTATTAGTCTGGTTGTGTGTTTCAAAGAATATGTTTATTTCATCTAAGTTAACCAATATGTTAATAAACAATTGTTCATTGCTCTGTTATAAACCATTTTATTTTAGTAGTAGTGTACTTATTTTCATTCCTGATTTTATTAATTTTAGTCTTCTGTCTTAGCTAATGTAGCTAAAGATTTGTCAATTTTGTTTATCTTTGAAAAAAAACTTTTCTCTTTATTTCTTTCCCAGTTTTATATCTGTTTCCAGCTCCCAACACCTACTTCCTGACCCCTATCCATTGACCATAATCTGTCGTTCTATTTCCTGACTTTTTCTGAGACCTGATCCCCTTGTTTCAGTTAACCTTTACCTATTTTTTGCTCCATTCCTGTTTTTCCCCTTTCCTATTCTTCTTTATTTATTTATTTATTTATTTATTTATTTATTTATTTATTTATTTTTACAGCTACAATGCTTTTTATTTTAACAAAAAGGATATAAGGAGGGTGAGAAAAATAGGGGATGGTAAGATAGGCTGTAAAGTGTGGTGTGTCTCCAGACACCCACCCCTCTCTTCCTGCCCCGCACCCAGAAGTTATTAAATAATTTAAAGGACACCATTTACAGTACCAGAACACCATCAAAATAATTGTTTTTATCAGGGTCAAAAAATACAGTGATTATGAATGTGCTGTGACCAGTTACAGAATTTTACAAGAAACATAACTCTAGTCAGCAGTCCAGCGGCGTGCACAGGGCCCTCAGTTAATGCACTTGAGCATAATTACATTTCTGGCAGGGGTCTGCACCACCAAGAAAAGGCAAAGCCAAGCATTTCATTTCTACATTCTAAGCTCTGGAATCCCAGAGCCCAGTTTAAAAGAAAAGTCACAGTGGATAAGAGATGCATATAAAAAATACAAGGTGTTCCTTTCAAATCAGAGGAATTGTGGGACTACATTCATTTCTTTTACAAAATGCTATTTAAAAAAAGGACAGAGAATCCAGTTCATGTTATGCTACAGGCTTGGACAGTGAATAAGTATATTGCATGTTTTGGTAGTCAGTCTTCAGGCTTCCTTTCATCTTCCCCCATAGCCCCAGGTTCCTTTAGGGTGAAACATGTGAGTCCTGAATAAACATATAAAAATGCATTTGCATCTCTCTTCTTGAATTCTGCAGACTTCAGGGCCTGCAAGTCATATATTTTACCATCAATGACCACAATTTTTTCTTTAGCTTTGTACACCTCTTCTTGTATAACAGTGCATTGCACAAATGTACAAGAAAATACTGGTTTTAATCTATACAGTTTCTATAATAATTATGGAGTAAAATAAGTTAACTTTTCTAATGAGAAGAGCTGACGGGCAGCATACATCTTTATTTTACATTTTAAAGTCTCTGCAGGCATCTACTTTGGTTAGTTATCAACAATCGTAACATAAGCACTGATCAGAGAACTGAGCAGCATTCCAATAACGTTAACAGATATATTATTTCTTTTTGAAATACTGGGAAAGCCCAGTTTTAAAATATTATTAAAATGTTCTAACATTTACACACTATGAAGAGTTAGATCTAATAAAATAAAATTTTTTCAAAAATAATCTTGCAGTGCTCTTTTAGGCATGCTCTGAGACGTTATCACCAAACATCCATACCTTGAAAATATGACTATCACATATTCACACATCTCAGCTCGCACACACACACAATTCCTTATACAGACCAAAAAACAAAACACCCACGCCCTTATCCCACATGTTGGGGGAAAAAAAAAAATCAATGGTTTTTGCAAAGAAGTCTTTCTGTGTATATCCATCCGACTGGATGTTCTTCATAAAGATGATTAACTATCAGTTGTTGATTATGCTTGTGACTACTAGAAATCCAAGCATCTCTGCAGGTCTTCAGCTAAAATGAACCAGCCTCTATTTCAGCCTCATTTCACCTGCTTTCCAATGTCTCAGTATTAGAGGCCATTATTGCAGACATTCTTAGAATTCTTTTCTTTCTCCAGAAAGTAATATATTTGTATGCATAAGTCAGGGAGCCTGATTCCTCCAGCTCCTTTTTTCGTTCTCAAGATTGCTTTGGCTATTCGGGGTCTTTTGTTTTTCCAAACAAATTTTGAAATTTTTTGTTCTAGTTCTGTGAAAAATGCCAGTGGTAGTTTGATAGGGATTGCATTGAATCTGTAGATTGCTTTGGGTAGTAGAGTCATTTTCACAATATTGATTCTTCCAATCCAGGAGCATGGTATATCTCTCCATCTGTTTGTATCATCTTTAATTTCTTTCATCAGTGTCTTATAATTTTCTGCATACAGGTCTTTTGTCTTCTTAGGTAGGTTTATTCCTAGATATTTTATTCTTTTTGTTGCAATGGTAAATGGGAGTGTTTTCTTGATTTCATTTTCAGATTTTTCATCATTAGTGTACAGGAATGCCAGAGATTTCTGTACATTAATTTTGTAACATACTACTTTACCAAATTCATTGATTAGCTCTAGTAGTTTTTCGGTAGCATCTTTAGGATTCTCTATGTATAGTATCATGTCATCTGCAAACAATGACAGCTTTACTTCTTCTTTTCCGATTTGGATTCCTTTTATTTCCTTTTCTTCTCTGATTGCTGTGGCTAAAACTTCCAAAACTAGGTTGAATAAGAGTGGTGAGAGTGGGCAACCTTGTCTTGTTCCTGATCTTAGTGGAAATGGTTTCAGTTTTTCACCATTGAGGACAATGTTGGCTGTGGGTTTGTCATATATGGCCTTTATTATGTTGAGGAAAGTTCCCTCTATGCCTACTTTCTGCAGGGTTTTTATCATAAATGGGTGTTGAATTTTGTCGAAAGCTTTCTCTGCATCTATTGAGATGATCATATGGTTTTTCTCCTTCAACTTGTTAATATGGTGTATCACATTGATTGATTTGCGTATATTGAAGAATCCTTGCATTCCTGGGATAAACCCCACTTGATCATGGTGTATGATCCTTTTAATGTGCTGTTGGATTCTGTTTGCTAGTATTTTGTTGAGGATTTTTGCATCTATGTTCATCAGTGATATTGGCCTGTAGTTTTCTTTCTTTGTGACATCCTTGCCTGGTTTTGGTATCAAGGTGATGGTGGCCTCGTAGAATGAGTTTGGGAGTGTTCCTTCCTCTGAAATTGTTTGGAAGAGTTTGAGAAGGATGGGTGTTAGCTCTTCTCTAAATGTTTGATAGAATTCGCCTGTGAAGCCATCTGGTCCTGGGCTTTTGTTTGATGGAAGATTTTTAATCACAGTTTCAATTTCAGTGCTTGTGATTGGTCTATTCATATTTTCTATTTCTTCCTGAGTCAGTCTTGGCAGGTTGTGCATTTCTAAGAATTTGTCCATTTCTTCCAGGTTGTCCATTTTATTGGCATAGAGTTGCTTGTAGTAATCTCTCATGATCTTTTGTATTTCTGCAGTGTCAGTTGTTACTTCTCCTTTTTCATTTCTAATTCTATTGATTTGAGTCTTCTCCCTTCTTTTCTTGATGAGTCTGGCTAATGGTTTGTCAATTTTGTTTATCTTCTCAAAGAACCAGCTTTTAGTTTGATTGATCTTTGCTATCGTTTCCTTCATTTCTTTTTCATTTATTTCTGATCTGATCTTTATGATTTCTTTCCTTCTGCTAGCTTTGGGGGTTTTTTGTTCTTCTTTCTCTAATTGCTTTAGGTGCAGGGTCAGGTTGTTTACTCGAAATGTTTCCTGTTTCTTAAGGTGGGATTGTATTGCTATAAACTTCCCCCTTAGAACTGCTTTTGCTGCATCCCATAGGTTTTGGGTTGTCGTGTCTCCATTGTCATTTGTTTCTAGGTATTTTTTAATTTCCTCTCTGATTTCTTCAGTGATCACTTCGTTATTGAGTAGTGTATTGTTTAGCCTCCATGTGTTTGTATTTTTTACAGATCTTTTCCTGTAATTGATGTCTAGTCTCATAGCATTGTGGTCGGAAAAGATACTTGATACAATTTCAATTTTCTTAAATTTACCAAGGCTTGATTTGTGACCCAAGATATGATCTATCCTGGAGAATGTTCCATGAGCACTTGAGAAAAATGTGTATTCTGTTGTTTTTGGATGAAATGTCCTATAAATATCAACTAAGTCCATCTTGTTTAATGTATCATTTAAAGCTTGTGTTTCCTTATTTATTTTCATTTTGGACGATCTGTCCATTGGTGAAAGTGGGGTGTTAAAGTCCCCTACTATGATTGTGTTACTGTCGATTTCCCCTTTTATGGCTGTTAGTATTTGCCTTATGTATTGAGGTGCTCCAATGTTTGGTGCATAAATATTTACAATTGTTATATCTTCTTCTTGGATCGATCCCTTGATCGTTATATAGTGTCCTTCTCTGTCTCTTCTAGTAGTCTTTATTTTAAAGTCTATTTTGTCTGATATGAGAATTGCTAATCCAGCTTTCTTTTGGTTTCCGTTTGCATGGAATATCTTTTTCCATCCCCTTACTTTCAGTCTGTATGTGTCTCTAGGTCTGAAGTGGATCTCTTGTAGACAGCATATATATGGGTCTTGTTTTTGTATCCATTCAGCCAGTCTGTGTCTTTTGGTGGGAGCATTTAGGCCATTTACATTTAAGGTAATTATCGATATGTATGTTCCTATTCTCATGTTCTTAATTGTTTTGGGTTCCTTATTGTAGCTCTTTTCCTTCTGTTGTGTTTCTTGCCCAGAGAAGTTCCTTTAGCATTTGTTGTAAAGCTGGTTTGGTGGTGCTGAACTCTCTCAGCTTTTGCTTGTCTGTAAAGGTTTTAATTTCTCCATCAAATCTGAATGAGATCCTTGCTGGGTAATCTTGGTTGTACGTTTTTCTCCTTCATCACTTTAAATATGTCCTGCCACTCCCTTCTGGCTTGTAGAGTTTCTGCTGAGAGATCAGCTGTTATCCTGATGGGGATTCCCTTGTGTGTTATTTGTTGTTTTTCCCTTGCTGCTTTTAATATGATTTCTTTGTGTTTAATTTTTGACGATTTGATTAATATGTGTCTTGGCGTATTTCTCCTTGGATTTATTCTGTATGGGACTCTCTGTGCCTCCTGGACTTGATTAACTATTTCCTTTCCCATATTGGGGAAGTTTTCAACTATAATCTCTTCAAATATTTTCTCAGTCCCTTTCTTTTTCTCTTCTTCTTCTGGAACCCCTATAATTCGAATGTTGGTGCGTTTAATGTTGTCCCAGAGGTCTCTGAGACTGTCCTCTGTTCTTTTCATTCTTTTTTCTTTATTTTGCTCTGCATCAGTTATTTCCACTATTTTATCTTCCACGTCACTTATCTGTTCTTCTGCCTCAGTCATTCTGCTACTGATCCCATCTAGAGTATGTTTAATTTCATTTATTGTGTTTCTAATCGTTGCTTGATTCGTCTTTAGTTCTTTTAGGTCCTTGTTAACTGTTTCTTGCATTTTGTCTAATCTTTTTCCAGGATTTTGGATCATCTTTACTATCATTATTTTGAGTTCTTTTCCAGGTAGACTGCCTATTACCTCTTCGTTTGTTAGGTGTAGTGGGTTTTTATATTGCTCCTTCACCTGCTGTATGTTTTTCTGTCTCTGCATTTTGCTTATCTTACTGTGTTTGGTGTCTCCTTTTTGCAGGCTGCAGGTTAGTAGTTCCCATTGTTTTTGGTGTCTGTCCCCAGTGGCTAAGGTTGTTTCAGTGGGTTCTGTAGGCTTCCTGTTTGAGGGGACTGGGGCCTGTGTTCTGGTGGATGAGACTCAACCTTGTCTTTCTGGTGGACAGGTCCACATCTGGTGGTTTGTTTTGTGGTGTCTGTGGCCTTATTTTGTTTTTAGGCAGCCTCTATGCTAATGAGTTGGGTTGTGTTCCTGTCTTGCTAGTTGCCTGGCATAGGGTGTTCAGCCCTGTAGCTTGCTGGTCGCTGAGTGAAGCTGTGTGCGGGTGTTGAGATGGAGGTCTCTGGGAGATTTTTGCCATTTGATATTATGTGGAGCTGGGAGGTCTCTTGTGGACCAGTGTCCTGAAGTTGGCTCTCCCACCTCAGAGGCACAACACTGAGTCCTGGGTGCAGCACCAAGAGCCTTTCATCCACCCGGCGCAGAATAAAAGGGAGAAAGAGTAGAAAGAAAGAAAGAAGTAGTAGAAGTAGAAAGACAGAAAGTAAGAAAGAAAGAAAGAAGCAAAGAAAGAAGGGAGGGAGGAAGGGAGGAAGGAAGGAAGGTAGGAAAAAGAGAAAGAGAAGATAAAGTAAAATAGAATAAAGCATGATAAAATATAATAGCATTATTAAAATAAAATAATAATAATTAAAAAAAAGGACGGATAGAACCCTGGTACAAATGGTGGAAGCAAAGCTATATAGACAAAATCTCACATGGAAACTTACACAGACACATTCACAAGAAGAGGAGAAGGGGAAAAAGTAAATCTTGTTCTCAAAGTTCACCTCCTCAATTTGGGATAATTCATTGTAAAAAGAGGAAAAGGGGAAAAAATCATAAATAGTTTTCTCAAAGTCTACCTCATGAATTTTGGCTGATTTGTTTTCTATTCATGTATTCTACAGATGCAGGGTACGTCAAGTTGATTGTGGAGCTTTAATCTGGTGCTTCTGAGAGTGCTGAGAGAGATTTCCCTTTCTCTTCTTTATTCTCACAGCTCCTGGGTCTCATCTTTGGATTTGGCCCCGCCTCTGCATGTGGGTCACCTCAGAGTGTCTGTTCTTCACTCAGGCAGGATGGGGTTAAAGGAGCAGCTGATTTGGTGGCTCTGGCTCACTCAGGCGGAGAGGTGGAGGGGTATGGAGTGCGGGGCGAGCTTGCGGCGGCAGAGGCCTACGTGACGTTGCACCAGGCTGATTTGCGCCATGTGTTCTCCTGTAGAAGTTGTCCCTGGATCCTGGGACCGTGGCAGTGGTGGGCTGCACAGGCTCCCCAGAAAGGGGGCGTGGACAGTGACCTGCGCTGGCACACAGTCCTCTTGGCACTGGCAGCAGCATCCCCAGCGTCCCACCCATCTCTGGGGACCGTGCTTTTAGCCGCGCTCGTGCCCATCTGTGGAGCTCCTTTAAGCAGCACTCTTAATCCCCTCTCCTTGTGCAGCAGGAAACACAGAGGGAAGAAAAAGTCTCTTTCCTGTTTGTCAGGCCCAGACTTTTCTCCAGACTCCCTTCCAGCCAGCTGTGGTGCATTAACCCCTGCAGGCTGTGTTCATCCCGCCAACCCCAGTCCTCTCCCTGTGCTCGGACTGAAGCCCGAGCCTCAGCTCCCAGCCCCGCCCACCCCGGCATGTGAACAGACAAGCCTCTCCTGCTGGTGAGTTCCGGTCGGCACTGATCCTCTGTGCGGGAATCTCTCCACTTTGCCCTCTGCAGCCCTGTTGCTGTGCTCTCCTCCGCTACTTCAAAGCTTCCCCCTCTGCCACCCACAGTCTCCGCCCACGAAGGGGCTTCCTAGTGTGTGGAAACCTTTCTTGCTTCGCAGCTCCCTCCCACAGGTGCAGGTCCCATCCCTATCCTTTTGTCTCTGTTTATTATTTTTTCTTTTGCCCTACCCATGTACCTGGGGAGTTTCTTGCCTTTTGGGGTGTATGAGATCTTCTGCCAGCGTTCAGTAGGTGTTCTGTAGGAGTTGTTCCACGTGTAGATGAATTTCTGGTGTATCTGTGGGGAGGAAGGTGATCTCCACGTCTTACTCTTCTGCCATTTTCCTGCAGCCCCCCTGGGCGTTTCATTGTTGGAAGATTTTTAATCACAGTTTCAATTTTAGTGCTTGTGATTGCTCTCTTTATATTTTCTATTTCTTCCTTGTTCAGTCTCGGAGATGTGTACATTTTAAAGAATTTGTCCATTTCTTTCAGGTTGTCCATTTTCTTGGTATATATTTATAGTAATTTCTCATGATCCTTTGTATTTCTGCAGTGTCAGTTGTTACTTCTCCTTTTTCCTTTCTGATTCTGTTGATTTTAGTCTTTTTTTTTCTTGATGAGTGTGGCCAATTTATCAAATTTGTTTATCTTCTCAAACAACCAACTTTTTTTTGATGTTCTATCATTTCCTTCATTTCTTTTTCATTTAGATGGGCCAAGGCCTGTCTTCTGTAGTTGTTTCATGCTGACATAGGGCGGTGTATTTTTAGAGTGATAGATGTCAACATGGAATTGTAGTCTCTCTTTCCTGACAGTTTAGTAACCTGTTTACCTATGTGGGTGGAGCAAGCTACAGTTATTTTGATGGTCACAAAGATATGACTCTTACGAACAATAGGATTAATCCTATTGTCTTGAGACCAGTTCTTGGAATGGTGTTATCTATAGATACAGTACTAGTCAAAGTAAAGAAGTTTAGGTCATGGCTACAGTCTGGTTATCATTCAGTTAGCCTTTTTCTGTGGTGGCAGTTACAGAGTCTAAAGCAACTCAGGAGTGTGCATCAGACACTGAAAGATTCTGTGACTCTATTTTCATAAATATTAACTGATTGACTCTTGTGTGACTCAAAACACTGGAAGATTTCAGCTTTTCTAAAAACAAGAGGCAGGGCACATTGAGGAGCCTATGTGTTTGGGGGTGGAAAGTGCAGGGTTCTGTTTTGTTTCAATCCCCCACTTTCTTTGATACTCCACAGTCCTGAGGAGGAATAAGTGCAAGACACAAAAGGAGTAAATTTTGTACAGAGAGGTTAATCATAAACTTGACAGAGGAAACAATAGGGCCCTGCTTGTTTTCAACAAAAGACACTGCTTTAAGAATGGCTGGTGCTGTTCTAAGTCTGATACAGCTCAGAAAATTCAAGCTCTCAACAATACAAGAATGTGTCTGAAATCACATCCACAACGCCTACCTAGTTTACTTTGGCTGTCTGAACCATGACTGCTCTATTTTGGCTTTTAAATGTATTTGTCTCCTCAATGACCAAAGCAGATATATATTTAATGTTCAGAAGGCTGCAAAACAGGCCACTTTAGTTAATAAAGTTTAAGTTAAACTATGTATAAGCCAGAATAACTTCCCCATACCTCAATACATATAGGTTTTCCTATCATTTCCCTTTTGGTTACAAATCTTTAAATAGAAAGCATTGATTATCAAAATATCTGTCCCTGAATGCTGGGTTGGTTCAGCTGCCTGCCCCAGGTCCAGATCATGTCCCTGGGAGCTAGGCCTCCTTAATACTGTCCTAGATATCCACCTTGGGGAAAAACTATCCAGATATTCTGAACAAGCTCAGAAGCATGTTAATTGGGAAACATTTTATAGTGTATATAATTTATTAGTTATATCCAGTTTTCTCACAAGCATTGTACATGTGCTTCCAGCAATAAACTTAAAGCAAGCAGTGTTACGTATTATGAGTAGTTACACTCTGTGGTAAGTCCGCTAGATAATTCTCTTCCTACCCTAAACATTGAGGGCATAAGTGAGATTAGAGGTAGAATGATAACTTTCAATACTGATAGGGAGACAAACATTTGGTAAACAGTTAACTTAGATTAGTATATGTCTTACAGGCGTGGTCCAGGTCAGCTACACATCACTGTGGTCTTTCTCTTCTTATTCTGGTGTGGATGTCATTTGGGGTCATCAGTCCTCTCTAAAGCCCAATGCAGGGAAGAGCCCCTTCTCAAGTGGGAAGTATAAGTTGAGAGTCAATTTCATTCAGTTCCTTTGCACATGAGCTAGTTAAGAGTACCTGATAAGAGTCCCTTTTTCTAGGTTGGAGACAGCCCTTTAAATACAGCTCCTTCTAGTAGTAAAACCCCATGGCTGCAGGTCTTGGGACATCTGATACTTATCCAAAGGTATAACACTGTGATAAACTTGAGAAACAAAGTTAGAGTATCTAAAGTTTACAGTAATATAACAAAGCAACAAAGAGCCATCTGTGGAGTGAGTTTTAAGCAGTAATTAGTGAGCCAACAAAAATAGAATTTAATGTCCAAAAAAGCATAGCCATTTTCTCTAAAATTTTCCTGATTTTTACCAAAAACAACCAAGTTAATATTAGTTTGTAAAATTGAATTTGGATAATTGATCAGACATTTACAATGGCTTGGCTGGAAATTTTCATAAGGAATCTCAGATTAAACTGTTAAAAGGCCTTTAGGAAAGCCACACGAAAACTTTGTCATGGATTTCACCTCAGAGATTTGGGTGAATTTCTCCCTTTCCAAGGTCCCCCCAAATACCTTTAGATATTTGTACCTGTTAGGAGGTGGCCTTCTTTATTTACTCGTAAAGATACTGGGAATCTAAAACTTTCCAGTTCCTGGAGGATCAGATAGAGAGACTAACATTTCAGTTTCATTTATAAAGGTACAATTTACCAGCTTATTGTAACTCATAATTATCTTAAGTGGAAAGGTTTCCTCATATATGAAAAACACATATTAAAAGCCAGTAATATTTCCAACAAAATTAAAACATTATAACCTAATTCATCAGTTTACTCAGTCCTAAGTAACTTTTTTTTCTTTCTTTGGTTGCACCGGGTCTTAGTAGAAGCAGGCAGGCTCCTTATTTGCTGCTCGTAGGCTCCTTAGTTGTAGCTCACCAGTTTCTTTCCAGTTTTGGCACATGGGCTCCCATGTTGTGACATGGGAACTCTTAGTTGTAGCATATATGTGGGATCTAATGTCCTGATCAGGGATCGAAGCTGGGCCCCATGGATTGGGAGTGCCTTGTCTTACCACTGTGCTGTCAGTCCTGTAAGTAATTATTTTTACTAAAAGTTTTATGAAATCAGGGTTTCCATTAGACTATTAAAATTTCTTAGCGAGTCCAGCAGTATGATTTAAAGTTATCAGAAACCTGTACTTGTTAAAAGTCCTTTCTATAAATCTTCTTGAGCATGAAGTTTTGCAAAGCATCAACTTTACCATCTGTGAATGACAAAATACTTAAAAAAGGCAAGGTTAAAGATCTGATTACAATGCTTTTTGTCAAGGTATCTTAACCAAGTTGCTATGACATGCATTTTTAAAATATTAAGTAGATTATAACATAACATATATAAGGACATATCTACATTTTAGAAACTTTTTATAACATCTAGAATGTCTATATTAATAACATTTATCCATACAATATAATCTGAGGAGGCTTCATAATGATTTGTTAATGCTTTCTGTGTAATTTAATATATCAAACAATCCTAGTTAGTTTAAATTTTCTCTCTGAGATGGCTCAGGGTCTTTCTAAAACATTTCAAAGTTAGGTGGAGGTCAAAAGGACTTTAATTAATACTTGATAGGATGTTTTTCAAAAAGCTTTAAAACACTTGGTTAAATAGGGTCTTAGGTCACTGTAAGAAAAAACTTATTCACTTAACCAAAGTGACAAAATATTTTTAAAGGTAATACAGATCACTTAAAGACACAGAGACTCAACTGCTTTTGCTCTCAAAAGCTACACTGCAGGAAACTTTTGTTCTTTTTTTGAAACCATTTTAAATTATAGTTAATTTACAATATTGTGTTAGTTTCAGGAGTACAGCAAATTGGTTCATTTATATGTATATACATTTGCAGGTTCTTTTCCATTATAGAGTATTAAAAGAATTGAATATAGTTCACTGTGCTATACAATATATCCTTGCTTTTATCTATTTGATGTACAATAGTGTGTATATGTTAATCCCAAGCTCCTACATTGCCCATCCCCACTGCCCATCCCTTCTCGCAACATAAGATTGAAGCACTTTTATCTCTTACAACAGAGAGAAAATAAAACTGTACCAGCTTACTTATAACAAAAAAAATCCACTTAATTAAATTAAATTTAATTTTAGTCAATCCTGACCATGCACAAAATTCTTTTCTCAGAGTTCCTTTTCCATAAGCCTTTCAACACGTTCTGTATCCATATTTTTTTGTCCATTATTTCTTTCCCAACTAGCTCTGGGACAAAATCCCTTTCTTTTCCCTTAACAAAATGAAATTCCATCATTCATACCTTCTTTGGTTCACAGCACATCTTATTTTTCTACTTTATGTAAAACAGTTCCATTTATTATTTCTACTACCTTTAATTAAATATTTAAATTAGAATCCTCAACTCTTAAAAAACTTAATTTCTAGGAAAAACTAGGAGTAGGCAATTAAGAACTGTCTTCTATATAAATCAGTAGATTAGCAAAGATAAATACCAATACTATTTTTTATAAACATGTACCTTATGGAAAATATTTCAGTGTGGCATCAAATATATTCATAAATAGGCATAAATATCTTCAGTTTCTCTGTAAAGTGAAACCAGTGTTCAGTATTTACTGTTTCAATATCTTATTTTATTTGGGAATTACCTAGCTATTACATAAACTTCCATCATTAACTAAGTTTAGCACAGCTCCAATATTTAAAGTTACAAAATATCTGGACAGATTATTTTCAGGTAGGTATTCCTAAAGCAAAATCATTTCTAGAGTTCACCCCTAAAACTTATCTCACTTGCATTTAATTTACTTATAAAATGTTATCATGGCAATTTATTTTTCCAGCTGCCATATTTGCAGGAAATATTAATATATATATATTTTTTGGCTTCTATTAAACTTAGGTACAATAAAAGTAATACTTAATGGTGATGATGGTAAAACAAGTTTAGATTAATTAGATAAGAAATTTCAACTAATTTTAATACCAGTACTAATGTAATATCAATATTTCCCAGTTCATATGAACCTGAATTTCATGCAGCCAGTGTCTTTCTATATTCCTTAGACTCTGTATAAGCACTTAATTTCTGCTAAGCGAATTAAACAGAATTCACCCATAAATCAGTCCTGACAACATCATTTGGAGTCAGACACACATCTGTTTACACAAACAGAAATCTCAGTTTTCCCACGTGAATTATAAATGCATGTTTTTCCTGTTGGGTTTCCTCAGTGGTCACAGATTGATAAGATGAGTTCCTGTGAGCCCAGGTAGATCATTTACATCTCAAAGACAGAGGAAGGGGAAAAAATCTCCCAGAAAAACACATTCCCTCGGGGTCAGAATTTTAAAAAGATATTTTACAAAGGTAGTGTTTCTTTTCTTTTCTCTTTTTCTTTTTTTTTGACATTCTTTTTTAAAATGTTATTTTCCATTATGTTTTATCAGAGGATATTAAAAATAGTTCCCTGTCCTATACAGTAGAACATTGTTGTTTATCCATCTTATATATAATAGTTTACATCTGCTAACCCCATACTCCCAGTCCTTCCCTCCTGCCCCCTCCCCCACTTCTCCCTTGGCAACCACAAGTCTCTATGTCTGTGAGTCTGTGTCTCTTTTATAGATAGGTTCATTTGTGCCCCAATTTTTGATTCCATATATATGTGATATCATATAACATATGTCTTTCTCCTTATGACTTACTTCACTTAGTATAATAATCTGTAGTTGAATACATGTTTCTGCAAGTGGCATCATTTCATTTTTAATGGCTGAGTGATATTCCATTGTATACTTGTATCATATCTTCTTTTTCCATTCATCTGTCTATGAACAGGGACATTGTTTCCATGTCTTGGCTATTGTTAATCGTGCTGTTTTGAACATAGAAATGCATGTATATTTTTGAATTATAGTTGTGTCCAGATAAACACCCAGGAGTGGGATTGCTGGATCATATGGTAATTCTGTTTTGCTTTCTGAGGAACCTCAACACTGTTTTCCATAATGGCTGCATCAACTTTCATTACCACAAACAGTGTGAGAGGTTTCCCTTTTCTCTGCACCTTATCCAGCAGTTATATTAGTAGATTTTTTAAGATGGCCATTCTCACTGGTGGGAGGTGGTACTTCATTGTAGTTTTGATTTACATTTCTCTAATACTTAGTGATGTTGAGCATCTCTTCATGTGTCTACTGGCCATTTGTATGTCTTCTTTGGAGAAACGTCTATTAAGGACTTCAGCCCGTTTTTTCATTGGGTTGTGTGTTTTGTTGTTGAGTTGTTTATATGTTTGGGATATCAAGCACTTGTCTGTCGCATTTTTGCAAATATTTTCTCCCATTCTTATGGTGCCTTTTCTTTTCCTTCATTAAAATATTATTTTAAGTATTTATATTTATACAGCAAGTTTTTATTAGTTATCTATTTTATACATATTAGTGTATATAGGTCAATCCCAAACTCCAAATTCATCCAACACCCCTCCCTTCCAATATCTGCTTTCCCCTGGTAGCCAGTACGTTTTATTTTATTTTATTTTGTTTTATTTTATTTTATTTCTTTAACATCATTATTGGAGTATAATTATTTATAATATTGTGTTCGTTTCTGTTGTATAAAAAAAGTGAATCAGCTATATGTATTCATATATCCTCTTATCCCCTCCCTCTTAAATCTCTTTCCCAACCTCACTATCCCACCTCTCTAGATGGTCACAAAGCACCAATCTGATCTCCCTGTGCTATGCAGCTGCTTCCAACTAGATATCTATTTTACATTTGGTAGTGTATATATGTCATTGCTACTCTCTCACTTCGTCCCTTCTTCCCCTTCCCCTTCCACATGTCCTCAAGTCCATTCTCTATGTCTGTGTCTTTATTCCTGTCTTGCCCCTAGGTAGATCAGAACCATTTCTTTTTTTCTTTTTTTTTTTAAGATTCCATATATATGGGTTAGCATACACTATTTCTTCTTCTCTTTCTGACTTACTTCACTCTGTATGAAAGACTTCAGCTCCATCCACCTGACTACAAATAACTCAGGTTCGTTTCTTTTAATGACTGAGTAATATTTCATTGTATATGTGCACCACATTTCTTTATCCATTCAGCTGTCAATGGACACTTAGGTTGCTTCCCTGTCCTGACGATTGTAAATAGTTTTGCAAAAATATTGTGGTACATGATTCTTTTTGAATTATGGTTTTCTAAGGGTATATACCCAGTACTGGGATTTGTGGGTCATATAGTATTTCTATTTTTAGTTTTCTGAGGCACCTCCTTACTGTTCTCCAGGTGACTGTATCCGTTTATATTCCCACTAACAGTGCAAGAGTATTCCATTTTCTCCACAGTCTCTCCAGCATTTACTGTTTGCTTAATTTTTGATGATGGCCATTCGAACTGGTGTGAGGAGACACCTCATTGAAAAATTGTTATTTTAACATTTTTATTGGAGTATCATTGCTTAACTGTGGTGTGTTAATTTCTGCTTTATAACAAAGTGAATCAGTTATACATATACATATATTCTAATATCTCTTCTGTCTTGCATCTCCCTCCCTCCCACCCTCCCTATCCCACTCCTCTAGGTGGTCACATATCACCGAACTGATATCCTTGTGTTATGTGGCTGCTTACCACTAGCTACCTCTTTTTCGTTTGGTAGTGTATATATTTCCATGCCACTCTCTCACTTTGTCACAGCTTACACTTCCCTTCCACATATCCTCAAGTCCATTCTCTAATATGTGTGTGCCTTTATTCCCATGTTGCCCCAGGATTATCATGACCATTTTTTTTCTTTCTATATTCCATATATATATATATATATATATATATATGTTAACATACAGTATTTGTTCTTCTCTTTTTGATTTACTTCACTCTGTATGACAGACACTAGGTCCATCCACCTCATTACAAATAACTGAATTTTGTTTCATTTTATGGCTGAGTAATATTATATTGTATATATGTGCCACAACTTCTTTATCCATTCATCTGTTGATGGACAGTTAGGTTGCTTCCATGTACTGGCTATTGTAAACACAGCTGCAATGAACATTGTGGTACATGACACTTTTTGAATTATGGTTTTCTCTGGGTATATGCCCAGTAGTGGGATTGCTGAGTCATATGGTAGTTCTATTTTTGTTGTTTAAGGAACCTCTATACTATTATCCATAGTGGCTGCATCAATTTATATTCCCACCAACAGTACTAGAGTGTCCCTTTTCTCCACACCTTCTCCAGCATTTATTGTTTCTAGATTTTTTGATGATGAATATTCTGACCGGTGTGAGATGATATTTCATTGTAGTTTTGATTTGCATTTCTCTTATGATTAATGATGTTGAGCATTCTTTCATGTGTTTGTTGGGAATCTGTATATCTTCTTTGGAAAAATGTCTATTTAGGTCTTCTGCCCATTTTTGGTTTGGGTTACTTTTTTCTTTTTATTTTTCGATAATGAGCTTCATAGGCTGCTTGTAAATTTTAGAGATTAATCCTTTGTCAGTTGCTTCATTTGAAAATATATTCTCCTATTCTGAGGCTTGTCCTTTGGTCTTTCTTATGGTTTCCTTTGATGTGCAAAAACTTTTAAGTTTCATTAGGTTCCACTTGTTTATTTTTGCTTTTATTCCCACTTCTCTAGGAGGTGGGTCAAAAAGGATCTTGCTGTGATTTGTGTCATAGTGTTCAGCCTGTGTTTTCCTCAAAGAGTTTGATATTGTCTGGCCTTACATTTAGGTCTTTTATCAATTTTGAGTTCGTTTGTGTGTATTGTGTTAAGGAGTGTTCTAATTTCATACTTTTACATGTACTTGTCCAGTTTTCCCAGGACAACTTATTGAAGATGGTGTCTTTTCTCATTATATATTCTTGCCTCTTTTATCAAAGATAAGGTGACCATATATGCATGGGTTTATCTCTGGGCTTTCTATCCTGTTCCATTGATCTATATTTCTGTTTTTCTGCCAGCACCATACTGTCTTGATTACTGTAGCTTTGTAGTATAGTCTGAAGACAGGGAGCCTGATTCATCTAGCTCCTTTTTTTTTTTTTTTTTTTTTTTTTGCTGTACGCGGGCCTCTCACTGCTGTGGCCTCTCCCGTTGCGGAGCACAGGCTCCGGACACACAGGCTCCGTGGCCATGGCTCGCGGGCCCAGCCGCTCCGCGGCATGTGGGATCTTCCGGGATCGGGGCACGAACCCGTGTCCCCTGCATCGGCAGGCGGACTCTCAATCACTGCGCCACCAGGGAAGCCCAATAATTTTTTTTTTTTTTTTTTTTTTTTTTTTTGCTGTGCGCGGGCCTCTCACCACTGTGGCCTTTCCCGTTGCAGAGCACAGGCTCCGGACGTGCAGGCTCAGCGGGCATGGCTCAGGGGCCCAGCCGCTCCGCAGCATGTGGGATCTTCCCAGACCAGGGCACGAACCCATGTCCCCTGCATCGGCAGGCAGACTCTCAACCAGTGCACCACCAGGGAAGCCCATAGCTCCATTTTCATTCGCAATATTGTTTTGGCTATTCAGGGTCTTTTGTGTTTCCATACAAATTGTGGAATTTTTTGTTCTGACTCTGTGAAAAATACCAGTGATTTTTTTTACGGATTCATTAATCTGTAGATTGCTTTGGGTAGTAGAGTCATTTTCAAAATATTGATTTTTTCCAATCCAAGACCATGTTATACCTCTCCATCTATTTGTATCATCTTTAATTTCCTTCATCAGTGTCTTATAATTTTCTGCCTACAGGTCTTTTGTATCCTTAGGTAGGTTTTTTCCTAGATATTTTATTCTTCTTGTTGCAATGGTAAATGGGAGTGTTTTCTTAATTTCATTTTCAGATTTTTCATCATTAGTGTATAGGAATGCCAGAGATTTATGTGCATTAATTTTGTATCCTGCTACTTTACCAAATTCATTGATTAGCTCTAGTAGTTTCCTGGTAGCATCTTTAGGATTCTCTCTATATAGGATCATGTCATCTGCAAACAGTGACAACTTTACTTCTTCTTTTCCAATTTGGATTCCTTTTATTTCTTTTTCTTCTCTGATTGCTGTGGCTAAAACTTCCAAAACTATGTTGAATAAGAGTGGAGAGAGTGGGCAACCTTGTCTTGTTCCTGATCTTAGTGGAAAGGCTTTCATTTTTTCACCACTGGGGACGATGTTGGCTGTGGATTTGTCATATATGGCCTTTAATATGTTGAGGACAGTTCCTTCTCTGCCTACTTTCTCCAGGGTTTTTATTATAAATCGGTGTTGAATTTTGTCAAAAGCTTTCACTGCACCTATTGAGATGCTCATATGTTTTTTCTCCTTCTATTTGTTAATATGGTGTATCACATTGATTGATTTGTATATATTGAAGAATCCTTGCATTCCTGGGATAAAACACACTTGATCATGTTGTATGATCCTTTAATGTGCTGTTGGATTCTGTTTGCTAGTATTTTGTTGAGGATTTTTGCGTCTATGTTCATCAGTGACATTGGCCTGTAATTTTCGTTCTTTGTGACACATTTTTCTCGTTTTGATATCAGGTTGATGGTGGCCTCGTAGAATGTGTTGTGGACTTTTCCTCTCTCTGCTATATTTTGGAAGATTTTGAGAAGGATAGGTGTTAGCTGTTCTCCAAATGTTTGATAGATTTGGCCGGTGAAACCATCTGGTCATGAGCTTTTGTTTGTTGGAAGATTTTTATTCAGTTTTAATTTCAGTGATTGTGATTGGTCTGTTCATATTTTCTATTTCTTCCTGGTTCAGTCTTGGCAGGTTGTGTATTTCTAAGAATTTGTCCATTTCTTCGAGATTGTCCATTTTTTTAGCATAGAGTTGTTTGTAGTAATCTCTCATGACCCTTTGCGTTCTGCAGTGTCACTTGCTACTTCTCTTTTTCATTTGTAACTCTAGTGGTTTGAGACTTCTCCCTTTTTTTCTTGATGAGTCTGGGCAATGGTTTAACAATTATGTTTATCTTCTCAAAGAATCAGTTTTTAGTTTCATTGATGTTTCCTATCTTTTCCTTTATTTATTTTTCAATTATTGACAACCTGGTAGAAATGGACAAATTCTTAGAAATGCAAAACCTGCCGAGACTAAACCAGGAAGAAATAAGAAATATGAACAGACCAATCACAAGCACTGTGATTGAAACTGTGATTAAAAATCTTCCAACAGACAGAAGCCCAGGACCAGATGGTTTCATGGGAGAATTCTATCAAACATTCAGAGAAGAGTTACCACCTATCTTTCTCAAAATCTTCAAAAATATATCAGTGGGAGGAGCACTCCCAAACTCAGTCTACAAGGCCACCATTGCCCTGACAGCAAAACCAGACAAAGATGTCAAAATGCTAGAAATCTATAGGCCAATACCACTGATGAACATAGATGCAAAAATCCTCAAAAAATCTACTAGCAAGCAGAATCCAACAGCCCATTAAAAGAATCAGACAACATGATCAAGTGTAGTTTATTCCAGGAATGCAAGGATTCTTTAATATATGCAAATCAAACATGATACACCATATTAACAAGTTGAAAGAGTAAAACCATACGACCATCTCAATAGATACAGAGAAAGTTTTGACAACATTCAACACCGATTTATGATAAAACCCTGCAGAAAGTAGGCATAGAGGGAACTTTCCTCAACATAATAACAGCTATATACGACAAACCCACAGCCAACATCATCCTCAATGGTGAAAAACAAACCATTTCCACTAAGGTCAGGAAGAAGACAACATTGCCCACTCTCACACCTATTATTCAACATAGTTTTGGAAGTTTTAGCCACAGCAATCAGAGAAGAAATGGAAATAAAACTTATCAAAATTGGAAAAGAATAAGTAAAGCTGTCACTCTTTTCAGATGGCATGATACTATACACAGAGAATCCTAGATGCTACCAGAAAACAACTAGATCTAATCAATGAATTTGGTAAAGTAGCAGGACACAAAATTAATGCAAAGAAATCTCTCATTCCTATACACTAATGATGAAACATCTGAAAGTGAAATTAAGGAAACACTCTTGTTTACCATTGCAAAAAAAAAGAATAAAACATCCAGGAAAAAACGTACCTAAGGAGACTAAAGACCTGTATGTAGAAAATTATAAGACAATGATGTAAAGTTAAAGATGATACCCATAGATATAGAGATATACCATGTTCTTTGATCAGAAGAATCAATATTATGAAAATGACTCTACTACCCAAAGCAATCAACATATTCAATGCAATCCCTGTCAAACTACCACTGGCATTTTTCACAAAACTAGAACCAAAATTTTCACAATTCCTATGGAAATGCAAAACCCCAAATAGGCAAATCAATCTTGAGAATGACAAACGGAGCTGGAGTAATCAGGTTCCCTGACTTCAGACTGCACTATAAAGCTACAGTAATCAAGACAGTATGGTAATGGCACAAAAACAGAAATATAGATCAATGGAAAAGGATAGAAAGCCCAGAGATAAACCCATGCATGTACGGTCACCTTATCTTTCACAAAGGAGGCAAGAATATTCAGTGGAGAAAAGACAGCTTCTTCAATAAGTGGTTCTGGGAAAACTGGGGAGGTACATGTAAAAGTATGAAATTAGAACACTCCCTATTACCATACACAAAAATAAACTCAAAATGGATTAAAGACCTGAATGTAAGGCCAGACACTATCAAACTCTTAGAGGAAATCATAGGCAGAACACTCTATGACATAAATTACAGCAGAATCATTTTTGACCCACCTCCTAGAGAAGTGGAAATAAAATCAAAAGTAAACAAATGGGACCTAATGATACTTAAAAGCTTTTGCACAGCAAAGGAAACCATAATCAGCACCAAAAGACAACCCTTTGAATGGGAGATATATTTGCAAATGAAGAAACTGACACAGGATTAATAGCCAACATTTAGAAGCACCTCATGCAGCTCAATAAGAAAAATATCAAACAACACAATCCAAAAACGGGCAGAATATCTAAATAGACATTTCTCCAAAGAAGATACACAGTTTGTGAACAAACACATGAAAGAATGCTCAACATCATTAATCATAAGAGAAATGCAAACAAAAACTACCATGAGGTAACATCTCACACCACTCAGAATGTCCATCTTCAAAAAATCTAGAAACAATAAATGCTGGAGAGGGTGTGGAGAAAAGGGAACACTCTTGCACCGTTGGTGGGAATGTAAATACAGCCACTATGGAGAACAGTATGGAGGGGTGGGATGGGGAGGGTGGGAGGGAGGGAGACGCAGGAGGGAAGGGATGTGGGAACAGATGTATATGTATGACTGATTGACTTTGTTATAAAGTAGAAACTAATAAAAAAATAAAAAATAAAAAAAATGTTTTGAAAACTCAAAAAAAAAAATACTAAAAATAGAATTACCATACGACCCAGCAATCCCACTACTGGGCATATACCCTGAGACTTCTATAATTCAAAGAGAGTTACGTACCAAAATGTTCATTGCAGCTCTATTTATAATAGGGCATGGAAACAATCTAAGTGTCCATCAACAGATGAATGGATAAAAAAGATGCAGCACATATATTCAATGGACTATTACTCAGCCATAAAAAGAACCGAAATTGAGTTATTTGTAATGAGGTGGATGGACCTAGAGTCTGTCATACAGAGTGAAGTAAGTCAGAAAGATAAAAACAAATACTATATGCTAACATGTATATATGGAATCTAAGAAAAAAAAATACTCATGAAGAACCTAGGGGTAAGATGGGAATAAAGACACAGACCTACTATAGAATGTACTTGAGGATTTGAGGAGGGGGAAGGGTAAGCTGTGACAAAGTGAGAGAGTGGCATGTACATGTATACACTACCAAACATAAAATAGATAGCTAGTGGGAAACAGACGCATAATACAGGGAGATCAGCTCGGTGGTTTGTTACCACCTAGAGGGGTGGGACTGAGAGGGTGTTGGGCAGGGAGAGGCAAGAGGGAAGTGATATGGGAACATATGCATATGTATAACTGATTCACTTTGTTATAAAACAGGAACTATCACACCATTTTAAAGCAATTATCTTGCAATAAAGATGTTAAAAAGGTACATAAAACATTTGAAAAAACTAAAGTGTAGTTTTATTAAACTGTTTTCTACTTACTGTTTGATTATTTGCTAGAATGAGATATTTTATTAATGTAAAATGAGTTCAATAAACTATTTTGAAATAAAAAAAATTATTTCTTATTCCTTTTTAAAGTTTTCAGTTTTCATCAGCTCTTTTCCCTAACTCAGCTGTCATTCTTATTACTCAAGCTTTGAACTATTTATCTGGTAAATGATATATTTATTTCATTGTTTTTCCTGGATTTATTATTATTTATTTTGAAATAAATACCTCTGTCTTCTCCTTTTGCTTATCTTTCTCTATCTCTATGAAATTAGGTGAAAAAATTACCTATCATGGTCCTAAAGTGGAGGCTTATGTGGGATCATCCCTGTACAGTCTGCATGTTCCCAGTGGCTTTTGTCAGAGAGCTGGACCTTACGTGATTATGGGTCATGTCACTCTCCACAGTGTGCTGTCAGCTGTCACCTTGGTAAGAGGTGGGGCTGAAGATAGAAGACCTAAACTCTGAGACATATTAGCAGGTATGCTCTCATGCTCAGTGGCTAATACCACACTTTTGGGGGTGGGGTTGTGTCCTAAGTTGCTATAACGAAACCCTTGAGGGTTGGGTGTGAGCTGATTTTGTTTCTTCTAAATGTATGCTCTCCCCTTTCTCATTAATGACACCTTTGCTCCAGAGGGGAGCAGCACTGCAGGAAGAGGGACTGGAATAAGTGCTCAGTGTGGGTTGGGGCACATGCTGCTGTTATTCTGGGAAACTGGTCAGAGTTCTGGGCAGTTTCAGTCTGATTCTTCTGCCTTGTTTCGAGAGTAAACAAATGGGTGTGTGTTCTTCACTAGTGGACTCTAGGGTTCTTAAAGATCTCCTGTTCATTCCGCTGGTTTTCAAACCAGCTAAGGGACTCATGTTCCTGGTGTCATACTCCAAGAATGGATGCTCAATATATAGTTTGAATCCCTCACAGCCCAGGAAGTATCTCTGAGCCCATGATATCCCCCTCCTCTTCTGTGTCCTCACCTTGGGGCCCAGGTCCTGACTTGATTACTTCTCCTCCCTTCCTACCTGACTCTGTGCATATCTTTCTTACTGTTGGGGATGTACCAGGTCCCGGATGCCAGACTCCTTTTAACTTTCAGTGAGTTGCTCTACACGTACCTGTATTTTTGATGTGTTGGTTGGGGTATTCTCCACCATCTTCTTCTCCTCTCCAAAGAATTTAGTTTTATTAGGCAGCACTTCTAACCACTCTACGCAGGGAAAGCAGCCACTGTGCATGTTGCTCCATTCATTGAGTTCTCACTGTTTGTCAGGATTTCCAAAGAATGATCTCACATTAACTTTGGTGAGCTTTTGGCTAGTTGGGGGCATTCTGTAATGAGGGGATCATATTGGACTATCAGCTCTTGATTAGGTCACCAGGTTGAAGCAGATGGTGAGATGATTCAAAAATTACAGCAGAAGGGGGATGTGGAGTCATATGACAAAATAGGACATTGTCTTGGAGTATAAAAGGTTGAGGACTGACAAAGAGACCAAATATGGAATTTGAGGAGTGTATAATAATTTCTATGTGTGGTGAAGGCTCAGCGAGTGAGAGTTAATCAAGATGAGTGCATGGCCGTAGATTTCCATCCATTTTGGTGACTCCTTGCCCAAAAGTAGTTTAATAACTGTCTCTTTAAGAAGATTGTTATGGCATTCAAGGAATCCAGCTGGCCTGAGGTTGAAAGTTCCAAAGAATATTGTGTTGGACAGTTCACTATTGAGTCTTCTGAGAGTTAAGGCAGTTTTCCTGATCAGAGTCAATAATGTCTGTTGATGGCAAGGAAACAAATAAATTTGATCAGGAAAGACATTACCTGTGTTGAAGAGGAATTCCAGTGGGGATTGCCGGGAGGAACTCGTTGCAAGTGTCAATGATGGTGATGGCATAGCTGTACGCCCCAGCAGAAGACAATGGTGGGCAGGTGAAATCAATATACCAGTGGGAGTATTGGCAACAGATTAGGAATCTGTGACAGGATGGATCTTTGGAAGACCCCTTTTTGTGGCATCGTTAATTTAAGAACTAGGTGAATAGCTACAAGCTCAGCCAATTAGGTTGAGCCTGGAGTCCTGTCCTCAACTAGAGTGATGGTGGAGACCAGGTAGAATGCCACAAACCTTCAGTAAGCTGCATTGCTTATAATGGTGGTGCTGCCACCGGTCAGGAACATTGATTATCTCATTCTACAAGAGCTGGCCCCAAGTGGCTCCACAAGTACTCAGAAGAGGGGGGAGTGAGGGTACTGTTACTACTGACTCAAGGCTCTCATGCAAGGAGCTAATTGTAGAAAAAACCACATCCTCCTGTAATTTGGAAAGGCTTTTGACATCAGATTAGGCCTCTTCTAAAGACCCCATTTCCATTTTACCAATAAGGCATTGTTGGCTCTGTTGATCTTCTCTTGGAATGCATCTCTAACATATGACATTGTAGCACCTTGCATACAGAGTATTGTTGGATGTGGACTTGGTTTCTAAAAGAGCCCAATAGAATGACACACGCTGGAGCTCTAAGTAATATATTGTCCTTCTGCTGGAAGGAGCTTAGTCAGAAACCTCATAGAATACAGGTAGACTCATGTTGGGTCTAGAGACTCCGGGAGGCATAATCAGAAGTAGCCAAGAACTGAACTCAGAAATGTGGAGCCAAGGGGGACTAAAGGTAAAACTTGTTGGTCTGCTTATTGGATACCTTCAAGAACACTTTTCCCAAAGGGGGGTGGAGACTTGCATGTGACCCTGTATATAGGACAGAGAATTAGTGAGAGCAGAGAGAGATGTTACCTCCAGAACATATAAAGACAAAGTATATGTTGGCCTAAGTGTGGTGAGTGAATTAATGGTAATTGATGTTTAGCTGTTGGGCAGATATAACAATATTTTGTAATATAATTTATATGAAATTCTCTTTGTCAGAATACCTTACTATACACATTTATTGCTCTTGCCATCTCAACTGAGCACCTAGCATACATTGTGGTGGTGACTTTAGCACTTTTAACTATGAGAGCAAAACTAGCTCTATTTCCATCTTCAAAATTTTATGGATAGAAGATTCATTCTTACTGTAGATCTTAGCAACCTAAGCATATGACTTTTTCTTTTTTTTGAATTTTATTTTATTTATTTTTATATGGCAGATTTTTATTAGTTATCAATTTTATACATATTAGTATATATGTGTCAATCAAAGTCTCCCAGTTCATCACACCACCAACCACCCACCCCTGCCACTCTCCCGCCTTGGTGTCCATATATTTGTTCTCTACATCTGTGTCTCAGTTTCTGCCCTGCAAACCGGTTCATGTGTACCATTTTTCTAGGTTCCACATATATTCTTATAAATATAATATATATTATATTATTATATATTATATTATATATGTTATATTCTTATTCCATTTCTTATTAAATAGAAAACTTTCACATTTTCACTTGAACGAAGCACTTTATGGCTTTCCTTTGGCATTTCTGAATTGCTAGCTTCACTACTCTTGCACTTCAGGGCCATTATTATGTAATATCAGGGTCACTTGAACACAAGGATTCTAATACTGTGACAATCAATCTGATTACTGAGAGCGCTACTAAATGACAAATGGGTGGGATACACTGGACAAAGGGATGATTCCTGTCCTGGGCAGGATGAAGCAGGATGGTGCAAGATTTCATCACATTACTCAGAATGTGCAAAATTTAAAACTTAGGAATTGTTTATTTCTGTAATTTTCCATTTAGTGTTTTTACAGATGACTGTATGTAACTGAAACCATGGAAAGCAAAACTGTATTTAAGGGGAGACACTGTATCTAGATGTATGGGTGGGAATCTCCTCCATGTCCAGCAATGATGTCAATGTCCTCTGAGTTTATTTTGGATGATTTTGGCAGTCCTAATAAAGTGTAAGAGCCCACCCTGTCATTAGGATAAGCATGCTGTACAAATAATTCCCTGGACTTAGGGTCAAATGGGGTCTCTTCATGGAAGTAAACGGGGGGTCATTTAAGTCACCATGGTCATATAAATGATTAACCCATTAGAGAATGTCAATTGGGCACACTAGGAAATAAACCTCACCTAATACTTTCCATTTGGTATGATCCTTAACAGCGATCACTGTGATGGAAAGATGGGCAATGCTCCAGGCAGTAAATATCCAAGTGGTGAGAGGGAAAGCCCTGGTACAAATATTATAGGCCTTTGCCTTCCCTTTCACCTCTTCCTCCTTACTAGAGGCCCCAGTAATTCTGTCAGGTTTATCCACTATGGCAGGATGCCTCTTGAAATGCATTTCTTGGCTCTGCCTGTTTGAAGGAAAGCCAAGGGAGCTCAAGATGTGTTATATCTCTCAGAGAAAGTGGGTAATCCATATGGATCTTTGATAAGATTATGGATTTTAGGGTCTTTAGATATATCAGCCAGTTGATGCTTTTCAGTTGCTGTGAGTAAAAATTCTGAACCTTTTCCAAGACCCACAATAACCAATCAGATTTCTTCTCTCCTTCCTGCTGCACAAAATTTTTAAAGATGGTTTGATTTTCAGTTCAGGTATGGTTTGTAATCTGAGTTTCTGATTTTCTCTACTTCCTGATTTTCTCCAGTTGACTTAACCTTAGCTGTTGTTACAGGGAAAATTTATGGATGAAGTCGCTGTCAGTCCTCTTCATAGACAACTGCTTCCCTTTCCAGAGATTTCCAAGCAGCCACCGCAATGGTTAGTGTTTGCCTCCACTAGTGAAATATGCACAGCATCTTTGGAAAATCTCCTGAGGCATCTGGAGTATAATACCTGAGTCTTCGTATGTTTGTATGTCAAGGCACTGGACAATAACCAGGAAGCTTCTTTTTTTTTTTTTTTTTTTTTTTTTTTGCAGTATGCGGGCCTCCCACTGTTGCAGCCTCTCCCATTGCACAGCACAGGCTCCGGACTCACAGGCTCAGCAGCATGGCTCACGGGCCCATCCACTCCACGGCATGTGGGAGCTTCCTGGACCAGGGCACGAACCCGTGTCCCCTGTATCGGCAGGTGGACTCTCAACCACTGCACCACAAGGGAAGACCTCCTTTGTTTTTTATTTATCAAGGAGTGGGTGTGCCTCCTCGGGGTGCTTAGGAGTTGCTGAAACCAAATATTCAGGACATTTCTATTTGTCTGTTAATTTTTTAGCAACATCATGGCAGGGATTGGGTCTACAATATCTCACTGGATCATAGTACAGAGTGACAGCAGTGAGGGAAGCAGATATGCCAGTACCATAGACCTGTGTTGCATTTTCCTTTTCATGGTGCCATTGAATTATTGTTGCAAGGCTATTTCACTTGTCCAGATTAGGACAGATCGTCTTGGCATGACACATGGACTCTGTGGTTGCAAGTAGAGGTCTCTGTCCTTGTTACCCATGGGAATATCTTTTCCTCACACTTTTAGCCTATAGCATTTCCTTACACTGTAACAGCAGCCTTGTGATCCAGTCCACCTCCTTAAGTCTCCTCAGCTTCAAAACGTGAAGGATCCTCACACACATTAATAGTCAGTTAAGACCTTTATAATTAGTAGTCTAATCATCTCATTAGACCACATGGCCTTGATCTTGTTGCTTTCTGGAGATCATTGAATTTTTATGGCAACAGTGACATCTTAGGATGGATACTATAGGCAACACATATAGCAGTGCCAACAGACATCCAGCATCTGTGCTCCCTTCCTAGATCGTGTTACCCACCTGGGTTAGTGTAAGCCAGTTACACTTAAAAGGCTTTGCCTTTGGTTATTTTCAAGGGCAGCCATGCAGTCTTGTTGACTATGTCAGCGGTTTTGGGTCAGTCTCAACCCCTCAACAGTGGTGCTATTGGCTCAGAATGCCTGCGGCACTCACCTAGGCCTGCACTTCTGGTCATAAGTTTGCACAGACATGTTCCCAACCAGAGACAATGGACAAGCCCTTGTAATTCTTATTATGCTTGCAGAACATACCTGGCAACAACCCTCAGAAAGCTTTGGAAAAACAAGCTTTCTTACTCACAGGTCCTGGAGAGCACCACAGCACACCCAGCACCACACAGAAAAGTTGAGAGTAGAGAGGGGAACAACATGGACCTATAGTTCTGCCTTTATTGTTGCCTGAGGGTGGGGTGCCTCAGGTTTTGAGGTTTGCTCTCTATCAGTGAATTAAAACATAAGAACAGGAATTAAAGTGCAGGAAGGAAAAACCAGGGTCACTCAAGAAGTCAGTTATCTTGGTAAACCAGGACTTTCTAAAAGGGGAATTTCATGGGTGGTCTGACATGGCTTTTTATCAGGTGGTACAGTTTATTTGAGATAGATGTCCTTGAAGTGAAAGCCTTGGCAATCAAAAGCTTAATGTCACACACTTACAAGAAAACATCTAAGTGTCAAGCACTTATACTACAACAATCATGGAAAGATAATTCAACAGATAGATATAACTGGTTAAAGCTTTTGGGAAAATTAATTTTTCATGAATGAGTAAGTAATATTAAAACATGAATTACTAAAGGTGGCTTAAAAAAAGCCCACAGATTAACATTCATGCATTAATGGGTTAATAAAAAGAACTGTGTGTGACAAGTAAAAAGAGACATTAAAGATGCAATTGAAAAGGGACCCTGGGAAGATGGCGGAAGAGTAAGAAACGGAGATCACCTTCCTCCCCACAGATACATCAGAAATTCATCAACACGTGGAACAACTCCTACAGAACACCTACTGAACACTGACAGAAGACCTGAGACCCCCCAAAAGGCAAGAAACTCCCCACATACCTGGATAGGGCAAAAGAAAAAAGAATAAACAGAGACAAAAGGATAGGGACGGGACCTGCACCAGTTGGAGGGAGCCGTGAAGGAGGAAAGGTTTCCACACACTACAAGCCCCTTCGCAGGCGGAGACAGCAGGTGGCGGAGGGGGAAAGCTTCGGAGTAGCCGAGGAGAGCACAGCAACAGGGGTGTGGAGGGCAAAGCGGAGAGATTCCAGCACAGAGGATCGGTGCCCTCAGGCACACACTAGGCCGAGAGGCGTGTCTGCTCGGCCACCGGGGCGGGCGGGGCTGGGAGCTGAGGCTCGGGTAACGGCTTTCAGTCGGAGCGCAGGGAGAGGACTGGAGCTGGTGTCAGGAAGAGAGCCTGAAGGGGTTAGTGCACCACGGCTAGCCCAGAGGGAGTCCAGGGAAAGGGTCTGGAGCCACGAAGAGGCAAGAGGCTTTTTCTTCCCTTTTGTTTCCTGGTGCACGAGGAGAGGGCATTAAGAGGGCTGCTTGGGGAAGCACCAGAGGCAGGCGCGAGCCGAGGATAAAGGCGTGGACCCCGGAGACGGGCGTGGGACGCTAGGGCTGCTGCTGCTGCTGCCGCCGCGGGGCCTGTGTGCGAGCGCGGGTCACTGTCCGCCCCGCCTTCTGGGGGGCCTGTGCAACCCGCCACTGCCGGGGTCCCGGAACCCGGGCATGGCTTTCCTGGGAAAGCGCAGGGAGTGCCTCGGTCTGGTGCAACGTCACACCGGCCTCTGCCGCCGCAGGCCCGCCCCACACTGCGCACCCCTCCCTCCCCTCTGCCTGAGTGAGCCAGAGCCCCCGAATTAGTGGCTCCTTTAAACCCGTCCTGTCTGAGCGAAGAATGGACGCCTTCCAGCGACCTACACACAGAGGTGGGGCCCGGTCCAAGGCTGAGACCCGGGAGCTGTGAGAGCAGAGACAGGGAAATCTCTCTGTGCAGCCTCGGAGGCAGCGGGTTAAAGATCCATGGTCCACTTGATGTGCCCTGCATCGGTAAAGTGCATGAATAGACAGCGGAATCATTCGAAATTGAGAAAGTGGACTTTGAGGACAAGATTTAAGACTTTCCCCCCTTTTCCTCTTTTTACAACGAATTATCCCAAATTAAGGATGTGGACTTAGCAAGATTTCAGACTTCTCGCGCTTTTCCTCTTTTTACAATGAAGTAACCAAAATTGAGGAGGTGGACTTGGAGAACAAGATTTTTGATTTTTTCCCCCTGCTCTCTTTTTGTGAATGTGTATGTGTATTCTTCTGTGTAAGATTCTCTCTGTATAGCTTTGCTTCCACCATATATCCCAGGGTTCTATCGGTCCGTTTTTTTTTCAATAATTACTTTTTAATTTTAAAAGCGCTACTATATTTCATACTTTATTCTTTTTTCCTTTACCTGCTCTTTCTTTTTTTCCTACCATCCCTTCCTACCTCCCTCCCTCCGCCCCTCCTTTCCTTCTTTCTCTCTTTCTTTCCTTCCTCCCTCCATCCCTCCCTTCTTCCTTTCAATCTTTCATTTTCTTTCCTCCCTCCCTCCCTCCCTCCTGTCTTTCTTTCCTTCCGCCCTCCCTCCCACGCCTCATTTCATTTCCTTTTTCTTTCCTTCCTCCCTCCCTCCTGTCTTTCTTCCTTTCTTTCCTTCCTCCCTCCCTCCCTCGCTTCTTCCATTCACTCTTCCTTTTTATTTCATTCCTCCCTCTCTCCCTCCTTTCGTTCTTCCTTCCTTCCTTCCTTCCCTTCTTTCCTTCTTCCTTTCTTTCTCTCTCTCTTCCTTTCTTCTACTAATTCTTTCTTTCTACTTTTTCTCCCTTTTATTCTGACCCGGGGAGATGAAAGTCTCTTGGTGCTGCACCCAGGACTCAGTGTTGTGCCTCTGAGGTGGGAGAGCCAACTTCAGGACACGGGTCCACAAGAGACCTCCCAGCTCCACATAATATCAAGCAGCGAAAATCTCCCAGAGATCTCCATCTCAACACCAGCACCCAGCTACAGTCAACGACCAGCAAACTACAGTGCTGGTCACCCTATGTCAAGGAACTAGCAAGGCAGGAACACAACCCCACCCATTAGCAGAGAGACTGCCTAAAAACATAATAAGGCCACAGGCACCCCAAAGCACACCACCAGACGTGGACCTATCCAGCAGAAAGACAAGATCAGGCCTCAACCACCAGAACACAGGCTCTAGTCCCCCCCACCAGGAATCCTACACAACCTACTGAAAAACCTTGGCCACTGGGGACAGACACCAAAAACAACAGGAACTACGAATCTGCAGCCTGCAAAAAGGAGACCCCAAACACAGTAACATAAGCAAAATGAGAAGACAGAAAAACACAGAGCAGCTGAAGGAGCAAGATAAACAACTACCAGACCTAACAAATGAAGAGGTAATAGGCAGTCTGCCTGAAAAAGAATTCAGAATAATGATAGTAAAGGTGATCCAAGATTCTATTTCCAAGATCTATAATCTTGGAAATAGAAAAGACAAAATGCAAGAAACAGTTAACAAGGACCTAGAAGAACTAAAGATGAATCAAGAATCGATTAAAAACACAATAAATGAAATGAAAAATACTCTAGATGGGATCAATAGCAGAATAACTGAGGCAGAAGAACGGATAAGTGAGGTGGAAGATAAAATAGTGGAACTAACTGGTGCAGAGCAAAATAAAGAAAAAAGAATGAAAAGAACAGAGGACAGTCTCAGAGACCTCTGGGATGACATTAAACGCACCAACATTCGAATTATAGGGGTTCCAGAGGAAGAAGAGAAAAAGAAAGGGACTGAGAAAATATTTGAAGAGATTATAGTTGAAAACTTCCCCAATATGGGAAAGGAAATAGTTAATCAAGTCCAGGAGGCACAGAGAGTCCCATACAGAATAAATCCAAGGAGAAATACGCCAAGACACATATTAATCCAACTGTCAAAAATTAAACACAAAGAAATCATATTAAAAGCAGCAAGGGAAAAACAACAAATAACACACAAGGGAATCCCCATCAGGTTAACAGCTGATCTCTCAGCAGAAACTCTACAAGCCAGAAGGGCGTGGCAGGACATAATTAAAGTGATGAAGGAGAGGAACCTGCAACCAAGATTACTCTACCCAGCAAGGATCTCATTCAGATTTGATGGAGAAATTAAAAACTTTACAGACAAGCAAAAGCTGAGAGAGTTCAGCACCACCAAACCAGCTTTACAACAAATGCTAAAGGAACTTCTCTAGCCAAGAAACACAACAGAAGGAATATACCTACAATAACGAACCCAAAGCAATTAAGGAAATGAGGATAGGAACATACATATCAATAATTACCTTAAATGTAAATGGACTAAATGCTCCCACCAAAAGACACAGAGTGGCTGAAAGGATACAAAAACAAGACCCATATATATGCTGTCTACAAGAGACCCACTTCAGACCTAGAGACACATACAGATTGAAAGTAAGGGGATGGAAAAAGATATTCCATGCAAATGGAAATCAAAAGAAGACTGGAGTAGCAATTCTTATATCAGACAAAATAGACTTTAAAATAAAGACTATTAGAAGAGACAAAGAAGGACACTACATAATGATAAAGGGATCGATCCAAGAAGAAGATATAACAATTGTAAATATTTATGCAGCCAACATTGGAGCACCTCAATACATAAGGCACATACTAACAGCCATAAAAGGGGAAATTAACAGTAACACAATCATAGTAGGGGACTTTAACACCCCACTTTCACCAATCGACAGATCATCCAAAATGAAAATAAATAAGGAAACACAAGCTTTAAATGATACATTAAACAAGATGGACTTAGTTGATATTTATAGGACATTCCATAGAAAAACAACAGAATACACATTTTTCTCAAGTGCTTATGCAACACTTTCCAGGATAGATCATATCTTAGGTCACAAATCAAACCTTGGTTAATTTAAGAAAATTGAAATTGTATCAAGTATCTTTTCCGACCACAATGCTATGAGACTAGACATCAATTACAGGAAAAGATCTGTAAAAAATACAAACACATGGAGGCTAAACAATACACTACTCAATAACGAAGTGATCACTGAAGAAATCAAACAGGAAATTAAAAAATACCTAGAAACAAATGACAATGGAGACACGACGACCCAAAACATATTGGACGCAGCAAAAGCAGTTCTAAGGGGGAAGTTTATAGCAATACAATCCCACCTTAAGAAACAGGAAACATCTCGAGGAAACAACCTGACCCTACACCTAAAGCAATAAGAGAAAGAAGAACAAAAAACCCCTAAAGCTAGCAGAAGGAAAGGAATCATAAAGATCAGATCAGAAATAAATGAATAAGAAATGAAGGAAACGATAGCAAAGATCAACCAAACTAAAAGCTGGTTCTTTGAGAAGATAAAGAAAATTGACAAACCATTGGCTAGATTCATCAAGAAAAGAAGGGAGAAGACTCAAATCAATAGAATTAGAAATGAAAAAGGAGAAGTAACAACTGACATTGCAGAAATACAAAAGATCATGAGAGATTACTATAAGCAACTCTATGCCAATAAAATGGACAACCTGGAAGAAATGGACAAATTCTTAGAAATGCACAACCTGCCTAGACTGAATCAGGAAGAAATAGAAAATATGAATAGACCAATCACAAGCACTAAAATTGAAACTGTGATTAAAAATCTTCCATCAAACAAAAGCCCAGGACCAGATGGCTTCACAGGCGAATTCTATCAAACATTTAGAGAAGAGCTAACACCCATCCTTCTCAAACTCTTCCAAACAATATCAGAGGAAGGAACACTCCCAAACTCATTCTACGAGGCCACCATCACCTTGATACCAAAACCAGGCAAGGATGTCACAAAGAAAGAAAACTACAGGCCAATATCACTGATGAACATAGATGCAAAAATCCTCAACAAAATACTAGCAAACAGAATCCAACAGCACATTAAAAGGATCATACACCATGATCAAGTGGGGTTTATTCCAGGAATGCAAGGATTCTTCAATATACGCAAATCCATCAATGTGATACACCATATTAACAAGTTGAAGGAGAAAAACCATATGATCATCTCAATAGATGGAGAGAAAGCTTTCGACAAAATTCAACACCCATTTATGATAAAAACCCTGCAGAAAGTAGGCATAGAGGGAACTTTCCTCAACATAATAAAGGCCATATATGACAAACCCACAGCCAACATTGTCCTCAATGGTGAAAAACTGAAACCATTTCCACTAAGATCAGGAACAAGACAAGGCTGCCCACTCTGACCACTCTTATTCAACTTAGTTTTGGAAGTTTTAGCCACAGCAATCAGAGAAGAAAAGGAAATAAAAGGAGTCCAAAATGGAAAAGAAGAAGTAAAGCTGTCACTGTTTTCAGATTACATGATACTATACATAGAAAATCCTAAAGATGCTACCAGAAAACTACTAGATCTAATCAGTGAATTTGGTAAAGTAGTAGGATACAAAATTATTGCACAGAAATCTTTGGCATTTCTGTACACTAATGATGAAAAATCTGAAAATGAAATCAAGAAAACACTCCCATTTACCATTGCAACAAAAAGAATAAAATATCTAGGAATAAACCTACATAAGGAGACAAAAGACCTGTATGCAGAAAGTTATACGACACTGATGAAAGAAATTAAAGATGATACAAATAGATGGAGAGATATACCATGCTCCTGGATTGGAAGAATCAATAGTGTGAAAATGACTCTACTACCCAAAGCAATCTACAGATTCAATGCAATCCCTATCAAACTACCACTGGCATTTTTCACAGAACTAGAACAAAATATTTCACAATTTGTTTGGAAAAACAAAAGACCCCAAATAGCCAAAGCAATCTTGAGAACGAAAAACGGAGCTGGAGGAATCAGGCTCCCTGACTTCAGACTATACTACAAAGCTACAGTAATCAAGACAGTGTGGTACTGGCACAAAAACAGAAAGATAGATCAGTGGATCAGGATAGAAAGCCGAGAGATAAACCCACGCACATATGGTCACCTTATCTTTGATAAAGGAGGCAGGAATGTACCGTGGAGAAAGGACAGCCTCTTCGATAAGTGGTGCTGGGAAAACTGGACAGGGACATGTAAAAGTTTGAGATTAGGTCATTCCCTAACACCATACACAAAAATAAGCTCACAATGGATTAAAGACTTAAATGTAAGGCCAGAAACTATCAAACTCTTAGAGGAAAACATAGGTAGAACACTCTATGACATAAATCACAGCAAGATCCTTTTGGACCCACCTCCTAGAGAAATGGAAATAAAAACAAAGATAAACAAATGGGAACTAATGCAACTTCAAAGCTTTTGCACAGCAAAGGAAACCATAAACAAGACCAAAAGACAACCCTCAGAATGGGAGAAAATATTTGCAAATGAAGCAACTGACAAAGGATTAATCTCCAAAATGTATAAACAGCTCATGCAGCTCAATAGCAAAAAAACAAACAACCCAATCCAAAAATGGGCAGAAGACTTAAATAGGCATTTCTCCAAAGAAGATATACAGACTGCCAACAAACACATGAAAGAATGCTCAACATCATTAATCATTAGAGAAATGCAAATCAAAACTACAATGAGATATCATCTCACACCAGTCAAAATGGCCAT
Source organism: Mesoplodon densirostris (assembly GCF_025265405.1). Taxonomy (NCBI): domain Eukaryota; kingdom Metazoa; phylum Chordata; class Mammalia; order Artiodactyla; family Ziphiidae; genus Mesoplodon; species Mesoplodon densirostris. Next base: position 450,675 of record NW_026778237.1, on the reverse strand, counting down.
CATCAAGAAATCTAGAAACAATAAATGCTGGAGAGGGTGTGGAGAAAAGGGAACACTCTTGCACTGCTGGTGGGAATGTGAATTGATACAGCCACTATGGAGAACAGTATGGAGGTTCCTTAAAAAACTAAAAATAGAACTACCATATGATCCAGCAATCCCACTACTAGGCCTATTCCCTGATAAAACCATTGTTCAAAAGAGACATGTACCAAAATATTCATTGTAGCTCTATTCACAATAGCCCGGAGCTGGAAACAACCTAAGTTTCCATCATTGGATGAATGAGTAAAGAAGATGTGGCACATATATACAATGGAATATTACCCAGCCATAAAATGAAACGAAAGTGACCTATTTGTAATGAGGTGGATAGACCTAGAATCTGTCATACAGAGTGAAGTAAGTCAGAAAGAGAAAGACAAATACCGTATGCTAACACACATATATGGAATTTAAAAAAATGTCATGAAGAACCTAGGGGTAAAACGGGAATAAAGACACAGACCTACTTGAGAATGGACTTGAGGATATGGGGAGGGGGAAGGGTAAGCTGTGACAAAGCGAAAGAGAGGCATGGACATATATACACTACCAAACGTAAGGTAGATAGATAGTGGGAAGCAGTCGCATAGCACAGGGAGATCAGCTCGGTGCTTTGTGACCGCCTGGAGGGGTGGGATAGGGAGGGTGGGAGGGAGGGAGATGCATGAGGGAAGGGATGTGGGAACAGATGTATATGTATGACTGATTCACTTTGTCATAAAGCAGAAACTAATAAAAAAATAAAATAAAATAAAAATAAATAAAGATGCAATTGAATAGAATTAACTTTGTAAAAATTGAAAACATTAGCATGAACAAATACAAACATAAAATATGTCAACTAAAGTCAGCTGATTGATGGTGGTTCTGTTGACATCTCTCTTTCCTTTTATGATTGTTACTTTATTTTATTTTTAACATCTTTATTGAAGTATAATTGCTTTACAGTGTTGTGTTAGCTTATGCTGTATAACAAATTGAATCAACTATACATATACATATATACAAATATCCCCATATCTCCTCCCTCTTTTGTGTCCCTCCTACCCTCCCTATCGCCATGTCTGTTAAAGTAATTTTCAGAATATCCCTTTGGAAAAACTTGCAATGTTTTGGGACACACACATTCACATTTATTTTTATTCTTACTATTTATTTTTATTTTTTTGCAGTACGCTGACCTCTCACTGTTGTGGCCTCTCCTGTTGCAGACCACAGGCTCCAGATGCGTAGGCTCAGTGGCCATGACTCATGGACCTAGCTGCTCTGCAGCATGTGGGATCTTCCCGGACCGGGGCACGAACCCGTGTCCCCTGCATTGGCAGGTGGACTCTCAATCACTGCGCCACCAGGAAAGCCCACTGCACCACCAGGGAAACCCCTATTTTCTTAATGTGGGTTACACATTTGGAAATGATTTTCAAGGCTTTATATTGAATTTGTCATTTGGGTACACACAACTTACAGTTCTTTTGATTTCCTTGTTAACCAGAGGATCACTAATAGTTATATTTTTGGTATTGTTATTATTGTTAACTCTCTGGGTGTAGATGTTTTGTTATTTTCTATTTTAATTACATGATAGCAGTGAAAAACTATAGGATCTGAGATTTCCTTGGTGTGAGTGTTCTCTGCAGTTCTGAAAAAAATATATGTGTTATTTTTGCTATATAAATGTTTATATCTTTTTAATCAAGTTTGTTAATTTTCTTTTCAAATGCTGCAGAGTCCTTTATCTTGTTCTGCTTAATCTGTCAATTTCTCTGGAAGATACGTTAATTTAGGAGATGCTATTGCATGCTGGCCATGTTATCCAGCTTCTTCAGCTCTTTCTTTCCCTCTCAAAAGTTTTGTCTAAATTCTCTGCCTCCATCTCTACCCACACTGGTCCTTTGAAATAAGTGCCATCTCAAATGTTGTTAACACCATAGATGTGCTTTATTTATCATCTTTATCCATCTCTCTGAAGTATTAAAAACTAAGGGTCACTTGCTGCTTCCAAGAATACAGTCTTTGACACCACACTAATGTGTCTTCAATCTGTCTTGTCTCCTTGGCCCCTTTGTAGTCTCCTTAGTTGCTCAAAACTGTATGGGAAAACTTTGAATGTTGTATTGCATGAGACATAGTTCTAGATCTATTTTCTACTCTACACATTCTCTCTAATTATTTTATCCACACATACAGCTATACCACTTAAACACTGAGAACTCATAAATTTGTATCTTTAGGCTCTCTTGTGAGTTTATGACCCTGTTATATATCATCTCTTAATTGTTCAAATGCACCTCCAACATCCTATATCCTAAACAGATTCAAGACCTCTCCCTGGAAAACTTAGTTACCTTTCAGTATTCTCTCCTTCTGTGATTGGCACTACTAGTTTTACTTGACCACTTCTTTTTCGTAGCCCATCCCAGCCTATCCATAACTGAATTGTGTTAATATTCCTCCTTATAGTGCTTGAATCCAACCATGTCTCACTGTCTATATTATCACACATTTGGACGAAAGCTCATGTTGGTTCTAAACTGGACATACATCAGTAGTATCCTAAGTGGTCTCCAGCATCCACTTATGTTCCTCTGACACCCCAGTACTCTCTACCTTGCTGCAGCCAGAGAAAATTGTCACTCATTGACTAAACCTGTTGATAGATTACTGATCCTCTTAAACAAAAAAGAACAATATCTTGAGAATAGCATGTGAGGGTTCTGAATTCTACCTCTTTAGCCTCAATCCTTACACTTGTCACTTAAATCTCTTTTCTTCAGTCACCCTGATCTTTCAGTCTATGCTCTGCTTCTTTCTGTCTCACAGTCTGTGCATATGCCATTCTTCTGCTTGCCCTGATTTTTTTTTATCTTTGTTAATGGCTATGAGATCATATTTTAAATTCCTCAGGCAAGGGGTTTCTGATTTTATAGATAATTATTAGATTACTCTTTTAGATTGACTTGTTCAATGTGCTCTGACAGATTGTATTCCCCAAGATGGAATTAACTATCACATCTCACGTGCTATTTTCACTTTTACTTACTTCTCTTGAGGTGTAGAAGTCTGTATTTGAAAAATATAACTTTGAGAATAGCCTATGAGGACTCTGAATTCTCCATCTTTATAGGAAATAATGGAAAATGGAACCAAAAAGAAAAAAATAATGTTTAACTATTAAGCTTAAAAAAGGCAGGACTCAAAGAAATGCTATAAGATCCCTCCTTCCAAAAAAATAGTGTATTCTTTGAAAGTTAAAACTACCAATTTTAGATGTCTATCCCAAGGTCAGCTGAGAAACAACATATATTCTAAGAACAGCATATTCTTCAATGACTTATGTGTCCGAGGAACATAAAAAAGGAAAAATCTCAAGAGTCACTGTCAGGGATAGTAAATAGCTATATTTGCTATTTATTATTTAGTACTGTATTAACTAAATAGTAAATAGTGGACAGTGGCATTTCTCCCTAAGAGGAAAGTGAGACTGGTGTATGAATATCCTTCACACTCATTCCTTTGGTGAATGGTAGTTGCTATTCTGTGGTGGGAATGTTTTAGATCAGGATCCCTAGAAGCAGAGTCCATGATTGTTGGTCAAGTGACTTAATAGTGAGTGCTTTCAGGAGAAATGGAATCAGGGATGCAAGATAGGGCAGAGGGAAAATATAGTCTCAAGTGGAGCCCAAATTGCACCACAGTTTATCCTACTGTGAATTAAGTCATTTTGCTTCCATCTCAGTCACTGTCAAAAGTTCACCCATGGAAGCAGGATGTTAACTTCTCATGTGAAGAGGCTTCCATGTAGCCAAAGTCAATTTTGCAGAATAGGAGACTGTTGAGAGACATTAGTAGGCAGGATTTGTAGAAGCTGAAAGATGCCTAATGGAAGGGGTCTGAGTGGTGCACTATAAAAGAGTGCATCAGACATAGTCTGATACAGTCTCCCCAGCAGGCCACACTGGATACCTTGTTTCTTCCTTGGTCTTCCTTAAAAGTTTCCATGAAGTAGCCCATACCTTCACATCACCAGAGTGGAAAGAAGATGTCAAGGACTATGAGGATACCATGTACTCCACTGACCCAGCACCATATCCAAGTCCAAGGTCCTGTATTTGAGTGTCCTATTGAATGGTTCCTTTAATTGCCCCTATTACTAATACAGGCTGTGAAGTCAATCTTCTCTAAAATGCATGTTGTATTTTAAAGGTGGCAGCACAGAATTAGTAATGAGCAGGAAGGGCTCTAAAGAGCAAAATAGCTAAGTGGTTAGTATTGAAAATACCTAGTAATGAGCTTAGAAGTTCTAGGGAGATGTCTTGGTGTCCACTATTATGAAGCTTGCAGGAAAAAAAAATAGAAGATAGAGTATTGCAGCCCCACATTAATTCCATAATTCAACTAGAATGACTTAAATTTAACTTATCTATTGTGTACAATGTCATCTGAGGGGAAAAGATTAAAGTTTAATGTTTGGCAACTGCTGATCTGATCCAATCTCTTAAGCATATAGAAGAAGTAATAGTTATATAAGGGAAGTTGTCTGTTCAAGTCCACCAAGTTAATAGTATGTGGTTTACTCAGGCAATACCCACCAGTCCAAATTCTCAAGCTACTGTTAGGCTTACATTCCTCTAAGGCTGGACAAGGACTACTCTAACTTACCTGATACTTTGTATATGCTATCATCATCATCATCATCATCAACAACATCATCATCTATATTACTTTTGTATTATCCTCAGCAGCAGCAGCAGAGGCAGTAGCATCACTGTTATTGATATTATTCAAATGTGGTGGAGCGTTTTTTTTAAATCTTATTCCCGGGCTCTAAAAATCTAATGGTAGGTCCGTTTTACGAATATGATAAAGAAGATCAGTATTAAGGTTACTGATTAAGTTTTTGGTAAAATCTGTGACTGTTCATCAAAAAGAGATAATCTATGTTTATATTTGTCAAGAATTCATAAATGCTATGAATAGATACACGAAAGTGCAGTTCACACTGTTTTAATTCTTAGACTAAGTAGTAGAGGCAAAGAAAAATGTTTATATTGTAATGAATATGTGTAATGCATATGAATGCATAAACACCAGACACACTGTAGATGGCCAAATATTTGTTGAAATTTCTAGATGTTGCTGAAAGATTTTAGAGATGAAATTTCATCTGAATTTTGCCTTTAAATAATGATTAGGATTTGGTAGGCAAGATGGGGAAAGATGGGAAAGGCAACTCAGGCAAAAGGAAGAACACTGACAAGGCACAGAATAGGGAGAGAATGCAGTATGGAGTTTAACTGTAACTGAAGGACAGGTTATCTCTGGAAATGTGCAGAGGGTGGGAGTGAAAAAATAATAAAAACATGCCATATAGGCAGTTAAACACTCAGAAAATTTTAAACAGAGGAGTGATAAGTTCTGATGCCTCCTCTGTGGAGTAAATGTGTTGGTAAACAGACTATTGAGGACCCTACCTGTTTAAGTTTGGAATGCTATATTTTCAACTTACCTGGAATTAGTAGAGCTAGTGGAAAGGATTGAAGCTTGGCTTATTTTCTGCTCCTGCAAAGGTAATTTGTGGTGTTTTCTATTCCCTGAACATTTCTTTTAGGGATAAGATAAAGGATGGAGTAGGTGGTAGGACCTACTGATGGACTATTCTGCAGCCATACTTGAAATACAGTAAGAGCAGCTATAGTTCCCCAACTAGCAGCATTCTGTGTAACATATTTTTTTTCTTAAGCTGTACATAACTTGAATTCAACACCAACAAGCCCCTGCATAACTCTCTCATGGGGACTGATGCTTCTAGATACCCAGTCAACCTCTCTTCAATCCAGCACCAACCTGTACTTCACATTTTAACTGTAGATACAAACTTTACCACTGTGCCTAGTACTTATTGATCTTGTTGCAAACCATGTCCAGGAGGGTTAGGTGGTAAAATGTTCTTAATGTGAAGTTGGTTCTACATACATATGGGTTCTCTCTCCATTTGGTAACTGAATCTAGCCCCAGTACCTGATCTCAAGGATCTCTTATAAAGTACATAAACTCTAGACCTGTTGACTTGTTCCTGGGACCCAGAGGGAAACTCAGTAGCACTAGCTCATGAGCCTGTTTACTGCTAACACCAAGACTCCATATGCAAGTTCTGCAGCATCTTTACACTTGCTAAGAATTCCTGAGAGTTGAGGACTAGGAAGAGATGAGGGAAAAGGTAGAAAATTGACTGGCTCAGACACAGGGATTTGGGTTCCTCTTCTCTACACTCCATTCCGTCTATCTACCCATTTCCCTTACCCTTGGCATTGGAGGCAATAAAGAGTGGCTTTTTCATTGTTATCATGGTTTAAGAAAAAGAACATTGGCCTCACTGGATTGTGAGGTAGGCCAGATTTCTAGAGATCAAACTTTTTCTTTAAATTTTCTTTTATATTCTTTAACTCATCCCAGTCTCCAATAATAGAAACATGACTCATTCACAAGTGCAACTTTGGAACTTCAAGAAGCCTCTCTGGCAAACTTATGTAGCTTGCCTTGTCTTAAAGGAGTTGCAAAAATATATGGATAATGTTTTCTGCAGCCCTAAACATCTAATTTACAGTAAAATACAAAAACTTTCTCTTTCTTTTTTCATACGACCTCCTGTGGTTCATATCGAAGGGTTAAGCCTCTTTCTAAATTATCTTTGTTCCTTTCTACAAACTGCCAGCTCTTTCTTTCCCTACGTGGAGGGAGCTGTGCTTGCCTTTCTGCATTCACCTTTTGGGAACTTCTTTCTGGTTATCTGAAATAGGGATCACTATCTTGTCTTGTCTTTAGGGACTGTGGTCCACTGGGAGTTTTCTTTTTCTATTTGTGGGTAATTAATCCTAACTTAATATTTCCCTTTCCTAGAGCAGCGAGGAGTGCAATGGAAGCTTCTAGAACTGAGAGGAAAATAAAACCTTGAGACCCATCTCATACATACATATGGGTTGTCTTCCTTATCTCTTCCTTATCTAGGAATAAGCGACTTTGAACAGGTCTGTCATAGAACTAGAGAACCAAGGGCTTTTCTCCCAAGCATGTGTGGCTCTGCTTCCTGTCTTTGCCATGCTGCTTTGCCTATTTTATGTCCATAAGTGAAAGGGCTTTTAGATTCCATTATATAGCACAACTATTTCCACAGCAAGAATATACCCTGATATCCATTCCCACCAAACTATTGGACTTTGCCCAAGTAGGTATAAAGAAGGCTGAGAGTCCCTTTTCCTGAGGGAATTTTGGGTATTAGCGAAGTTTTTCCAGCCTTCCATCATATGTGCCTATTTCACACTTTGGTATGGCTGACAAACAGGTCATGGGGGTGGTCACAATTTTCTCCATGAGAAACTTGTAAGAAGTACTGATGAAGACAGCTGGATGCTTAGGGGAAGATGGAGAAGATGTCAGGAAGATGAAAGGGAGGACCACACAGTGACATATTTGAAGATGTCAGAAACAATGAGCTAGGAGATTGATTTCTGTGGTAAAAGATATGGGAATGGCCAATAAGGTCATAAGTAATCCTATCAAGAGACTAGGGAATAAGTTGGAATATGCAGTTTTGATTTGAAATTAAGTAGGATCATCATGTGTAGGCAATGTATGCGATGAGGGGAGAGACTTAATGAGAACCAGCTGAGTGAAACAGGGACTTGATAATATCTGTGACAAATAGAACTATCATAGGGGTTGCTGATTCCTCATCAGAGCTTCCACACAATACGAGGTAAATCAGCCAATTCATAGCCTACTTTCCCATAGTTTCTTTATTTGCAACACTCCTCAGAAGCTTGACTTGTCTAAACATTTGCATTTTATCTGCCTTTAGGTTTCCTTGAGAGGCTCTGGTTATAGTAGGAGGACTTACTATAAAATAGGCTATATTTAGTGACACAAAGTCATTCAGCATAATTAGTACAGGTGAAAAACTGAGAGAAAAGTCATAATACAAAAATGTGACTCCCAAGTTAGTGCTGTCTTCCTTTTATATAACTTGTGAAGTACTCAAAAGGGAAAAGAAAACTCATGTAATTCTAGATATGTGGTTATATCATGGGTCCCAAAACGCTGGGCTGTGGACAGTAGCAGTCCATGGCCTGTTAGGAACTGGGCCGCACATGAGGTGGTGAGTGGCAGGCAAGTGAGCGAAGCTTCATCTGTCACTCCCCATCACTCCCCATCGCTTGCATTACTGTCTGAACAATCCCCCACATCCCGCCCCCTTCCCCCACCCCCCACCTTCCATGGAAAAATTGTCTTCTACGAAACCAGTCCCTGGTTCCAAAAAGGTTGGGGACCTCTGGGTTATGTGATCTCATAATTGAAATATGCTTAGGAAAACAGTCTGTTTATAGTTGAGTCCTGGCTCCAACTCTTTTAAGTAGGCTGAGTGTTGGAACAAGTCTGATAAAGAAAGTCGCCCCACCCCCCTCAAATAGTATCTCCTGAATTAGTGAGCAGTGGCACTGCAATTGGTCTAGTCTAGAATGCTGAGGCATTAAGACTATAAAAGCTAGTTGAGGCCAGAGAACACAGTAGTTTATAAAGTTTTGAAATATGTTCCCATAGCCTGCAGCCAGGTCCTCATCAGCTCCCACCACCACATAAAACTAGATCCTGGCTCTGAATTCTCCCCTTCATCCTCCTCTTCATCTTCCTCCATCTCATCACCAACCTGTAGCATTCTCTGTCCTTTGCCCTGGAAATGTTCTTTGTTCTTGCAATCTTCATCCTCTTCCTGCTCCATTACAGCCCGCCCATCAGCCATACTTTGGACTGTCTGCTATTTGAATGAAAACATTTGAGGAGTGGAAATTAGAGGCTGCAGGCAGACCTGCACTGCAACTTCGTGATTAAGTACCATAGAGGGAACCTGAACCGCCTTGTGGCTATGTTCTGTGTTATTTGAAATTTGAATCCTCTCCCTAGGGCATTTGGGGGATGCACATTTTCTTTCTGGAATTGACACAAAAATCTTTCGCATGGCTTCACTTTGGATGTATGTCTTCTCCATGATGCCCTGCATATCGTACTGTTGGCTCCAAATGTTCTTAAATGAGCCTGCCTTTGCCCTGATGTGGTACAGTACAGAGTCCATCTTTTAGGCTTGGCTAAGTTGGAAGATCGGGAGGTCTTGCTGACACAATTTCTTGACTTGTTAGAAGACTTAAACTCTACACTCTATCAAAACTTGGTACATGTCCCTGGGCTGGCTGCAAGTGTTAATTCTGAGCTTGCCTTGGGCTGTGGCTTTGATGGTCATAACAGCTCTTGTAGGCACTGAGGACCTGTATATATGCATGGGTTGGAGCACTTCAGATTGGACTGGATTTTATTCCTGTTTTTCTTCAGTCATTTAGTTTGCAATCTGGAATTGTGGTCTGTTTGGTTCCTGAGGAACCCACAGGGCTAGTGATAATAATGGTAGCCATGGACTACAAATTCTGCAATAGAGGAAATTATGCCAACACACCTGACAAACTGTCTCTGTTAAATGCCTAGGAGGCTCCAAAGGTTTGGGGGGGCTTATGGTACTCTAGGCTGCCCCATGGCTACTTCAGCATAGTGTCTTGGTTAGGGGAGGTTAAGGGAGGTGTGGTTACCATGAAGTCACAACTTTGTGACTTCACTAAAGCAATAAGAATAATCATTGGTTACCGCCCTTTGCCTCCTATAGATTTGGGAAGATCTATGTGATAAGAATTAGAAGAGAGGACTTTTTTTATGAGGTCAGGTTGTCTTCATGATGTGTTTATTTTCTTCCATCACTTTCTGTACAAACATACAAAATTATTTCCACTATACTATATAATACTTCTTTAGTCAACATTATCCCTGAAATAGGAAGAAATTCTAAGGAAGCTGAAGCTCTAAAGAAACAGTGAAATCTCTTAGGGAGCAACAGGGATCTGTGAGGATTTGTGATTACTGCTCATATGGAACAGAGTCCTTTATCAGTTTCCTTTTCCTATGGGATCTATGTAAGAAGTGATTGAAAGTCTATTTTAAAGAGGAAGTGGAGGTTTTGGTTTGCTGGGTTGTCAAAACAAAGTACCACATATGGTAGCTTAAATAAATGTGTTGTCTGTGTCCTAATCTCCTATGTTTATGATACACCAGTCATATTAGGTGACAGCTCACTCTAATAAACTCATTTTAATCTAAATACTTCTTTAAAGTCCCTATTTCCAAATAGGGACAGGAAGAAATTATAACTTACTCACATTTAAGACTAAATACAAAGTACTGAGAGTTAGGGCTTCAACATATGAATTTTGAGAGAATACAATTTATTGCACAACACTGATTTTCTTCTTTCTGCCTGGTACTGCTGTATCTCTGTCTGTCTCCCAGAGTTCACTGCATTAGCCCGATGTCCCCAACCCAGAAAGCAGCTGGTTAAGAAAATGTGTGTTTGGGAGTAGTATAGTTGAAAGAATTTTTTTTTTTTTTTTGCCAATCTAGAAATCCTATCCACAAATCCAGACAGACATGAGAGAAAGAAAACTTGTCTATTATTGAATAAGTATTGAGCCATAATGTGATAAATATAATAAGCAAACTACTAAAAGATCACAAATACAAAAGATATAATTTATGTACATGCTAGTAAACACAATCCATTACAGATATTCTCAAAATAATAAGTAGTCCTCAAGTAAGACCTGACAGAAACATTTTTCACAGTTCCTTTGTCCTAAATTCACCTGGTAATTGGGATGGCCATCAGTGTTTGCTAATTTGATTTATACACAGGAATAATAAACTTCTCATACATTTGTGATAGAAGGTAGTTTTGGAGTGAGGCATTCTCTGAGACAGCCTCTTATCCTCCATAGAATTGGGAGATAAGTTACTACTGTTAGCAATCACTAGCTTGGGTGCCCAACACACAGTGAGGCCAAATAATACCAGAACGTTGGAGTTCAGAGGAGTGAAAGGATTATTGCAGTTCCATACAGGGAGATTGGTGGCTCATGCCTTAAAGACCCCGAACTTCCTGAAAGCCTCCAGCAAAGCCCTTTTATAGGAAAGGTGAGGGAGGGGCATTGTTAGTTGTTGCAGACTTCTTGATGTCAGATCCTTTGCTCTTGAGGTCAGGTTATGATGTTCCTATAAAGCTCCCCCAAAACAAATGTTATAATTCTATGTTAAGATAAGAAAGGGCAAGGTCTCAAGGCATAAATTTCACCCTCTGAGGTTCAGGCCCTGGCTAAGAGATGGGGGTCCCTGGTCACGGCAGTCACCCTTCCCTGGAGCTTTCTTCCAGCACCCAATCTTGTTCCTTACACCTGTGCCCAGGCCCAGCTAGCAGGCAGGTCTCAGCTGGTAGCTTCCTCAAGGCCAGGTCCTCAGATCCTGCCCAACCATCATCACTGAGGGAGCCAGGCACCCAGGACCCAGTTGGCACTCAGTCTCCTCATACCACCCAAATGTCAGGGGCCAGGTCTTGTGGACTGCAACCCATGCAGACTGCCACCAACATTGTCCATTTCCACCACCACTAATCCCTGATAACCACCATTCTACTCTGTTTCTATAATTCAGGTATTTTTACTAACAATGTAAGTGTGATTATAAACTATTTGTCTTCCTCTGTCTGAAATATTTTACTTACAATAATGCTCTCAGGGAACATACATAGTGAAAGTGGGGGATTTATGTAAGCGTGTATTTATTTATTGCTGAGACGTAGTTGATTTACAATATGTTAGTGTAACAACATAGTGATTCAAAATTTCTTTAGATTATACTCCGTTTAGAGTTATAATAGTGTACATGTGTCGATCCCAATCTCCCAGTTACTCCCACCCCATCCTTTCTCCCTTGGTATCCATATGTTTGCTCTCTATGTCTGTGTCTATTTCTGCTTGGCAAATAAGATCATCTGTACCATTTTTCTAGATATTATATATAAAATAGACAACTGATGTGAGCATACTGTACAGCAGAGAGAACGTACTCAGTGCTCTGTGTTGACATAAATGGGAGGAAAATCTAAAAAAAGAGGGGATGTATGTTTACATATAACTAATTCACTTTACTGTACAGTAGAAACTAACACAGCATTGTAAGGCAACTATACCCCAATAAAAATTAATTTTAAAACGTTATAATAAAATATTGACTATATATACAATGCTGTACAATATATCCTTGTAAGCTTATTTATGTATATATAGAAGTTTGTACCTCTTAAACAGCTACCCCATCTTGCCCCTCCCCCAGTCCCTCTCTGCACTTGTAACCACTAGCTTGTTCTCTATATAAGTGACTCTATTTCTGTTTTGCTATATTCATTCATTTTGATTTTTACATTCCATGTGTAAGTAATAATATACAGAATTTGTCTTTCTCTGACTCATTTCACTAAATTTAATACCTTCCAAGTCCATCCATGTTGCTGTCAAAGGCAAAATTTCATATTTTTTTATGCCTGAGTAGTATTCCATTGTGTATATATATACTACATCTTCTTTATCCATTCATCTGTTGATGGACACAGATTGCCTCCATGTCTTGGCTATTGTAAATAACACTGAAATGAACACAGGGATGCATATATGTTTTTTAACTGTGTTTTTTTTTCTTCACTTATATCCGTATATGTTATACCCAGGAGTGGAATTGCTGGATCTTATGGTAGTTCTATTTTTAGCATTTTCAGAAATATCTATAATGTTTTCCACAGTGACTCCGCAAATTTACATTCCCACCAACAGTGTAAAAGGGCCCCCTTTTCTCCACATCCTCACCAACACTAATAATTGCAGTTTTTTGATAATAGTTATTCTGACAGGTATGATGGAATATTACCGTGGTTTTGGTTGGCATTTCTGTGATGATTAGTAATGTTGAGCATCTTTTCAGTTGCCTGTATATCTTAACATGTCTTTTGTATATCTTAATATCTGTATATCTTAACATGTCTTAACATGTCTATTCCTGTCTTCTGCCCATATTTTAATTATGTTGTTTTTCATATTGAAGTGTATTAGCTGTTTATATATTTTGGCTGTTAATTCTTTATCAGCCCTGTCATTTGCAGATACTTTCCCCCATTCAGTAGGGTGTGCTTTACTCATATTGAAGGTTTTCTTTGCTGTACAAAAGCTTTCAAGTTTAATGAAGTCCATTTGTTTATTTTTTGCTTTTATTTTGCCTTAGGAGACAGATCCAAAAAAATATTGCTACTCTTTATGTTGGACAGTGTTCTGCCTATGTTTTCTTCTAGGAGTTTTATTGTTTCTGATCTTACTTATAGGTCTTTAATCCATTTTGAATTTATTTTTCTATATAGTGTGAAAAAGTGTTCTAATTTCATTCTTTTATACGTAGCTGTCTAGTTTTTCCACACCACTTAGAGAAAAGTGGTAATATATCCCTTGTATATTCTTGCCTCAATTATCATAGATTAATTGACCATAAATTCATGGTTTATTTCTGATTTCTCTGTTCTATTCCATTGATATATGTGTTTTTCTGCCAGTACCATATTGTTTTCATGACTGTTCCTTTGTAGTATAGTCTGAAGTAAGGCAGCGTGATACCTCCAGCTCTGTTGCTCTTTCTCAAGATTGTTTTAACTATTTCGGGCCTTTTGCTGTTCCATTTGAATTTTAGGATTATTTGTTCTTGTTCTGTGAAAAACGTCATGGGTATTTAGATAGAGATTGCATATAATCTGTAAATTGCTTTCTGTAGTATGGTAATTTTAACAATATAAATTCTTCAAATACATGAAAACTGTATATATTTCCATCTTTTGGTGTCATATTAAATTTTCTTTATCAGCATCTTATGGTTTTCCTAGTACAGATATTTTAGTTACTTAGATTTATTTGTAGGTATTTTATTCCATTTGATGTGTTTTTAAATGGGGGTGTTTCCTTAATTTCTCCTTCTGATAATTTGTTGTTAGTGTATAGAGATGAAATAAATTAATTTTGTATACTGAAACTTCACTGAATTCATTGTAGAGCTCTTCAGCTTTCCAGTGGCATTTTTTTGGATTTTCCATGTATAGCATCATGCTATCTGCAAACAGAGACAGAGAAGTTTTACTTCTTCCTTTCCAATTCAGATTTGTTTTATTTCTTTTTCTTGTCTGATAGTGGGTTTAGAACTTGCAATACTATGTTAAATAGGATCAGTGAAAGTGGGCATTATTTTCTTAATCCTGAATTTAGCAGGAAGGCTATCAAATTTTCATCACTGAGTACAGTGTTAACCATGAGCTTATTTTATATGAACTTAAATACAATGAAGAATATTTCTTCTGTATGCACGTTGTAGAGACATAATCATAAATGGTTGTTGAATTTTGGAAAAATCATTTTTTTGCATCTGTTGATATGTTCAAATCGTTTTTATTCTGTATTTTGTGAATATCATATATACTGATATGTGGATATTGAACCATCCTTGGATGCCTGCAATAAAATCCACTTGATCATAGTGAGTAAACCTTTCAAAGTGTTGTTGAATTTGGTGTGTTAATATTTCTTTGAGTACTTTTGCATTTATGTTTGTCAGTGATATTGCCTGCAATTTTATGTGTGTGTGTGGGAGGCATCTTCATCTAGTTTTGCTATCAGGGTGATAGTGATCTTTTCAAATGACTTGGGGAGCCCTCCTTACTCTGTAAATTTTGGGGATAGTTTCATAAGGATGGATGTTAACTATTCTTTAAAGGTTTGGTAGAATTTACTTGTGAAGCCATCTGGTCTTGGACATTTTTGTTTTGTTTTGTTTAGAAATGTTTGGTTTTTTCCAAGTGCTTTACTGGTATGTGATCTTTTCATATTTTCTATTTCTTCCTTTTCCACCTTGGGAGACAATAATTTATAAAAATTTTTGCATTTCTTCTGAATTGTAAATTTTATTGACATGTAGTTATTTGTAGTATTCTTTTATAATCCTTTGTATAATATTTCTGTGGCGTTGATGGTAACTTCTTTTTTATTTCTGAGTTTATTTCGGTTCTGTGTTTTTTTCTTCATGTGTCTCACTTAAGGTATATCAATTTTATTTTTCTTTTCAAACAACTGTGTATATACACAAAGACTCTTATTCATATATACAGTATATATTATATATTATGTTATATATATTATGTATTGTATACTATATTTACAATATATATTCTTATATACATTATATATTATATATAATGTATATACTATGTAACCATATATATGTATTTTATATATACATTATACATTATTATAATTTTCTTAATTTATCTTCTTTTTTCATTCATAAAATGATGGATGGGTACTTAGGTTGTTTTCATATCTGGCATATTGTAAATAATGCTGCAATCAACATAGGATACATATATCTTTTTGAATCAGTGTTTCTGTATTCTCTGGATAAACACCCAGAAGTGGAATTGATGGATCATCTGTTAGTTCTATTTTTAGTTTTAGAGAAGCCTCCATACAGTTTTACACAGTAGCTGTACTCATTTACATCTCCACCAACAGTTCACAAGAGTTTCTTTTTCTTCACATGCTGTCCACTTGTTATTTCTGGTTTTTAAGATAATCACCATTCTGAGAAGTATGAGGTGATATCTCATTGGGGTGTTGATTATCATTTCTCTGACGATTAGTACTTTAAGGACAATTTCCTGTGCTGTTGGTCATCTCAGTGGCTACTTTTGAAAACATGTTTATTCAGATCATCTGCCTATCAACTTCTTTTTTAAAAAACTTTTTTGGAGTATACTTGCTTTACAATGGTGTGTTAGTATCTGCTTTACAAAACAGTTAATCAGTTATAAATATACATATGTTCCCATATCTCTTCCCTCTTGCACCTCCATCCCTCTCACCCTCCATATACCACCCCTTGAGATGTTCACAAACCACCAAGCTGATATCCCTGTGATATGCAGCTCCTTCCCACTAGCTATCTATTTTACATTTTGTAGTGTATATATGTCCATGCCACTCTTTCACTTTGTCACAGCTTCCCCTTCCCCTTCCCCATATCCTCAAGTCCGTGCTCTAGTAGGTCTGTGTCTTTATTCCAGTCTTACCCCTAGGTATTTCATGACCATTTTTGTCTTAGATTCCATATATATGTGTTAGCATACAGTATTTGTTTTTCTTGTTCTGACTTATGTCACTCTGTATGACAGAGTCTATTTCCATCCATCTCACTACAAATAACTCAATGTTGTTTCATTTTATGGCTGAGTAATATTCCATTGTATATATGTGCCACATCTTCTTTATCAATTCATCTGATTATGGACACTGAGAAAACTATAATTCAAAAAGAGTCATGTGCAAAAATATTCATTGCAGTTCTATTTACAATAGCTCACAGATGGTACATGACTCTTTTTGAATTATGGTTTTCTCAGGGTGTATGGTCAGTAGTTGGATTGCTAGGTAGTATTTGTATTTTTTTAAGGAATCTCCACATTGTTTTCCATAGTGGTTGTATCAATTCACATTCCCACCAACAGTGCAAGAGTGTTCCATTTTCTCCACAACCTGTCCAGCATTTATTGTTTCTAGTTTTTTGATGATGGCCATTCTGACCAGTGTGAGATTAAAAAAAGAATTCAAAATAATTATAGTAAAGATGATCCAAAATCTTGGAAATAGAATAGAGGAAACACAAGAAATATTTAACAAGGACCTAGAATAACTAAAGGGGAAACAAGCAATGATGAACAACACAATAAATGAAATAAAAATATTCTAAAAGGGATCAATAACAGAATAACTGAGGCAGAAGAATGGATAAGTGACCTGGAAGATAAAATAGTAGAAATAACTACTAAAATAACTACCACATGGATGGGTGGGATAGGGAGGGTGTGAGGGAGGGAGACACAAGAGGGAGGAGATATGGGAACATATGTATATGTATAACTGATACACTTTGTGATATAGCAGAAACTAACACACCATTGTAAAGCAATTATACTCCAATAAAGATGTAAAAAATATATCCCTAGAAGGAATGAATAGCAGAATAACTGAGGAAGAAGAATGGATAAGTGACATGGCAGATAAAATAGTGGAAAAAACTACTGCAGAGCAGAATAAAGAAAAACGAATGAAAAGAATTGAAGAGAATTCTGAGACAACATTAAATGCACCAACATTCAAATTATATGGGTACCAGAAGAGGAAGAGATAAAAAACGTGTCAAGGCCAAGACACATATTAATCAACAGGAAACACAAGAGAAGGAAAAGTCCTACAAAAACAAAAAAGAAAACAACGAAGAAAATGGTAATAGGAATATACGTACTGATAATTACTTTAAATGTAAGTGGATTATAGCTCCAAAAAAATAAAAAGACAAGGACTGTCATAATGGATACATAAACAAGATGCAGGGAGGACCTTCAGGATGGTGTAGGGGTAAGAGGTGGAGATCTCCTTTCTCACCACAAATACATCAAAAATACATCTACATTTGGAACAACTCCTGTAGAACAACTACTGAATGCTAGGAGAAAACCTCAGAATTCCAAAAGGCAGGAAACACCCCCCATACCTAGCCGTCTAGCTGACAGGGTCTTGTTGTTCTGGCTGCATGTCAGGCTTGAGCCTCTGTGGTGGGAGAGCCCAGTTCAGTACATTGGACAACTAGACTTCCCAAGCCCATGTAATATCAGTTGGTGAAATCTCTCCAGAGATCTCCATCTCAATGTTAAGAGCTAACTCCACTCCAAGAGAGCAAGCTCCAGTCCTGGAAACCCCATGCCAAACAACTAACAAGACAGGAGCACATCCCACCCATTAGCCTAAATCATAATAAGTTCACAGACACCCCATAACACTCCACCAGATGTGGTGCTGCCCACTGGAAAGACAAGACCCAGCCTCACCCACCAGCACACAGGCACAAGTCCCCTCTACCAGGAAGCCTACACAACCCACTGAAACAGACTTACCCACTGGGGGCAGACACAAAAAACAATGGGAACTATGAAACTGCAGCCTGTGAAAAGGAGACCACAAAAAGTAATTTAATCCAAATGAGAAGACAGAGAAATATGCAGCAGATGAAGGAACAAACTAAAAACTCACCAGACGAAACAAATGAAGAGGAAATAGGCAATCTACATTAAAAAGTTTAATGATATTAAAGATGATACAAAATCTCGAAGATAGAATGGAGAAAATACAAGAAACATTTAAAAAGGACCTGGAAGAATTAAGAGAAAACAAACAATGGTAAACAACACAATAAATAATTTCATTTATTTCTCTAGAGGGAATCAATAGCAGAATAACAGAGGCAGAAGAACAGATAAGAGACCTGGAAGATAAAACATTGAAAATAACTACCTCAGAGCAGAATAAAGAATAAAGAATGAAAAAAATTGAGGATACAGTCAGAGAATTCTGGGACAACATTTAATGCACCAACATTCGAAGTATAGGGGTCCCAGAAGAAAAAGAGAAAAGGGAAGCGTCTGAGAAAATATTTGAAGAGTTTATACTTGAAATCCTCCCTAACATGTGAAAACAGTCAATCAAGTCTAGGAAGGACAGAGAGTCTCATACAGGATAAATTCAAAGAGAAACACACAAAGACACATATTAATCAAACTATCAACAATTAAATACAAAGAAAACATATTAAAAGCAACAAGGGAAAAAACAACAAATAACATACAAGGGAATCCCCATAAGGTTAACAGCTGGTCTTTCAGCAGAAACTCTTCAAGACAGAAAGGAGTGGCAGGACATATTTAAAGTGATGAGAGGGAAAAACATACAACCAAGGTTACTGTACCCAGCAAGAATCTCATTCAGATTCGATGGAGAAACTAAAAACTTTACAGACAAACAATAAGTAAGAGAATTTAGCACCACCAAACCAGCTTTATAACAAATGCTAAAGGAACTTTTCTAGGCAAGAAACACAAAGGAAGGAAAAGACCTACAATAAGAAACCAAAAGCAATTAACAAAAATGGTAACAGGAACATACATATTGATAATTACCTTAAATGTAAATGGATTAAATGCTCCAACCAAAAGACATAGACTGGCTGATGGGATACAAAAACAAAACCGTTATATATGCTGTCTACAATTGCACACTTCAGACCTAGGGACACATACAGACTGAAAACGAGGGGATGGAAAAAGATCTTCCATGCACGTGGAAATCAAAAGAAAGCTGGAGTAGCAATTCTTATATCAGAAGAAATAGACTTTAAAATAAAGACTGTTACAAGAAACAAAGAAGGACACTACATACTGATCAAGGGATCAATCCAAGAAGATGATATAGGAATTGCAAATACTTAGGAACTCAACATAGGAGCACTTCAATACATAAGGAATATCGTAACAGCCATTGAAGGGGAAATTGACAGTAACACAAAAATAGTAGGGGACATTAACACACCACTTACACCAATGGACAGATCATACAAAATGAAAATAAATAAGGAAACATAAGCTTTAAATGACACATTAAACAAGATGGTCTTAACTGATATTTATATGACATTCCATCACAAAACAGCAGAAAACACTTTCTTCTCAAGTTCCCATGGAACATTCTCCAGGATAGATCATATCTTGGGTCAGAAATAAAGCCTTAGTAAATTTAAGAATATTAAAATTGTATCAGGTATATTTCTCGACCACAGTGCTATTAAACTAGATATCAATTACAGAAGAAACTGTAAAAAATACAAACACATGGAAGCTAAACAGCAAGCTATTAAATAACCAAGAGGTCATGTAGAAAACAAAGATGAAATCACAAGATACCTAGAAAAAAATGGCAATGAAACTATGACCACCCAAAACTTATGGGATGCAGCAAAAGCAGTTCTAACAGGGAAATTTATAGCAATAAATCCTACATCAAGAAACAAGAAATATCTCAAATAAACAATGTAGCATTACACCTAAAGCAATTAGAGAAAAAATAACAAACAAAACAAAACCAAATTAGCAGGAGAAAAGAAATCATAAAGATCAGATCAGAAATAAATGAAAAAGAATGGATAAAACAAGAGCAAACATCAGTAAAACTAAAGCTATATATTTAAGAAGATGAATATAACTGATAAAATATTAGCCAGACCTATTAAGAAAAAAAAATGGAGAAGACGCAACTAAACAGAATTAAAAATGAAAAAGGAGAAGTAACTAATGGCACTGCAGAAATACAAAGGATCACGAGAGATTACTACAGATATCTTTTGGCAATAAAATGGACAAGATAAAATAAATAGACAAATTCTTAGAAAAGCACAATCTTCTGAGACTTAACCAGGAAGAAAAAATAAAATATAAACAGAGCAATCACAAGCACGGAAATTGAGTCTGTGATTAAAAATCTTCAAACAAAAATAAAGCCCAGGACCAGATGGCTTCACAGGCAAATTCCATCAAATATCTAGAGAAGAGCTAACACGTATCCTTCTCAAGCTCTTCCAAAATATAGAAGAGGGAGGAAAACTCCCAAACTCATTCTATGAGGCCACCATCACCCTGACACCAAAAACCAGAAAAAAGATGTCACAAAGAAATAAAACTACAGGCCAATAACACTGATGAACGTAGATGTAAAAATCCTCAACAAAATACTAGCAAACAGAACCCTACAACACATGAAAAGGATAATACACTATGATCAAGTGAGGTTTATCCCAGGAAGGCAAGGACTCTCCTGTATATGCAAATCAAACAATGTGATACACCATGTTAACAATTGAAGGAGAAAAACAATATGATAATCTCAATAGATGCAGAAAAATATTTCTACAAATTTCAACAACTATTTTTGATAAAAAAAAAAACTCTCTAGAAAGTAGGCATAGAGGGAGCTTACCTCAACATGATAAAGGCCATACATGACAAACACACAGCAAACGTTGTTTTCAATGGTAAAAACCTGAAACCATTTCCTCTAAGGTCGGGAACAAGACAAGGATGTCCACTGTCACCACTATTATTCAACATAGTTTTGGAAGTTTTAGCCACAGCAATTAGAGAGGAAAAAGAAATAAATGGAAGCCAAATCAGAAAAGAAGAAATAAAGCTGTCGCTGCTTGCAGATGCCATGATACTGTACATAGAGAATCCTATAGATGTTACCAGAAAACTACAAGATCCAAAGAAAGAATTTGGTAAAGAAGTAGGTTATAAATTTAGTACACAGAAATATCTTGCATTCCTATACACTAATTATGAAAAATCTGAAAGAGGAATTAAGTAAACACTCCCATTTACCATTGTAATAAAAGAATAATATATCTAGGAATAAACCTACCTAAGGAGACAAAAGAACTACATGCAGAGAACAGTGACACTGATGAAAGAAATTAAAGATGATACAAACAGATGGAGAGATATACCATGTTCTTGGATTGGAAGAATCAACATTGTGAAAATGACTATACTACACAAAGCAATCTACTGATTCAATGCAATCCGTATCAAACTACCAATGGCATTTTCCATAGAACTAGAACAAATAATTTCACAATTTGTATGGAATCACAAAAGATCCCGAATAGCCAAAGCAATCTTGAGAACGAAAAATGGAGCTGGAGGAATCAGGTACCCTAACTTCAGACTATACTAAAAATCTGTAGTAATCAAGATGGTATGGTACTTGCACAAAAAAAGAAATGTAGATCAGAAACAGGATAGTAAGCCACGGATAAACCCATGCTCCTTTTTATTTGATAAAGGAGGCATGAGGATATAATGGAGAAAGACAGCCTCTTCAATAAGTGGTGCTGGGAAAACTACACAGCTACATGTAAAAGAATGAAATTACAACACTTCTTAACACCATACACAAAAGTAAGCTCCAAATGGATTACAGACCTAAATATAAGGCCAGACATGATAAAACTCTTAGAAGAAAACATAGGCAGAACCCTCTGTGACATAAATCACACAAATACCCTTTTTGACCCACCTCCTAGAGAACTGGAAATAAAAACAAAAGTAAACAAATGGGACCTAGTGAAACTTAAAAGCTTTTGCACAGCAGAGGAATCCATAATCAGGATAAAAAGACAACCCTCAGAATGGGAGAAACCATTTGCCAATGAAGCAACTGACAAAGGATTAATCTCAATTGAGCTCATGCAACTCAATTAAAAAAAACAAATCCAAAAATGGACAGAAAACCTAAAAAGACATTTATCTGAAACAAATATACTGTTTGCCAACAAACACATGAAAGAATGCTCAACATCACTAATCATTAGAGAAATGTAAATCAAAACTACAATGAGGCGTCACCTCACACCAGTCAGAATGGCCATCATCAAAAATTCAACAAACAGGGGCCTCCCTGGTGGCGCAAGTGGTTGAGAGTCCGCCTGCCGATGCAGGGAAAACGGGTTCGTGCCCCGGTCTGGGAGGATCCCATATGCCGCGGAGCGGCTGGGCCCGTGAGCCATGGCCGCTGAGCCTGCGCGTCCGGAGCCTGTGCTCCACAACGGGAGAGGCCACAACAGTGAGAGGCCCGCATACCGCAAAAAAAAAAAAAAAAAAAAAAAAAAAAAAAAAATTCAACAAACAATAAATGCTGGAGAG
This sequence comes from Mesoplodon densirostris, assembly GCF_025265405.1. NCBI lineage: Eukaryota > Metazoa > Chordata > Mammalia > Artiodactyla > Ziphiidae > Mesoplodon > Mesoplodon densirostris. Next base: position 428,045 of record NW_026778237.1, on the reverse strand, counting down.
AGTGTGGAGAAAAGGATGTACCCTTGCACTGTTAGTGGGAATATAAATTGATACAGCCAACTGGAGCACAGTTTGGAGGTGTCTTGGAAAATAAAAATTAGAACTACCAAATGACCCACAAAACTCAGTACTAGGAATAAACTCTGAAAAAACCATAATTCAAAACGAGTCATGTACCACAATATTTACTGCAGTACTATGTACAATAGTCAGGACAGGGAAGCAACCTAAGTGTCCATCGACAGATAAATGGATAAAGAAGATGTGGTACACATATACAATGAAATGTTACTCAGTCAAAAAAGAAACGAAATTGAGTTATTTGTAGTCAGGTGGATGGATCTAAAGTCTTTCATACAGAGTGAAGTAAGTCAGAAAGAGAAAAAGAAATACTGTATGTTAACCCATATATATGGAATCTAAAAAAAAAAAAAAAAACTGATGTACCTAGGTGCAGGATAGGAATAAGGGCACACACATAGAGAATCGACTTGAGGACATAGGGAGGGAGAAGGGTAAGAAGGGAAAAAGTGAGAGAGTAACAATGACATATATACACTACCAAACGTAAAATAGATAGCTATTGGGAAGCAACTGCATAGCACAGGGAGATCAGCTCCATGCTTTGTGACCATCTAGAGAGGTGGGATAGGGAGTTTGGGAAGGAGATGCAAGAGGGAGGGAATAAGGGGATATGTAAATACATATAGCTGATTCACTTTGTTATACAGCAGAAACTAACACAATATTGTAAATAATTATACTCCAATAATGATGTTAAAGAAATAAAATAAAATAATAAAATGTACTGGCTACCAGGGGAAAAAGGTGTTGGGGGGTTTGGACGAATTTGGAGTTTGGGATTGACCTATATACACTAATATGTATAAAATACATAACTAATAAGAACCTGCTGTATAAATATAAATAAATAAATAAATAATTTAAGAAAGGAAAATAAAAGACACCATAGGAATGGGAGAAAGTATTTGCAAAAATGTGACAGCCAAGTGCTTAATATCACAAACATATAAATAACTCAACAACAACAAAACACACAACCCAATTATAAAATGGGCTGAAGACCTTAATAGACGTTTCTCCAAGAAGATATACAGATGGCCAGTAGACACCTGAAGCGATGCTCAACATCACTAAGTATTAGAGAAATGTAAATCAAAACTACAATGAGGTATCACCTCACACCAGTGAGAATGGCCATCATTAAAAAATCTACAAATAAAATTACTGGATACAGTGCAGACAAAAGGGAACCCTCCCACACTGTTTGTGATAATGTAAGTTGGTGCAGCCACTATGGAAAACAGTGTTGAGGTTCTTCAGAAAACTAAAAATAGAATTACCATATGATCCAGCAATCCCACTCCTTGGTGTTTATCTGGACACAACTATAATTCAAAAAGATACATGCACTTCTATGTTCTTAACAGCACTATTCATAATAACCAAGACATGGAAACAACGTCCATGTTCATCAACAGATGAATGGATAAAGAAGATGCAATACAAGTATACAATAGAATAACACTCAGCCATTAAGAAATGAAACAATGTCATTTGCAGCAACATGGATTCAACTAGAGGTTATCATACTAAGTGACATAAGACAGAAAGAGCAAGATATGTCATATGATATCACTTATATATGGAATCAAAAATTATGGCACATGGGCCTCCCTGGTGGCGCAGTGGTTGGGAGTCCGCCTGCCGATGCAGGGGACACGGGTTCGTGCCCCGATCCCGGAGGATCCCACATGCCGCGGAGCGGCTGGGCCCGCGAGCCATGGCCGCGGGGCCTGTGTGTCCGGAGCCTGTGCTCCGCAGCGGGAGAGGCCACAGCAGTGAGAGGCCCGCGTACAGCAAAAAAAAAAAAAAAAAAAAAAAAAAAAATTATGGCACAAACGAACCTATCTATAAAACAGAAACAAACTCACAGACATAGAGACTTGTGGTTGCCAAGGGGAAGTGTTCGGGTGGGGGGTGCAGGGAATAATTGGGAGTTTGGGGTCAGCAGATGTAAACTATTATATATAAGATGGATAAACAACAAGGTCCTACTGTACAGTACAGGGAAATATATTTAATATCCTCTGATAAAACGTAATGGAAAATAACATTTAAAAATAAATGTCAAAAAAAAAAAGAAAAAGAGAAAAGGAAAAGAAAGGAAAGAAAGAAAATAAAAGAAAAGCTACCTTTGTAAAATATCTTTTAAAAATTCTGACCCCCAGGGAACGTGTCTTTCTGGGAGAATTTCTTTCCCCTTTCTGTGTCTTTGAGATGTAAATGATCTACCTGGTCCTTGGGAACTCATCTGATCAATCTGTGATAACCGAGGAAAACCAACAGGAAAAAAAAATGCACTTTTAAATTCATGTAGGAAAACTGTGAGATTTCTGTTTGTCTAAATAGATGTGTGTCTGCCTCCAAATGATGTTGTCAGGACGGATTGATGGGTGAATTCTCTTTAATTCGCTTAACAGAAATTAAGTGCTTATACAGAGTCTAAGAAATATAGAGGACATTGGCTGAATGGATTTCAGGTTCTTATGAACTGGGAAATATTGATATTCAGTTAGTACCTAGTATTAAATTTACTTGAAATTTCTTATCTAATTAATCTAAATTTGTCTTTAGAGTCATCAGCATTAAGTATAACTTTTATTGTACGTAGGTTTAATAGAAGTCAAAAAAGATATTTTTATATCTGCTGCAAATACGGCAGCTGTAAAAATAAATTGCTGTGATAAAATTTTATAAGTAAATTAAATGCAAGTGAGATAAGAGTTTTAGGGGTGAATGCTAGAAATGATTATGCTTTAGGGATGCCTACCTGAAAATAATCTGTCCACATATTTTGTACCTTGAAATTTTGGAGTTGTGCTAAACTAAGTTAAGGATGCAAGGTTATGTGATAACTAGGTAATTCCCAAATAAAATAGGATATTGAAACAGTAATTACTGAACATTGGTTTCACTTTACAAAGAAATTGAAGATATTTATGGCTAGTGTTGAATATGTTTGATGCCACAATGAAATATTTTCTATAAGAAAGTACAGGTATTTAAAAATATATTATTGGTATTTATGTTTTCTTATCTACAGAAAGATTTATGTAGAAGACAGTTCTTAATTGCTTACTCCTAGTTTTCCCTAGAAATTAAGGTTTTTAAGAGTTGAGGAATCTAATTTAAATATGTAATTACAAGTAGTAGAAATAATAAGTTGAACTTTTTTTTCATAAAATAGGAAAATAATATGTGTGCTGTGAACCAAAGAAAGTATGAACGATGGAATTGCATTTTGTTAAGAAAAACAAACGTGATTTTGTCACAAAACTAGTTGGGAAAGAGATAAGGGACAAAAAATATGGATACAGAAGTGATGAAAGTTTTGTGGATAAGGAACTCTGAGAAAATAATTTTGTACATGGTCAGGAATGATTAAATTTAATTTAATTAGGTAAGTGGATTTTTTTGTTAAAAGTAAGCTGGTACAGTATGTTTCGTTTTCTGTTAAGAGATAAACATTTTTCAAACTTAAGTTGTGGGAGGCGGTGGGCAGTGGGGAAGGGCAATGTAGGAGTTTGGGATTAACATATACACACTATTGTATACCAAATAGATAAAAGCAAGGAGATATTGTATACCACAGTGAACTATATTCAATTATTTTAATACTTTATAATGGAAAAGAAACTGCAAATATATATATACATATAAATGAATCACTTTGCTGTACTCCTGAAACTAACACAACATTGAAAATTAACTATAATTCAAAATGGTTTTAAAAAAAGAACAAATGTTTCTTGGAGTGTAGCTTTTGAGAACAAAAGCAGTTGAGTCTCTGTGTCTTTAAGTGATCTGTATTACCTTTAAAACTCTTTTGTCGCTTTAGTTAAATGAATAACTATTTTCTCACAGTGACCTAAGACCCTATTTAACCAAGTGTTTTAAAGCTTTTTGATATTTTTGACAAACTTCTTATCAAGTATTAATTAAAGTCCTTTTGATCCCCATCTAACTCTGAAATGTTTCAGAAAGACCCTGAGGCATCTCAGAGTGAAATTTTAAACTAACTAGGATTATTTGATATGTTAAATTACACGAAAAGCATTATCAACTCACTACAAACACTCCTCAGATAATACTGTATGGATAAATGTTATTAACATAGACATTCTAGGTATTATATAAAGTTTCTAAAATGTGGATATCTCTTTATATATGTTATAATTCTAGTTATTATTTTTAAGTGTGTGTCAGAGTAACTTGGTTAAGTTACCTTGTCAAAAAGCATTGTAATCATACCTTTAACCTTGCCTTTTTAAGTATTTTGTCATTCACTGATGGTGAAGTTGATGCTTTGCAAAACTGCTTCATCCTCAAGAAGATTTATAGAAAGGATTTTTGACAGGTACAGGTTTCTGATAACTTTAAATCATACTGCTGATCTGGCTAAGAAATTTTTATAGTCTAATGGAAAACCTGATGTCATAAAACTGTTAGTATAAAGAATTATTTACAGAACTTGTGGCGCAGTGTAAAAGACTCCACACTCCCTATCCAGGGGGCCCAGTTTTGATTCCTGATCAGGGAACTAGATCCCACATACATGTTGCAACTTAAAGTTCCCATGCCACAACTACAGAGCCCACGTGCCACAACTGGCAAAGAACTGGTGAGCTACCACTCAGGAGCCTACAAGCCACAACTAAGGAGCCTGCTTGCTGCTACCAAGACCCGATGCAACCAAATAAAGAAAGAAAACAAATACTTACTTAGGATTGAGTAAACTGATGAATTATGTTATAATGTTTTATTTTTGTTGGAAATATTACTGGCTTTTAATCTGTGTTTTTCATGTATTAGGAAACCTTTCCACTTAAGATAATTCTGATTTAAAATAGGCTGGTAAATTGTAACTTTGTAAATGAAACTGAAATATTAGTCTCTCTATCTGATCCTCCAGAAAATGGAAACAATTAGATTCCCAGCACATTTACGAGTAAATAAAGAAGGCCACATCCTAACAGGTACAAATATCTAAATGTATTTGGGGGGACCTTGGAAAGGGAGAAATTCAATTAAATCTCTAAGGTGAAATCCATGACAAAGTCTTGATGTGGCTTTCCTAAAGGCCTTTTAAAAGTTTAATCTGAGATTCCTTATGAAAATTTCCAGCCAAGCCAATGTAAATGTTTGATCAGTTAACCAGACTCAATTCTACGAACTAATATTACCTTGGCTGATTTTGGTAAAAATGAGGAAAATTTTAGAGAGAAAATGGTTATGTTTTAATGGACATTAAATTCTAGTTTTGTTGGGTCACTATTTACTGCTTAAAACTCACTCCACAGATGGCCCTTTGTTGCTTTGTTATATTACTGTAAACTTTAGATACTCTAACTTTGTTTCTCAAGTTTATCACAGTTTTCTACCTTTGGATAAATATCAGATGTCCCAAGACCTGCAGCCATGGGATTTTACTACTAGAAGGAACAGTATTTAAAGGGCTGTCTCAAACCTAGAAAAAAGAACTCTTATCAGGTACACTTAACTAGCTCATGTGCAAAGAAACTGAATGAAATTGACTGTTGGATTTATATTTCCAACTTGAGAAGGGACTCTTCACTGCACAGGGCTTTAGAGGGGACTGCTGATGCCAAATGACACCCACACCAGGTAAGAAGAGAAAGACAACAGTGGTGTGTAACTGACCTGGACCATGCCTGTAAGACATATATTAATCTAATTTAACTGTTTACCAAAAGTTTGTCTCCCTATCAGCATTGAAAGTTATCCTTCTACTTCTAACCTCATTGATGTCCCCAATGTTTAGGGTAGGAAGAGAATTATCTAGTGGATTTATCACAGAGTGTAACTACTCATGATATGTAACACTACTTGCTTTAAGTTTATTGCTGGAAGCACATGTACAATGCTTGTGAGAAAACTGGATATGATTGATAAATTATATACACTATAAAATGTTTCCCCATGAACATACCTCTAAGCCTGGTCACAACATCTGAATAGTTTTTCCCCAAGGTGGATAACTAGGATGCTAATAAGGAGGCCTAGCTCCCAGGGACATGATCTGGACCTGGGGCAGGCAGCTGAACCAACCCAGCATTCAGGGACAGATATTTTGATAATCAATGCTTTCTATTGAAATATTTGTAAACAAAAGGGAAATGATAGGGCTTCCCTGGTGGTGCAGTGGTTGAGAGTCCGCCTGCCGATGCAGGGGACATGGGTTCGTGCCCTGGTCTGGGAGGATCCCACATGCATCAGAGTGGCTGGGCCCGTGGGCCATGGCTGCTGAGCCTGCACATCTGGAGCTCCATGACGGGAGAGACCACAGAAGTGAGAGGTCCACATACCACAAAAAAATGAATAAAAAATAAAAAAAGGGAAATGATAGGAAAACCTATATGTATTGAGGTATGAGGAAGTCATTCTGGCTTATACGTAGTTTATCTTAAACTTTATTAACTAAAGTGGCCTGTTTTGCAGCCTTCTGGACATTAAATATATATCTGCTTTAGTCATTGAGGAGAGAAATGCATTTGAAAGCCAAAATAAAGTAGTTATGGTTCACACAGGCAAAGTAAACTAGGTAACCATTGTGGATGTGATTTCAGATGAATTTTTTATAGTTGAGAACTTGAATTTTTGAGCTGTATCAAACTTAGGACAGCACTAGCCATTCTCAAAGCAGTGTCTTTTGTTGAAAACAAGCAGGACCCTATGCGTTCCTCTGTCAAGTTTATGATTAACCTCTCTGTACAAAACTTACTCCTTTGTGTCTTGCACTTATTCCTCCTCAGGATTGTGGAGTATCAAAGAAAGTGGGGGATTGAAACAAAACAGAATCCTGCATCTTCCACCCCGAAACACATAGGGTCCACCATGTCCCCTGCATCTTGTTTCTAGAAAAGCTGAAATCTTCCAGTCTCTTGAATCACACAAGAGTCAATCAGTTAATATTTATGACAATAGAGTCACAGAATCTTTCAGTGTCTGATGTACATTCCTATGTTGCTTTAGACTCTATAACTGCCACCAAAGAAAAAGGCTAACGGCATGATATCCAGACTGTAGCCATTAGGTAAACTTCTCCACTTTGACCTGTACTGTATCTATGGATAACACCATTCCAACAACTGGTCTCAAGACAATGAGATTAACCCTATTGTTCATAAGAGTCCATATCTTTGTGGCCATCAATATAACTGTAGCTTGGTCACCTACATATGTAAACAGATTACTAGACTGTCAGCAAACAGTGACTAAAACCCATGTTGACATCTGTCACTCTAAAAATACACCTCCTAATGTCATCATGAAAGCACTACAGAAGATAGGCCTTTGCCCATAATCCGATGGAAATGGAATGATATCCTGACCTGGGGATTTTTATGTAGTTTCTGTTTTGTTTTGTTTGTGTTTTTGTTTTGCAGGAAAGCACTGTCTTCAGAGGGCCCATTTTATCTTGTCACTTTAACAAAGCTATATTTTAACTAATTTCAGCCCAAGCACAACTTTCAAATGTTTACTCACACAAAGCCTTTCCTAACTTGTTGGTTCCTTCTGTAGATCAAAGAAATAGAATATGGCCAACAGTTGACCAGATCTTTTCCCCAGCTTCCCCTTCAGTAATCTCATGAAAAAACTGTGTGAACAAGATAGCATCTAAAAAAAAATCACAAAGCGTCAACAAGCCTCCATTCAGTGGGAGATCTCAATGTACTCCCTATTTCAATGATTAAGTGAGAATACTTTCCCTATTCTCCTATAAATTTTTAATTACACAGGCGAAAGTTTGGAGTTGATTTTGGGACACAAGTCTGCCTTCTCCTCAGACTATCAGGTTTTATGGTTATAGCAATTTTCCCATTCTCACCAACACTTACTCCTTGAGTATTGACTTTCAAATAGTAAAGCAGCCACACCTGAGTTTGGTAACTTTAAGAAGCTGGTAAGTCTCCTAGTATTTAAAATTGTGATGGATCCCCTAATACTAAACCCCGAATTTTTGCTCTCATATTTTCCACACTCGGCCTTTAGTAATTTGACAATTATAAGTCATTGATGTCTGTCATATTTTTCTCTTGTTATGTGGTGATAGAGATGACTTTCAATCTACTTGTATGCTATATGAAAACTGGATGTCAGAAACTCTCATTTTACAATAATACAACATAAAGCTTTGTTGATTTTTCAAAACAAGGTTTGACAAAAGAAAATGAACAAATTGATTGAAATAGAAGCTAAGAGAAATTTGACTAAATTATGGAAATTATCTTAAAAAATTTTATACCATGGGTGTTCCCTGGTGGCACAGTGGTTGAGGGTCTACCTGCTGATGCGGGGGATGTGGGTTCGTGCACCAGTCTGGGAGGATCCCACCTGCCATGGAGTGGCTGGACCTGTGAGCCATGGCCGCTAAGCCTGCACGTCCAGAGCCTGTGCTCCACAATGGGAGAGGCCATGGCAGTGAGAGGCCTGCGTACCGCAAAAAAAAAAAAAAAAAAAAAAAAAGACTTAGTTCAGTTTTGGTGTGTATAAAATCAGTATAGCCTAAAGTCTTTATTTCTTCATATGATGACACTCAGGAAGTTGTAAAGAATTTTTATGCATATAGTTTTCACTTTTATAATACCAGAGTATATTTACTAGAAGAAATGAAGTCATTTATTTCAGCTGTTGCCCGGAAATTTTGAAAATATTTCCAGATTACTATAAGCCTCAATCCTCTGCACAAGATGAGCTAGTGAATCAAACTCTAAAGAATAAAATGGCAAAGTTAGAAGAAGGAAAAAAATCATAAAGATCAGATAGAACTAAATGAAAAAGAAATGAAGGAAATGATAGCAAAAATCAATAAAAGTAAAAGTTGGTTGTTTGAAAAGATAAACAAATTTGATAAACCATTGGCCAGGCTCATCGAGAAAAAAAAGATAATATCAACAGAATTAGAAATGAAAAAGAAGAAGTAACAACTGACACTGCAGAAATACAAAGCATCATGAGAAATTACTACAAATACTATATGCCAAGAAAATGGGCAACCTGAAAGAAATGAACAAATTTTTAGAATAGCACAAATTTCCGAGACTGAACCAGGAAGAAATAGTAAATAAAAAGCGAGTGATCACAAGCACTGAAATTGAAATTGTGATTAAAAATCTTCCAACAAATAAATGCCTAGGACCAGGTGGTGTCACAGGCAAATTCTATCAAACATTTAGAGTAAAGCTAACAACTATCCTTCACAAACTCTTCCAACATATAGCAGAGGAACACTTCCAAACTCATTCTATGAGGACATCATCACCCTGATACGAAAACCAGACAATGTCACACACACACACACATACACACACACACACACACACACAAAACTGCAGGCCAACATCTCTGATGAACATACATGCAAAACTCCTCAATAAAATACTAGCAAACAGAGGCTAACAGAACAATAAAAGAATCATACACCATGATCAACTGGTCTTTATCGCAGGAAAGCATGGGTTCTTCAATATATACAAATCAAGAAATGTGATATACCATATTAACACATTGAAGGGTAAGATTCTACAACCTAACTTACATTTTCTGGAAAGGAAATATGTCATTTTTGTTTGTTTGTTTGTTTAACATCTTTATTAGAGTATAATTGTTTTACAGTGGTATATTAGTTTCTGCTGTATAACAAAGTAAATCAGATATATATATATGTAGGAAATTTATATATATATAAAGTGGTGAGAGGGAAGAAGCTACAACCAAGAATACTCTATCCAGCTGGGCTCTCATTCAGATTAAATGGAGACATCAAAATTTTACAGAGAAGAAAAGGCTAAAAGAATTCAACATCTCTTACAATACCATTTCCAGTAAATGCTAATGGAAGTTCTCTAAGCAAAAAAGAAAAGGCCACAACTAGAAACACACAAACAAAGAAGACAAATTAACAAAATGGGAAAGCTCAATGGTAAGCAAGTATACATAAAAAGTAGGAAATCATCCACACACATATGATATCTAAATCATTAATCACGAGAGGAGGAGGGTAAAAATGCAGGATATTGGAAATGTATTTAAAATTAAGAGATCAGCAACTTGAAACAATCATCTATACATATATAATCTGTGATATCAAAACCTCATGGTAACTGCAAACCAAAAATCTATAATAGATACACACACAAAAGGGAAAATGATTCCAAACACAGTACTAAAAAAGTCATCATAGCATGAAGAAAAAAGAAGAAAGAAAAATACCAACAAAAACAAATCCAAAATGATTAGCAAAATGGCAATACGAATATACATATTAATAACTACCTTAAATTTAAATGGATTAAATGCTGCAAGCAAAGGACGTAGAATGCCTAAATTGATACTAAAACAAGACCCATATATATGCTGTTTGCAAGAGACTCACTTCAGACACATATGGACTGAAAGTGAGGGGTTGAAAATGATATTTCATATAAATGGAAATCAAAGGAAAGCTGGAGTAGCAATACTCATATCAGGAAAAATAGACTTTAAAATAAAGATTGTTACAAGGGACAAAGAAGGACATTAAATTATGATCAGGAGATCAACCCAAGAAGAATGTATATGCACCCAACATAGGAGTACCTCAATATATAAGGCAAATGTTAAGAGATATAAAAAGAGAAATTGACAGTAACAGAATAATAGTGCAGGACTTTTAACACCCCACTGGCATCAATGGGCAGATTGGCAAGATAGAAAATCAATAAGGAAGCACAGGCCTTAAATGATACATTAGACCAGATAGATTTAACTTATATTTGTAGAGCATTCCATCTGAAAGCAGCAGAATACACATTCTTTTCAAGTGCACATGGAATATACTCCAGAATAAATCACATGCTTGGCCACAGAGCAAGGCTCAGTAAATTTAAGAAAATTGGTATCATATCAAGCATCTTTTCTGACCACAATGCTATGAGATAGGAAATTATAAGGAAAATAAAAAAAAAACAACTTGAACATGTAGAGGCTAAAAAATATGTTACTAAACTACAAATAGAAAACTGAAAAAATCAAAGATGAAATTAAAACAGACCTTCAGACAAACAAAAAAGAAAACATGATGATGAAAATCCTATGGAATGCGGCCAAATCAGTTCTAAAAGCGAAATATTTAGTGATACAAGCTTACTGCATGAAACAAATATATCTCAAATAAACAACCTAACGTTACACCTAAAGCAACTAGAGAAAGAACAAAGGAAATGCAAAGTTTGAAGAAGGAAAGACATCATAAAAATGCAGAATAAATGAAATACAGACTGCCCCCACAATATCAATGAAACTAAAATCTAGTTCTGTGAAACATAAACAAGATTGATAAACCTATAGTCATATTCACCAATAAAGAAGATGAAGAAGAAGAAGACAAAGACGAAGAAGAAGAAGAAGAAGAAGAAGAAGAAGAAGAAGAAGAAGAAGAAGAAGAAGAAGAAGAAGAAGAAGAAGAAGAAGAAGAAGAAGAAGAAGAAGAAGAAGAAGAAGAAGAAGAAGAAGAAGAAGAAGAAGAAGAAGAAGAAGAAGAAGAAGAAGAAGAAGAAGAAGAAGAAGAAGAAGAAGGAGAAGAAGAAGAAGAAGAAGAAGAAGGAGAAGAAGAAGAAGAAGAAGAAAGAAAGAAAGAAGAAGAAGAAGAAGAAGAAGTAGAAAAAGAAGAAAAAGAAGAAAAAGGAGAAGAAGAAGGCCCACATCAATAAAATTGGAAATGAAAAAGGAGAAGTTACAACCAACACCACTGAAGTACAAAGGATCCAAAAAGACTACTACCATCAACAATATGCTACTAAAATGAACCTGGAAGAAATGGACAAATACTTAGAAAAGTACCATTTCCCAAGAAGAACCAGAAGAAGAAGAAGGGAAAAAAACATGAACAGACCAATTATAATTACTGAATTTGAATCTGAGATTAAAATACTCCAAGGCAAAAAGTTCTGGACCACACGTGTTCACAGGAGAATTCTATCAAATACATAGAGAGGAGTTAACACCTATCCTTCTAAAATTATTCCCAAAAAAATTGCAGAGAGAGGAGCACGTCCAAACTCATTCTATGAGGCCATCATCACCCTGACACCAAAACAAGGCAAAGATGCCATTAAAAAGGAAAATTACACATTAACATCACTAATGAACATATATGGAAAAATTCTCAAAAAAATACTAGCTAACTGAATCCACAAATACACTTAAAGGATCATACACCATGATAAAGTGGGATTTATCCATTTATCTCAGGGATGCAAGGGTTTTCAATATCTGTAACTCAATCAGTGTGACACACCATATTAACAAGTTGAGGAATAAAAATCAAATGATAATCTCAATAGATGCATAAAAATATTTTGATAAAATGCAACATGAATTTCTGATTAAACAAAAACTCAAATAAAATCCTCTCCAGAAAGTGGGCACACACAGAACCTACCTCAACATAATAAAGGCCACATATGATAAACACACAGCTACCATCATACTCAATTATGAAAAGTTCAAAGCATTTCCTCTAAGATCAGGATCAAGACAAAGATATCCACTCTCAATACTTTTATTCAACGTAATTTCAGAAGCCCTAGTAATAGCAATCAGAGAAGAAAAATAAATAAATAAATCCAAATTGGAAATGAAGAAGAAAAATTTCACTGTTTACAGATGACATTATACTATACATAGAAAATCCTAAAGATGCTACCATAAAATTACAAGAGTTTATCAATAGCTTCAGTAAAGTTGAAGGACATAAAATTAACACACAGAAATCTGTTGCATTTTTACACACTAATAGTGAAAGATCAGAGAGAGACATTAAGAAAACTTTCTCATTTACCATTTCATCAAAAATAATAGAATATCTCGGAATAAAGCTACCTCTGGAAGCAAAAGACCAGACAACTATAAAACACTGATAAAAGAAATCAAAGATGACACAAACATATGCAAAGAAATACCATGTTCTTGGATTGGAAGAACCAACATTGTCAAAATGACTATACTATCTAAGGCAATCTACAGATTCAATGAAACTCAAATTATCAATGGCATTTTTCACAGAGCTAACATAAAATTTTTAAAATTTGTATGGAAACAAAAGACCCTGAATAGCCAAAACAATCTTGAGAAAGAAAAACGAAAGTGGCAGAGTCAGGCTCCCTGACTTCAGACTATACTATAAAGCTACAGTAATGCAGACAGTAGGGTACTGGCATAAAAACAGAAATATAGATCAATGGTACTAGAAAGAAAGCCCAGAAATAATCCCATGCACCTATGGTCACCTAATCTACAAATACAGAGGCAAGAATATACAATGGAGAAAAGACAGTCTCTCAATAAATGGTGCTTGTAAAACCGGACAGCTACCTGTTAAATAATGAAATCCAAAATTCTATAACCAAATTCTCTCTACTATAAAACTCCTAGAGAAAAATGTAGGCAGAACGCTCTTTGACATAAATCACAGCAATATCTTTTTTGATCCACTTCCTAGAGTAATGGAAAAAAAAAGGATCTAACTAAATGTAAAACCTTTTGCATAGCAAATGAAACAATAAACAAAAGGCAAATACAAACTACAGAATGGCAGAATATATTTGAAGTGCTGAAAAAAAACAAAAATTTACAACCTAGAATACTCTGTCAAGGTTAGCATTCAGAATTCCGGAGAGGTAAGATTATCCTTGACAAGCAAAAACTAAAGGAGTATATTACAACTGAAACCAGCGTTAAAAGAAATGTTAAAGGATTTCTTTAAGAGAAAAAGAAAATGTCACTGTTTGAAATGTGAAGATATATGAAAGAGAATATCTTACTAGTAAAGGAAAATGTATATAGTAAATTCAGTGGATCAACAATTCAAAAAACTAGTATCAAGGTTAAGAGAAAAAAAGTAGTACAATCAGCTATAACTGCAATAAGCAGCTAAATATTACACAAAATAAAAAGATACAAATATGACATCAAAAACATACAATGTGGGGTGAGGAGGGGAAGGAAAAATGGATTCTTTTAAATGCTTTCAAACTTAGGTGACTAACAGCTTAACATGAATGGCTACATATGTAGGTCAATATATATGAACATTATGATAAGAGGAAACCAAAAACCTACAATAGATAAACAAAACAATAATGAAGAAGGGATCCAAATATAACAATACAGGATCCAACAAATCACATAAAAAATCCAAGAAAAGAACTAAAACAATGACCAGAAAACAATGAAAAATTACAATAAAAACTTATCTGCCAATAATTACCTTAAATGTATGTAAACAATTTAAATACTTCAATCAAAACACATATGTAGGTAAGTGGATAAAAGTACAAGAATCACATATATGCTACTTACTAGAGACTCATATCAGTTCTAAAGACACATATAGACTGAAAGTGAAGCAATATAAAAAATATACTATATGGAAATTGAAAAGAAAAGAAAGCAATACTTAGCAAATTTATATCACACAAAATAGACTTTAAAACAAGGCTGTAAAAAAGACAAAGGGGGTATTACATAAAGACGAAAGCATTAATCCAACAGAAAAATATAACATTTGCAAACATTTATGTATGCAGCATAGGAGCATCTAAATATAGAAAGCAAATGTAACAGAAATAAAGGATAAATACAAAGCAATACAATAACAGAAGGGAACTTTAATACTCCACTTTTATTAATGAAATGAACTTACAGATAGAAATAAGAAGAAACACTGGCCTTAATTAACATAGTAGGTCAGATGAACTTATCAACGTTCCATCCAAAGCACCAGAATACACATTATTTTCAACTGCATATGGGACATTCTCCAGGATAAACTACATGTGAGGGCATAAAGAAATCTAAGTAAATTTAACAAGATTGAAATCAAGCATCTCTCCCCACCACAGTAGTATGAAACTAGAAATCAAGTACAAGAAGAAAACTGTAAAACATGCAAATATTTGGGGACTAAAACATGTTTCTAACACTACAAGGACAAAAGAGAAATCACAAAGGAAATGTTAGAATTCCTTGATACAAATGAAAATGGAAATACAACTTTATAAAAACCTAAAGAATGCAGCAAAACCACCTCATAGCAATATAGGACTACCTCAAAAAACAAGGAAAAATGTCAAATAAGCAATCTAAATGTACATTTAAGAAGTGTACAATTAATGAAAAACAAGCAAAACCCAAAGTTAATAGAAGGAAATGGATAACATGGATCAAATTGGAAAAAAAAAGATACTATAAACATAACAATAGAAAATATCAATAAAACTAAGAGTTGGTTCTTTGAAAATATAAAATCAACAAACTTTAACCAGACTTGCCAAGAAAAAGAGAGCTCAAATAAATAAAATTGGAAAAAAAGAGGAGAAATTGCAACTAATAACAGAAATACAAAGGATCATTAAAGAATGTTATGAGGGAAGGTGGGGAGGGATATTAGGAGTTAGGGATTAACATATACACATTACTATATATAAAATAGATAAACAACAAGGACCTACTGTATAGCACAGAGAACACCACTCAATATTTTGTAATATCCAATAAGGGAGAATAATCTGTAAATTTTCTATGTAAGATATAATTATAATAAGTTATCTTTATATGTTACATGTTGTACATTATATATCACATATAAGATATATAAAATGTGTGTAATATGCATATATATAATATGTATATATAGATATAAATTATGTGTGTGTATAACTAAATCACTGTGCTGTACACCTGAAACTACAACAACACTGTAAACAAATGATACTTCAAGATAAAATTGTTTAAAAAGTTGAATTTATTATAACAAAAAATTGAAAATAAATAAAAGAATACTATGAAAAATTACATGCCAACAAATTAGGCAATCTAACAGAAAAGGATAAATTCCTAGAAACATGCAATCTCCAAGACAATTATAAAGACATTGAAATTCTGAATAGAGTGATTGCTGATAAATTAAATCAGTAATCAAAAATTCTCAGAAGAAAAGGAAAATCCAGGACCAGTTGATTTCATAGGTGAATTCTACAAACAATTAAATATAAATTAATACCACATTTCTTAAATTATTGTGAAAAATGAAGAGTATGGAGCACATCCAAATTCTGTTTATAAGGTTGGCACTACCCTAACAACAAAGCAAAAGACACTATGAAAAAGAGCATTACACATCAACATTCCTGATGAACATAGATGGAAAAATCCTCAACAAAATATTAGTTAACTGAATTCAGTAATACATTTCAAAGATCATAAACCATGATAAGCTGGAACCCACCCCAGGGATTCAAGGATGGTGTCACATCCATAAATCAAAGTGATAAGCTACATTAACAAAAGGGAGGTTAAAAATGATAGCACCACCTCAAAAGATGCAGAAAAATAATTGACAGAAAAAAATCATTTGATAAAACTCTCAACAAAGTGGCTATAGGAAGAACACACCTCTACATAATAAAGGACCCATACCCAACATCATACTCAATAGTGACAAGCAGAAACAAGACAAGATCACCCAATCTCATTACTTCTATTCAACATAGTATTGGAAATCGTAGTGACAACAATTAGATAAAAAGAAGTAAAAATTATCCAAATTGAAAAGGAACTACTAAGACTGTCACTACTTGCAGACATGACATGGTATATAGAAAAACCCAAAGATTATATCAAAAAAGAATTATAGATAATAAATAAACTCACTGAAATTTCCAAATGCTAAGTTAATATACTGATATATATTGCATTTCTACACACTAGTAACAAACTATCTGAAAAAGAAATAAAGGAAACAATCCCGTTTATAATTGTATCAAAAGAATAAAATACCTAGGACTAAATGTAATCCAGCAGATGACAGACCTGTACTCTGAAATCTATAAGACACTCAGGAAAAAGTTGAAGATACAAATAAATGAAAAGCCAAACCATGCTCATAGATTGGAGGAATCAACATCATGAAAATGTGCATACTACCCAAAGCAATTTACATCTCAATAAATGATATTTTATGAAACCAACATTGGAATTTTTCACAGAATTAGAAAATATAATTCTATTATTCTTATGGAACCACAAATGACCCCAAACAGCCAAAGCAATCTAGAGAGAGAAGAAAAAAGTTGAACGTATCATGCTTCTAGACTTGAAGCAACACTACATATCCATAATAAAAGAAAAAAAAATAGCATGGAAATGGCACAAAAACAAACACATTGATCAATGGAACAAAATACAGAGTCCAGAAATAAATCCACAGTCATGTGGTCAATTAATCTATGGCAAAGAGGGTAATAATACACAATGGAAAAGACAGTCCCTTCTATACTTGGTGTTGGGGAGACTGGACAAATTCACGCAAAAAAATGAAAATAAAACAATTTCTTATATAATAAAAAAAACTTCAAAACGGAGTAAGGACTTAAATATAAGACTTGAAGTATAAAATTAAAATCACAAGAGAATGTGGTTTTTTTAATTTATTTTCAACACTCTATTGGAGTATAATTGCTTTACAATGTTGTGTTCGTTTCTGCTGTATAATAGAATGAATCAGCTATATATATTCACACATCCCCATATGCCCTCCCTTTTGTGTCTCCCTCCCACCCTCCATATCTCACCAATCTAGGTGGTCACAAAGCACCGAGCAGAACTCCCTGGGCTATAAAGCTGCTTCCACAGCTAGCTACATTATATTTGGTAGTGTATATATGTCAATGCTACTCTTTCCTTCGTCCCAGCTTACCCTGCCCCCTCCCGTGTCATCAAGCCCATTCTCTACATCTGTGTCTTTATTCCTCTCCTGTCCTTTCATGCACCTTCAAACAGTTTTCTTTTCTTTTTTTTTTTTTTTTGATTCCATATATGTGTACTTGCATACAGTATTTGTTTTTCTCTTTCTGGGTTACTTCACTCTGTATGAAAGATTCCAGGTCCATCCACATCTCTAAAAATGACCCAATTTTGTTTTTTCTTCTGGTTGAGTAATATTCCATTGTATACATGTGCCACATCTTCTTTATCCATTAATCTGTTGATGGGCACTTAGCTTGCTTCCGTGTCATGGCTATTGTGAATAATGCTGCAATGAGCATTGTGGTACATGACTGTTTTTGAATTATGGTTTTCTCAGGGTATATGGTCAGTAGTGTGATTCCTGGGTGGTATGGTAGTTCTATTTTTAGTTTTATAAGGAAACTCTATACTGTTCTCCATAGTCACTGTATCAATTTAAATTCCTACCAACAGTGCAAGAGGGTTCCCAATTCTCCACACCCCTTCCAAAATTTATTGTTTGTAGATTTTTAGATGATGGCCGTTCTGATGGTGTGAGGTGATACCACATTGTAGTTTTGATTTGCATTTCAGTAATGATCAGTGAAGTTGAACATCCTTTCATGTATTTGTTGGCAATCTGTATATCTTCTTTGGAGAAATGTCTGTTTAATTCTTTTGCCCATTTTTGGATTGGGTTTTTGCTTTTTTTTTTTTTTTTGCGGTATGCGGGCCTCTCACTGTTGTGGCCTCCCCCGTTGCGGAGCACAGGCTCCGGACGCGCAGTCTCCGGACGCGCAGGCTCAGCGGCCATGGCTCACGGGCCCAGCCGCTCCGCGGCATATGGGATCCTCCCAGACCGGGGCACGAACCCGTATCCCCTGCATCGGCAGGCGGACTCTCAACCACTTGCGCCACCAGGGAGGCCCCCTGGGTTTTTGCTTTTTTGATATTGAGCTTGTATGTTTTGGAGATTAATCACTTGTCTCTTATTTCATTTGGAAATATTCTCTACCATTTTGAGGGTTGTCTTTTTGTCTTGTTTATGGTTTCATTTGTTGTGCAAAAAACTTTTAAGTTTCATTATGTCTCATTAGTTTATTTTTGTGTGTATTTCCATTTCTCTAGGAAGTGAGTCTAAAAGTAATTTGCTGTGATTTATGTCAAAGATGTTGTTCCTATGTTTCCCTCTAAGAGTTTTATGTTGTCTGGCATTACATTTAGGTCTTTAATTGATTTTGAGTTTATTTTTGTGTATGGTGTTAGGGAGTGTTCTAATTTCATTCTTTTACATGTAGCTGTCCAGTTTTCCCAGCACCACTTATTGAAGAGGCTGTCTTTTCTCCATTGTATATTCTTGCCTCCTTTGTCAAAGATAAGGTGACCATATGTGCCTGGGTTTATCTCTGGGCTTTCTATCCTGCTCCATTGATCAATATTTCTGTTTTTGTGCCAGCACTATACAATCTTGATTACCGTAGATTTGTTGTATAGTCTGAATTCAGGGAGCCTGGTTCTTCCAGCTCCTTTTTTCTTCCTCAAGATTGCCTTGGCTCTTCGGGGTCTTTTGTGTTTCTGTACAAATTGTGAAATTATTCTTTCTAGTTCTGTGAAAAATGTCAGTGGTAGTTGAACAGGAATTGCACTGTACCTGCAGATTGCTTGTGGTAGTATAGTCATTTTCACAATGTTGATTCTTCCAATCCAAGAACATGGTATATGCCTACATCTGTCTGCATCTTATTTAATTTATTTCATCAGTGTCAGTTTTCTGCATAAAGGTCATTTGTCTCCTTAGGTGGGTTTATTCCTAGGCATTTTATTCTTTTTATTGAAGTGGAAAATATGAGTGTTTCCTTAATTTCTCTTTCATATTTTTCATCATTTGTGTATATGTATGCAAGAGATTTCTGTACATTAACTTTGTATCCTGCTACTCTACCAAATTCATTGATTAGCTCTAGAAGTTCTCTGGCAGCATCGTTAGGATTCTCTCTATATAATTCCATGTCTTCTGAAAACAGTGAAAGTTTTACTTCTTTTCCAATTTGGATTCATTTTGTTACTTTTTCTTCTCTGATTGCTGTGGCTAAAACTTCCAAAATTATGTTGAATGACATAGTCGTGAGAGTAGGCAACCTTGTCTTGCTCCTGATCTTTGCAGAAATAGTGTCAGTTTTCACCACTGAGAATGACCTGGCTGTGGGTTTTCCATATATGGCCTTAATTATTTTAAGGTACGCTCCATCTATGCCTACTGTCTGGAGAGTTTTTATAATAAATGGGTGCTGAATGTTGTAGAAATATTTTGCTGCATATATTGAGATGACCATATTGTTTTTATCCTTCAATTTGTTAAAATGCTGTATCACATTGAATACTATTTGTTTGTTCAAATGCCTTCATTTGTTTTTCATTTATTTCTGATCTGATATGTATGATTGCTTTCTTTTTCCTAACTTTGTTGGGGTGGTGTTTTTCTTGTTTTTTTCTTCTTCTTTCTCCAATTGCTTTAGGTGTAAAGTTAGGGTGTTTATTTAAGACTTTTCTTGTTACTTGAGGTAGCATTATATTGCTATATTCTTCCCTCCCAGAAGAGTTTTGTTGTATCCTAGCGGTTTGGGGGCATTATTTTTTCATAGTCATTTGTTTCTAGGTATTTCTTTGATTTTTTCTTTGATTTCTTCAGTAATCTCTTGTTTATTTATTAGCATATTGTTTAGTCTCCTTTTTTTGTGTGTGTGTATTGTTTACAGTTTTTTTCCTGTAATTGATATCTAGTCTCATAGTGTTGTAGTCAGAAAAGACACTTGATATGATTCCAATTTTCTTAAATTTACCAAGGATTGATTTGTGACCCAAGATATGATCTATCCTGGAGAATGTTCCATGAGCACTTGAGAAGAAAGTGGATTCTATTTGTTTTGGATGAAATGTCCTATAATTATCAAATAAGTCCATCCTATTTAATGTGTCATTTAAAGCTTTTTTTCCCTTATTTATTATCATTTGGTTTCTCTGTCGATTGGTGAAAGTGGGGGTGTTAAAGTCACCTACTATTATTGTGTTACTCTCAATTTCCCCTTTTATGGCTGTTACCATTTGCCTCATGTATTGAGGTACTTCTATGTTGGGTGCATAAATATTTATTATTGTTACATCTTTTCTTTGATAGATTCCTTGATCATTATGTAGTGTCCTTGTTTATCTCTTGTAATAGTTTTTAATTTAAAGTCTATTTTATCTGACATGCGGACTTCTACTCCAGGTTTCTTTTGATATCCATTTGCATAGAATATATTTTCCCATACCTTCAATCTCAGTCTGTATGTGTCCCTAGGTCTGAAGTGGGACTCTTGTAGACAGTATATATACTGGTCTTGTTTTTGTATCCCTTCAGCCATTCTATGTCTTTTGGTTGGAACATTTAATCCATTTACATTGAAGGTAATTATTGATATGTATGCTCCTATTACCATTTTCTTCATTGTTTTGGGTTTGTTATTGTAGGGATTTTCCTTCACTTGTGTTTCATGCCTAGAGTAGTTCCTTTAGCCTTTTCTGTAAAGCTGGTTTGCTGGTGCTGAATTCTCCTAGCTGTTGCATGTCTGTAAAGTTTTTAATTTGTCTGTTGAATTTGAATGAGATCCTTGTTAGGTAGAGTAATCTTAGTTGTAGGATCTTCCCTTTTATCACTTTTAATATGTCTTTCCACTCCCTTCTGGCTTGCAGAGTTTCTGCTAAAAGATCAGCTGTTAACCATATGGGGGTTCCCTTGTATATTATTTGTTGTTTTTCCCTTGCTGTATTTTAATATTTTTTCTTTGTATTTAAATTTTGATAGTTTCATTAATATATGTCTTGGCATGTTTCTCCTTGGATTTATCCTGTATGTGACTCTGGGTTTCCTGGACTTGATTGACTGTTACCTTTCCCATGTTAGGGAAGTTTTCAACTATAATCTCTTCAAATATTTCCTCAGACCTTTTCTATTTCTCATCTTCTTCTGGGACCCCTATGATTTGAATATTGGTGTTTTTTTTGTTTTGTTTTGTTTTGTTTTTTTTTGCGGTATGTGGGCCTCTCACTGTTGTGGCCTCTCCCGTTGCGGAGCACATGCTCCGGACGTGCAGGCTCAGCGGCCATGGCTCACGGGCCCAGCCGCTCCGCGGCATATGGGATCCTCCCAGACCGGGGCACGAACCCGTATCCCCTGCATCGGCAGGCGGACTCTCAACCACTTGTGCCACCAGGGAGGCCCGAATATTGGTGTTTTTAATATTGTCCCAGACTTCTCTGTGACTATCTCCTATTCTTTTCATTCTTTTTTTCTTTATTCTGGTGTACAGTAATTATTTCCTCTATTTAATCTTCCAGGTCACTTTTCCATTATTCTGCCTCAGTTATTCAGCTATTGATTACTTCCCCAGAATTTTTATTTCATTTATTGCATTGTTCATCATTGTTTGTTTGTTCTTTAGTTCTTCTAGTTCTTTTTTAAACATTTCTTTATTTTCACCATTCTACTTCCAAGATTTTTGATCATCTTTACTGTAATTACTCTCATTTCTTTTTCATGTAGACTGCATATTTCCTCTTCATTTTTTTTTTTTTGGTGTGGTGGGTTTTTACTACAATATTTATATTTATATTTTTACCACAATATTTGCTGCTTCATCTACTGTGTATTTCTCTGTCTTCTCGTTTTTCTTAACTTACTATGTTTGGCTTCTTCTTTTAATAGGCTGCAGGTTTGTAGTCCCCATTGTTTTTGAATTCTGTCCCCAGTGGATCAGGTTTGTTCAGGGTCTTGTGTGGGTTTCCTTTTGGAGGGGACTTGTGCCTGTGTTCTGGTGAGTGAGGCTAGATCTTTTCTTTCTGGTGGGCAGGACCACATCTGGTGGTGTGATTTGGGGTGTCTGTGAACTTGTTATGATTTTAGGCAGTCTCTTTGCTAATGGTTGGTGTTGTGTTCCTGTCTTGAAAATTGTTTGGTATGGGGAGTCCAGCACTGGAGCTTGTGGGCCATTGGGTGGAGTGTGCATTAACATTGAAATGGGCATCTCTTCAAGAGCTCTCGCCAATTGATATTATGTGTGACCATGAGGTCTCTGGTTGTCAAATGTCCTGAACTTGGCTCTCCCACCTCAGATGATCAGGCCTGACACAAGCCCAAAGCAACCAGACACTTTCAGCCACAAGGGTCAGACGAAGGGGAGAAAAATAAATAAATAAAATATAAATAAGCAAAAAATAAAAAAATTATTAAAATAAAAAATAATAATATACAAATGAATAGAGCAACAAAACCAATAAACAAATCCACCAGTGTAACAAGCAGTAAAGCTATACTAAGATAAACAGAAAAAACAGAAACAACTCAGTCACAGACAGCAAACCACAAGTCTACAGTTGCTCCCAAAATCCACCTCCTCAATTTTGGGATGGTTCATTGTCTATTCAGGTATTCCACAGATAGAGTGAACACCAAGTTGAATGTGGAGATTTAATCCACTTCTCCTGAGGCTGTACAGAGCAAGTTCCATTTCTCTTATTTTTTGCACAGCTCCTGCTGTTCACCTGTGGTTTTGCGCCCCCATGCCCCCACATGTAGGTCACCCTCACGCGTCTGTTCCCTGCCCAGACAAGAGGCTATTAAAGCAGCGGCTGTTTAGGGGGCTCTTGCTGATTCATGCTGTGGGGGAGTGAGGGATACAATAGTTATAATTAGAATGTGAACAAGCCTGCAGAGGCAGAGACCAGCGTGACATTGCAACAACCTGAGGTGAAGTAAGATGAAGTAAGATGTAAGAAGTACTTATGAAATAGGCCAGACATATAAAAACAAACATGGTGTGCTCTCACATATATCAAAAAAAAAGTAATCTTCGTTACAGGTTTTTCTCCTTCATGACTTTAAATATGCCCTGCCAGCCCCTTCTGGCTTAGTGATTTTATCACCTGTCCTTATCAAACTCTTCCAAAATATAGCAAAACAAGGAACACTCCAAAACAAATTCTATGACGCCACCATCACCCTGATAACAAAACCAGACAAAGGTATCACAAAAAAAAAAGAAAACTACAGGCCAATATCACTGTTGAACATAGATGCAAAAATCCTCTAACAAAATACTAGCAAACAGAATCAAACAGCACATTAAGTGGATGATACACCATGATCAAGTGGGCTTTATTCCAGGAATGCAAGGATTCTTCATTATATGCAAAGCAGTCAACATGATACACCATATTAACAAATTGAAGGAGAAAAACCATATGATCATCTCAATAGATACAGAGAAAGCTTTCGAAAAAATTCAACACCAATTTATGATAAAAACCCTCTATAGAGGAGGCATAGAGGGAAGTTGCCTCAACATAATAAAGGCCATATATGACAAACACAGCCAACATCGTCCTCAGTGTTGAAAAACTGAAAACATTTCAACTGAGATCAAGAACAAGACAAGGTTGCCCACCCTCACAACTCTTATTCAACATAGTTTTGGAGGTTTTAGCCACAGCAATCAGAGAAGAAAAGGAAATAAAAGGAATCCAAATCAGAAAGGAAGAAGTAAAGCTGTCACTGTTTGCAGATGTCATGATACTACACATAGAAAATCCTAAAAATGCTACCAGAAAAAGACTAGAGCAAATCAATGAATTTGGAAAAGTAGCAGGATACAAAATTAATGCACAGAAATCTCTGGCATTCTTACACTCTAATGATGAAAAATCTGAAAGAGGAATAAAAGAAACACTCTCATTTACCATTGCAACAAAAAGAATAGGAATAAACCTACCCAGGGAGACAAAAGACCTCTATGCAGAAAGCTATAAGATGCTGATGAAAGAAATGAAAGAGAATACAAACAGAAGGAGAGATATACCATGTTCTTGGGTTGGAAGAATCAACATTGTGAAAATGACTCTATTACCTAAAGCAATCTACCGACTCAATGCAATCCCTATCAAATTACCAATGACATTTTCCAGGGAACTAGAAGAAAAAATTACACTGTGTGTATGGAAACAAAAAAGTCACCAAATAGCAAAAGCAATCTTCTAAAAAAAAAAAAACGGAGCTGGATGAATCAGGCTCCTGGACTTCAGACTATACTACAAAGCTACAGTCATCAAGACAGTATGGTACTGGCACAGAAACAGAAATATAGATCAATGGAACAGGGTAGAAAACCCAGAGGTAACCCAACGCACATATGGTCACCTTAATTCTGATAAAGGAGGCGAGATTATACAATGGAGATAAGACATTCACTTCAACAAGTGGTGCCGGGAAAACTGGATGGTTACATGTACAAGAATGAAATTAGAACACTCCCTAACACCATACACAAAAATAAACACATATGGATGAAAAGCCTTAATGTATGTTCAGACACTGTCAAACACTTAGAGGAAAACATACACAGAACACTCTATGACATAAGTCACGGCAAGATTCTTTTTGATCCACCACCTAGAGAAATGGAAATAAAAACAAAATTAAACAAATGGGACCTAATGAAACTTAAAAGATTTTGCACAGCAAAGGAAACCATAAACAAGATCAAAGACAACCCTCAGAATGGCACAAAATATTTGCAAATGAAGCAACTGAAAAAGGATTAATCTCCAAACTTTTCAAACAGATCATGAAGTTCAAAACTAAAAAACACAAACAAAAATCTAAAAATGGGCAGAAGACCTAAATAGACATTTTTCCAAAGATGTTACACAGATTGCAATGAAACACATGAAAGTTTGCTCAACATCATGAATCATTAAAGAAATGTAAATCAAATCTACAAAGAGGATTCACCTCACACTAAACAGAATAGCCATCATCAAAAAATCTACAAATAATAAATTCTGGAGAGGGTGTGGAGAAAAGGGAACCATCTGGCACTGTTGGTGGGGATGTAAACTGTTAGAGTTGTTATGGAGAACAGTATGGAGGGCATTAAGAAACTAAAACTAGAACTACCATATGACCCAGAAATCCCACTACTGTGCATATAACCTGAGAAAACCATAATTCAAAAGGAGTCATGGACCAGAAAGTTCATTACAGGTATATTTATAATAGCCAGGACACCGAAGCAACCTAAGTGTTCATTGACAGATGAATGGATAAAGAAGGTGTGGCATATATATACAATGGAATATTACTCAGCCATAAATATAAATGAAATTGAGCTATTTGTAGTGAGGTGGATGGACTTAGAGTCTGCCATCCTGTGTGAAGTAAATCAAAAAGAAAAAAACAAAAACTGTTTGCTAAGACATAAGTATGAAATCTTAAAAAAATAGTTTCTGATGAACGTAGGGGTAGGACAGGAATAAAGATGCAGATGTACAGAATTGACTTGATAACAGTGGGAGGGGAAAGGGTAAGCTGGCAAGAATTGAGAGAGTCATATGGACATATATACACTACCAAATGTAAAGTAGAGAGGTAGTGTAAAGCAGCTGAATAGCACAGGGAGATAAGTTCAGTGCTTTGTGACCACCTAGGTGGGTGGGATAGGGAGGGTGGGATGGAGATGCAAGAGGGAGTGGACATGGGAATATATGTATATCTATAGCTGATTCAGTTTGTCATACAGCAGAAACTAACACAATATTGTAAAGCAATTATACTCCCATATAAGTGTTAAAAAAAAAGAATATGCTGTCTACAAGAGCCATTTTAAGTTTAAGGACACACATAAGCTGAAGGTGACGGAATAGAAACTGATAGTCCAAACAGTTTCCAAACAAGAGCAGGACTGTCTCTCCCAATCACAGGTAATACAGATTTCAGTCAAAATAGTTCACAACTGATAAAGAAGGTCAGTATACAATGATAATGGATCAATTTATCAAGAGGATATACCAATTGTAAACATATATGTACTGATATGTTGCAGGATTAAACAAATATTTAAATCAACCATTAACAGATCTGATAGGAGAAATCAACATTAAAATCAGTAATAGTAAGGGACTATATTATCCCACTTTCTATCTTAGAAAATTAATAAAGACATAGAATGATCCTAAAAACCTTATATAGAACTTCCATCCAACAGTACCAGAATCCACATTCTTCTTAAGTGCTGAGGGAACCTTCCCCAGGATAGACCCTCTCTTGGGACATAAAGCAAGCCTTATCAAATATAAGAAGATCAAAACCACATTGAGCATCCTTTTTGTTCATAACGTTATGAAGCTAGAAATCAATAACAAGAGAAAACTTGAAAAATTCCTAATATGTAAAATTATACAGCACACAGTGGAAAAATCTATGGGTCAATGAAGGAGTCAAAAGGGAAATCTGAAACTACCTTCAGATAAACAAAAATGTCAACATACCAAAACTTTGGGGATGTAGCAAAATCAGTCTAAGAAACGAATATATTTTTAGTAATCATAAATTCTTATATTAAGAGAAAAGAATGATCTAAAATAAACGACTTATTCTTATACCTGAAAGACTAGGAAAAAGGAACAAGTGAAGCTCCAAGAATAAAAGGAAAAATAAGAAAGATTCAAAGGGAAATGAACAAAAAAAATCAGATAATTATGAAAAAACTGAATCCAAGAGCTGGTATTTGGGAAGGATAATAAAATTGACAAAGCATTAGCTAAACTAATGAAGAGAAAAACAACTTAATAAATAAAACTTTAACTGAAAGAGGAGAAATTGCAACTGACACCATAGCATACAAATCATTATAAAGAATGCTAACAAACTGGGTGACAAAAATGGATAAATTTCAACCAACTCCAATATACAATGTTGCAAGACAATCATGAAGAAGTTAGAAAACAAAACAAAAAAATCTTGATCATACAAATAATGACTTAGGAAATTGATGCAGTATTCAAAACTCTCCCATCAAAGAGAAGCCAGGATCAGATAGTTTCACAGGTGAATTCTACTGAACATTTAATGAAAATTTATTGCCAGTCCTTCCCAAAGTCTCCCTTACCTAAAAAAGAGGAAACATTTTCAAATTCATTTTATAAAACCAGCATTTTCCTGATTAACAAAGACAGAAAAGGACATAACAAGGGAAAGACAAAACAAAACAAATAAACAAAAAAACCCCCAGAACTTACAGGCTAATATCCATGTATATATAGATGCAAAAATTCTCAACAAAATTCTAGCAAACCAAATTAAATAGCACACTAAAGGTTCCAACATGATAACATGGGATAATTCCTGTAGATTCAAGGGGAGATAACATTTTTAAATCAATAAATTTAATTAACCACACTATTAGCATGCAGAAGCAATGTTTGAAATAATTTTTTAAACTTTCTTGATTAAAGCTCTTAATTAATTGAGTAGAGAAGAAGCATTTTAAATGTAATAAAGGGCATATATTAACAAGCCCACAGCTAACATCATATTCATTGTGAAAAGCTGAAACCTTACCTCTAAGACAAGAACAAATAAAAAATTCCCATTACCTCCACTCCTATTGAACATGGTATTAGAATACCTAGACAGAACCATTAGGAAAGATAAAGAAAAGGGATCAAAAGTGGAAAGGAAAATGCAAAAATATCTCTGTTTGAAAATGACATATTCTGTAGGAACGAAATCATAAAGACTCCACCAAAAACCCCATGAAAGTTCCATGGAGGAAGATGGCGGAAGAGTAAGATGGGGAGATAACCTTCCTCCCCACAGATACATCAGAAATTCATCTACACGTGGAACAACTCCTACAGAACACCTACTGAACGCTGACA
This sequence comes from Mesoplodon densirostris, assembly GCF_025265405.1. NCBI lineage: Eukaryota > Metazoa > Chordata > Mammalia > Artiodactyla > Ziphiidae > Mesoplodon > Mesoplodon densirostris. The sequence continues at coordinate 399,422 of NW_026778237.1, read as the reverse complement.
GAAGACCTCAGACTCCCCAAAAGGCAAGAAACTCCCCACATACCTGGGTAGGGCAAAAGAAAAAAAGAATAAACAGAGACAATAGGATAGGGACGGGACCTGCACCAGTGGGAGGGAGCCATGAAGGAGGAAAGGTTTCCACACACTACAAGCCCCTTCGCAGGCGGAGACTGCAGGTGGCGGAGGGGGAAAGCTTCAGAGTAGCGGAGGAGAGCACAGCAACAGGGGTGTGGAGGGCAAAGCGGAGAGATTCCAGCACAGAGGATCGGTGCCCTCAGGCACACACCAGCCCGAGAGGCTTGTCTGCTCGGCCGCCGGGGCGGGCAGGGCTGGGAGCTGAGGCTCGGGTATCGGCTTTCAGTCGGAGTGCAAGGAGAGGACTGGGGCTGGCGTTAGGAAGAGAGCCTGAAGGGGTTAGTGCACCATGGCTAGCCCGGAGGGAGTCCGGGGAAAGGGTCTGGAGCTGCCGAAGAGGCAAGAGAGTTTTTTCCCTTTTGTTTCCTGGTGCGAGAGGAGAGGGCATTAAGAGGGCTGCTTGGGGAAGCACCAGAGATAGGCGCGAGCCGTGGCTAAAGGCGCGGACCTCGGAGACGGGCGTGGGATGCTGGGAGAGCTGCTGCCGCCGCCGGCGCCACGGGGCCTGTGTGCGAGCGCGGGTCACTGTCCGCCCCGCCTTCCAGGGGTCCTGTGCACCCCGCCACTGCCGGGGTCCCGGGACCCGGGGACGGCTTTCCCGGGAAAGCGCACGGAGCGCCTCGGGCTGCTGCAACGTCACGCCGGCCTCTGCCGCCACAGGCCCGCCCCACATTGCTCGCCCCTCCCTCCCCTCTGCCTGAGTGAGCCAGAGCCCCCGAATCAGCGGCTCCTTTAAACCCGTCCTGTCTGAGCGAAGAACGGACGCCCTCCGGCGACCTATGTGCAGAGGCGGGACCAGGTCCAAGGCTGAGACCCAGGAGCTGTGAGAGAAGAGACAGGGAAATCTCTCTGTGCAGCCTTGGAGGCAGCGGATTAAAGCTCCACGGTCCATTTGATGTGCCCTGCGTCTGTGGAGTGCATAAATGGACAGCGAATCATCCCAAATTGAGGAAGTGGACTTTGAGGACAGGATTTAAGACTTTCCCCCGTTTTCCTCTTATTACAATGAATTATCCCAAATTGAGGAGGTGGACTTGGAGAGCAAGATTTTTTATTTTCCCCCCTGCTCTCTTTTTGTGAGTGTGTATGTGTCATCTTCTGTGTAAGATTCTCTCTGTATAGCTTTGCTTCCACCATATGTCCCAGGGTTCTATCGGTCCGTTTTTTTTTTCAATAATTACTCTTTAATTTTACTAACGCTACTATATTTCACACTTTATTCTATTTTACTTTACCTGCTCTTTCTTTTTTTCTACCTTCCGTCCCTCCCTCCCTCCCTCCGCTCCTCCTTTCCTTCTTTCTTTTTCTTTCCTCCCTCCCTCCCACCCTTCTTCTTTCTACTTTTTCTTTCCTTCCTCCCTCCCTCTCTCCTGTCTTTCTTTCTTTCTTTCCTTCCTCCCTCCCTCCCTCCCTTCTTCCATTCACTCTTCCTTTTGCTTTCATTCCTCCCTCCCTCCCTCCTTTCTTTCCTTCTTTCCATCCTTCTTCCCTCCCTGCCTCCTTTCTTTCTGTCTTCCTTCCTTCCTTTTCTTCCCTTCTTCCTTTCTTTCCCTCTCTCTTTCTTTCTTCTACTAATTCTTTCTTTCTACTTTTTCTCCCTGTTATTCTGAGCCAGGTGGATGAAAGGCTCTTGGTGCTGCAGCCAGGAGTCAGTGCTGTGCCTCTGAAGTGGGAGAGCCAACTTCAGGACACTGGTCCACAAGAGACCTCCCAGCTCCACATAATATCAAGCAGCGAAAACCTCCCAGAGATCTCCATCTCAACACCAGCACCCAGCTTCAGTCAACGACCAGCAAGCTACAGTGCTGGTCCCCTATGCCAAGCAACTAGCAAGGCAGGAACACAACCCCACCCATTAGCAGAGAGGCTACCTAAAAACATAATAAGGCCATAGGCACCCCAAAACACACCACCAGACGTGGACCTGTCCACCAGAAAGACAAGATCGAGCCTCAACCACCAGAGCACAGGCATTAGTCCCCCCACACCAGGAAGCCTACACAACCTACTGAAACAAGCTTAGCCACTGGGGACAGACACCAAAAACAACGGGAACGAAGAATCTGCAGCCTGCAAAAAGGAGACCCCAAACACAGTAACATAAGCAAAATGAGAAGACAGAAAAACACAGAGCAGGTGAAGGAGCAAGATAAAAACCTACCAGACCTAACAAATGAAGAGGTAATAGGCAGTCTACCTGTAAAAGAATTCAGAATAATGATAGTAAAGCTGATCCAAGATTCTATTTCCAAGATCCAAAATCTTGGAAAGAGAATAGACAAAATGCAAGAAACAGTTAACAAGGACCTAGAAGAACTAAAGATGAGTCAAGCATCGATTAAAAACACAATAAATGAAATGAAAAATACTCTAGATGGGATCAATAGCAGAATAACTGAGGCAGAAGAACGGATAAGTGAGGTGGAAGATAAAATAGTGGAAATAACTGATGCAGAGCAAAATAAAGAAAAAAGAATGAAAAGAACAGAGGACAGTCTCAGAGACCTCTGGGACAACATTAAACGCACCAACATTCGAATTATAGGGGTTCCAGAAGAAGAAGAGAAAAAGAAAGGGACTGAGAAAATATTTGAAGAGATTATAGTTGAAAACTTCCCCAATATGGGAAAGGAAATAGTTAATCAAGTCCAGGAGGCACAGAGAGTCCCATAAAGAATAAATCCAAGGAGAAATACTCCAAGACACATATTAATCCAACTGTCAAAAATTAAACACAAAGAAATCATATTAAAAGCAGCAAGGGAAAAACAACAAATAACACACAAGGGAATCCCCATCAGGTTAACAGCTGATCTCTCAGCAGAAACTCTACAAGCAAGAAGGGAGTGGCAGGACATAATTAAAGTGATGAAGGAGAGAAACCTGGAACCAAGATTACTCTACCCAGCAAGGATCTCATTCAGATTTGATGGAGAAATTAAAACCTTTACAGACAAGCAAAAGCTGAGAGAGTTCAGCACCACGAAAGCAGCTTTACAACAAATGCTAAAGGAGCTTCTCTAGGCAAGAAACACAACAGAAGGAATATACCTACATTAACGAACCCAAAGCAATTAAGGAAATAGGGATAGGAACATACATATCAATAATTACCTTAAATGTAAATGGATTAAATGCTCCCACCAAAAGACACAGAGTGGCTGATGGATACAAAAACAAGACCCATATATATGCTGTCTACAAGAGACGCACTTCAGACCTAGAGACACATACAGACTGAAAGTAAGGGGATGGAAAAAGATATTCTATGCAAATATAAATCAAAAGAAGACTGGAGTAGAAATTCTTATATCAGACAAAATAGACTTTAAAATAAAGACTATTAGAAGAGACAAAGAAGGACACTACCTAATGATAAAGGGACCGATCCAAGAAGAAGATATAACAATTGTAAATATTTATGCACCCAACATTGGAGCACCTCAATACATAAGGCAAATACTAAGAGCCATAAAAGGGGAAATTGACAGTAACACAATCATAGTAGGGGACTTTAACACCCCACTTTCAGCAATGGACAGATCATCCAAAATGAAAATAAATAAGGAAACACAAGCTTTAAATGATACATTAAACAAGATGGACTTAGTTGATATTTATAGGACATTCCATCCAAAAACAACAGAATACACATTTTTCTCAAGTGCTCATGGAACATTCTCCAGGATAGATCATATCTTGGGTCACAAATCAAGCCTTGGTAAATTTAAGAAAATTGAAATTGTATCAAGTATCTTTTCCGACCACAATGCTATGAGACTAGACATCAATTACAGGAAAAGTTCTGTAAAAAATACAAACACATGGAGGCTGAATAATACACTACTCAATAACGAAGTGATCACTGAAGAAATCAAAGAGGAAATTAAAAAAATACCTAGAAACAAATGACAATGGAGACACGACGACCCAAAACCTATGGGACGCAGCAAAAGCAGTTCTAAGGGGGAATTATATAGCAATACAATCCCACCTTAAGAAACAGGAAACATCTCGAGTAAACAACCTGACCCTGCACCTAAAGCAATTAGAGAAAGAAGAACAAAAAAAACCCCAAAGTTAGCAGAAGGAAAGAAATCATAAAGATCAGATGAGAAATAAATGAAAAAGAAATGAAGGAAACGATAGCAAAGATCAACCAAACTAAAAGCTGGTTCTTTGAGAAGATAAACAAAATTGATAAACCATTAGCCAGACTCATCAAGAAAAGAAGGCAGAAGACTCAAATCAATAGAATTAGAAATGAAAAAGGAGAAGTAACAACTGACACTGCAGAAATACAAAAGATCATGAGAGATTACTATAAGCAACTCTATGCCAATAAAATGGACAACCTGGCAGAAATGGACAAATTCCTAGAAATGCACAACCTGCCAAGACTGACTCATGAAGAAATAGAAAATATGAATAGACCAATCACAAGCACTGAAATTGAAACTGTGATTAAAAATCTTCCATCAAACAAAAGCCCAGGACCACATGGCTTCACAGGCGAATTCTATCAAACATTTAGAAAAGAGCTAACACCCATCCTTCTCAAACTCTTCCAAACAATATCAGAGGAAGGAACATTCCCAAACTCATTCTACAAGGCCACCATCACCTTGAAACCAAAACCAGGCAAGGATGTCACAAACAAAGAAAACTACAGGCCAATATCACTGATGAACATAGATGCAAAAATCCTCAACAAAATACTAGCAAACAGAATCCAACAGCACATTAAAAGGATCATACACCATGATCAAGTGGGGTTTATTCCAGGAATGCAAGGATTCTTCAATATACGCATATCAATCAATGTGATACACCATATTAACAAATTGAAGGAGAAAAACCATATGATCATCTCAATAGGTGCAGAGAAAGCTTTCGACAAAATTCAACACCCATTTATGATAAAAACGCTGCAGAACCTAGGCATAGAGGGAACTTTCCTCAACATAATAAAGGCCATCTATGACAAACCCACATTCAACCTTGTCCTCAATGGTAAAACCTGAAAACATTTCCACTAAGATCAGGAACAAGACAAGGCTGCCCACTCTCACTACTCTTATTCAACATAGTTTTGGAAGTTTTAGCCACAGCAATCAGAGAAGAAAAGGAAATAAAAGGAATCCAAATTGGAAAAGAAGAAGTAAAGCTGTCACTGTGTGCAGATGACATGATACTATACATAGAGAATCCTAAAGATGTTACCGAAAAACTACTAGAGCTAATCAATGAAATTGGTAAAGTAGCAGGATACAAAATTAATACACAGAAATCTCTGGCATTTCTGTACACTAATGATGAAAAATCTGAAAATGAAATCAAGAAAACACTCCCATTTACCATTGCAACAAAAAGAATAAAATATCTAGGAATAAAACTACCTAAGGAGACAAAAGACCTGTATGCAGAAAATTATAAGACACTGATAAAAGAAATTAAAGATGATACAAATAGATGGAGAGATATACCATGCTCCTGGATTGGAAGAATCAATAGTGTGAAAATGACTCTACTACCCAAAGCAATCTACAGATTCAATGCAATCCCTATCAAGCTACCACTGGCATTTTTCACAGAACTAGAACAAAATATTTCACAATTTGTTTGGAAAAACAAAAGACCCCAAATAGCCAAAGCAATCTTGAGAACGAAAAACGGAGCTGGAGGAATCAGGCTCCCTGACTTCAGACTATACTACAAAGCTACAGTAATCAAGACAGTGTGGTACTGGCACAAAAACAGAAAGATAGATCAGTGGATCAGGATAGAAAGCCCAGAGATAAACCCACGCACATATGGCCAACTTATCTTTGATAAAGGAGGCAGGAATGTACAGTGGAGAAAGGACAGCCTCTTCAATAAGTGGTGCTGGGAAAAATGGACAGGGACATGTAAAAGTTTGAGATTAGATCATTCCCTAACACCATACACAAAAATAAGCTCAAAATGGATTAAAGACTTAAATGTAAGGCCAGAAACTATCAAACTCTTAGAGGAAAACATAGGTAGAACACTCTATGACATAAATCACAGCAAGATCCTTTTGGACCCACCTCCTAGAGAAATGGAAATAAAAACAAAGATAAACAAATGGGAACTAATGCAACTTCAAAGCTTTTGCACAGCAAAGGAAACCATAAACAAGACCGAAAGACAACCCTCAGAATGGGAGAAAATATTTGCAAATGAAGCAACTGCAAAGGATTAATCTCCAAAATGTATAAACAGCTCATGCAGCTCAATAGCAAAAAAACAAACAACCCAATCCAAAAATGGGCAGAAGACTTAAATAGGCATTTCTCCAAAGAAGATATACAGACTGCCAACAAACACATGAAAGAATGCTCAACATCATTAATCATTAGAGAAATGCAAATCAAAACTACAATGAGATATCATCTCACACCAGTCAGAATGGCCATTATCAAGAAATCTAGAAACAATAAATGCTGGAGAGGGTGTGGAGAAAAGGGAACACTCTTGCACTGCTGGTGGGAATGTGAATTGGTACAGCCACTATGGAGAACAGTATGGAGGTTCCTTAAAAAAACTAAAAATAGAACTACCATATGACCCAGTAATCCCACTACTAGGCATATACCCTGAGAAAACCATAATTCAAAAAGAGACATGTACCAAAATGTTCATTGCAGCTCTATTCACAATAGCCCAGAGCTGGAAACAACCTACGTGTCCATCATCGGATGAATGGATAAAGAAGATGTGGCACATATATACAATGGAATATTACTCAGCCATAAGAAGAAACAAAACTGAGCTATTTGTAATGAGGTGGATAGACCTAGAGTCTGTCATACAGAGTGAAGTAAGTCAGAAAGAGAAAGGCAAATACCATATGCTAACACATATATACGGAATTAAAAAAAATATATCATGAAGAACCTAGGGGTAAAACGGGAATAAAGACACAGACCTACTTGAGAATGGACTTGAGGATATAGGGAGGGGGAAGGGTAAGCTGTGACAAAGCAAAAGAGAGGCATGGACATATATACACTACCAAACGTAAGGTAGATAGATAGTGGGAAGCAGCCGCAGAGCACAGGGAGATCAGCTCAGTGCTTTGTGACCGCCTGGAGGGGTGGGATGGGGAGGGTGGGAGGGAGGGAGATGCATGAGGGAAGGGATGTGGGAACAGATGTATATGTATGACTGATTCACTTTGTTATAAAGCAGAAACTAATAAAAAAAAACAGACACATAGACGAGATCAGATGCATTCAGTGTGGTATAGCCATAGACAAAACAGACACATAGAAAATGGAACAGAATCAAAAGCCCAGAAACAAAGCCAAGCATATACATTCAACTAATTTTTAAGAAGAATAAACAGTGGTGAAACAATAGTCTCTCCAAAAAATGGTGTTAAACCTCCTTTACCTACTCACACTTCAGCTATCACCCTGTCTTACTTCAAGATAACCACAATTCTGGATTCTACTACCAAAGATTGTTTTTGCATATTTAAAAGTATATAAATGGCATTATATTGTGTATGTTCTTTGGTGTCTGGATTTTTTTTGTTTTTCTATTTTATATTTGTGAGATTTGTCCTCAATCTACCACTGTGTGTAGCAGTATAGTTCATTATTTTTCATGACTGCATAGTAATCCATTGTATAAATATATTCTCATTAAAAAAAAAAAATAACCAGTTGGAGGAATATGGAAGATTTAAAACTAATACCAAAACTTATAGTGAAAAAGTATTCACTAATGTTTATTTTTAAGAACTAGGGAAATTATAAATGTCTAGAAATTTATTTATGAAAAGTTTAACATTAAAATGTACAATTTGTTTGTAATCCATCATAAAGAACAAAGTTGTTGAGCCTTGATCTCTGTGAGAAGAGATTTGTCCAATTGGCAGTTTTAGATAACCTTCCTATTATGCTGAAAAATAAGATTATGAAGATAAGCCACCTGGGAAAAACAAGAACCAAATTGAAAACAATCATATCCCTACAGAAAAGCTCTGAAAGAGTAGTTATTTCCACTTCATTTCTAATAAAAACTGCTTTCCCCCCATTGTTTCTCCCAAGAGGAGGATTTCCTACCTTCCTGGCCAGAAACACTAATTAAACTCTCCTACGGAAGCTGCCTTTTCTCAGGAGGGAAGTGGAGTCTACAGGGATAGACAGAACCAATCTTAGCTGCCTATGGCCAGGATCCCACTCATTAGAAAATATATTTGAACAGGTTTCAGGCAGCTGGTTTTGTTAGAGTACCTTGTGATGACTTTAAAATTCAACTGGATTTTACATTTTGTTTTTCAGTATAAATTAATGCAATTAATCATTTTTAAAAGAACTGATTTGAAGAGTTTGGACATGTTAATTAAGTGTATTATGTAATGTGTTCAAAATTAGTGTGGATAGAAAGCTCAATGATATAAAAATGAAGAAAATTTAAAAATACACAATCTTTTTATAGTGAATATCCAGCTCTTTTTTTATTTAACTGCATTATAATGTATTTCATTAAAATGTTTTTACAAAATACTTAAGTTGAAAATATAACATTTTGAATGAAATTCTTTAGCAGCTAAAAGTCTAAGTGATGTTTCCATCCAGAAAATCGAGCACATTGAGGGAAAGAGTATAAACTCTTCCAATAGAATCAATGAAACGGATCCTGACGATTAAATAGACGCCCTTGTAATAATTAAGGCCCAGACATATGCACGAGAGGATACCAGTGAATCTAGGGGATGAAAAAGAAGTACCATATTGCCGGATGTCCACGCAGATCTGCTCCACCCCGGTCACAGAGCTAGTGATAAGGTCTCCCACATGGTGCTCTTTCTAAACATCAGTTTTGAGAAACGTAGAGCATTCTACTTAATAGCGATGCTGTCTGGATGCTTTCATAGGCACTGAATCATAACTTCATATTAATGTCTCAAAGTTACCTTTATTCTACACAACAGATGAGTAGTATATATAATAATATATAATAATAATAACATCACTACGATTCTCAAGAGGAACTTCGCTAGTTTTATAATCCTATGAAATTAGTAAAATCATTAGTTGGTTGAAACTTTATTAAAAGTTTTAAATAGCCTTGAACACCAGCTTAATGCACAGTGAATCTGATAAAATTCTCATTTTCCTCTAGTTTTCTTTCATCTTTAACATTTAGAGCTGCTATGTGAGCACAGCAATGGCTCAGGAAAAATATGCATCACTTGATTTTTTTTCGCACCTGCTTTGACTACTAATTTTCAGAGAGCTTTAAAAGACTACTTCAAAAATATTGTGTTTGTATTCTCAGAATGTATACCCACAGAGTGCATGGGTGAGGGTTTGGAGTTCTATTAAGTTTGGCTTTTTTTTTTTTTTAATGAAAAAATCCCAAACCTGGACCTTGGGAGGTCCATCTGGGGGCCACGTTCAAACAGACTGCCTCCTGTTTGTCACCCCAGGAAACTGCAGAAACAAGTCTCATTTTAAGAACATTTACGTTTTGCAAAACCTGTGAATTTTTTTTTCAATGCCAAAGCAGATTTCAGCAGTTTCATACCCCTCTCCTGCCCAATAATTATGGATGGGCTACTCCAGTATAGGGTTTCTTTCCCTTCCTCTTCAAAAAAAACTACTTTCTTTGTAATAAGACCACAAAGCATTCAGACCTGCTTCCCTTAGTGAGCAGGCTGTGGGTAGGGGCAGCGAGGTGTTCTGGTGGACACAGCTCATAGTCTTTCCAGCTGTAATCAGTCACCTAAGTCTTCCTAACACGCTTCAGGGCAAGTCTGTTCAATATCCCCTTGATATATCAGCAAACAGTGTGGTTTGTTTGTGTTTGATGCACAAGTTACCAGTGAAGAAATGAATGAAGATGACTCAGGTCTTTTCTGAACAACAGTGGCTTTTCAACTTTCTAGAAAATACCTTTTATTAAGTAAATTCTAAAATATATTACATTGGATAAAAACAGTCCCTGAAGAATGGAGGGGCTCTTCCACCTGTACAGAAGCCCCACCCACCCCCACAAGCATCACTCCAAACAGGCTCACATGGCCTGCCACCTGGCTCCACACAAGCTTCTTGTACTAGCTACCATGCCCAACTGGTAAGGCGAAAGTTCAAATAGTTTGAGTTTCCAAAAATGTTAAACATCAGGCAGTTATTGATTTGAAACTGTGCGCTGGCAGAAATTAAAATCCTTTCATTTTTATACTTGGATAAGTGGAATTTAGGGAGAATACCTATTGTCTCAAAGTTGCTGGGAGGAATTTTTTCACTATTTATTATTATCTACCCTCCACATTTTAAAAAAAGTAGCCACCTCCTCCCCACCATAAATAACCAGTTCCCTCTACTTGTATAGTAGTCTCTTCCTTGTATTTTTTAGTAATAGGTAAATCGTCAGAACCTTAAGTTCAATCACTTCATTGTTCTGTGAACTTAACCTTAAAAAGCCAAAGTGAAATCAGGAACCTACTCTGGTTCTTGGATTGGAAAAGTTCAACTCAATAAAGAACTGCAACTGAGTGGTGATATTCATCTCCGTACATATTTTTAAGGAACATAGTTTTTCAAATGACACTCTCAGTGAAGACTATTATTTGTCCTTTGCAGGGTTTTGTGTGCATGTATGTGCAACTATATATATGTATGTGTTCTTGTGTTTTTCACTTTCATCCACCTCAGATACATTGCTTAACCCAGAGACTTAGCACTGGTCCCTTCCTCTCATCCTCACACTGAAATATAAAGTCATAAAGAGTCCACCTTTCCCGTAGTCTTTGAATCTGTGTACTCCTCCACCCCATCCCTGAAGCCTAGTTCAGATATCCGAGATAGTTCACCACCACCTGTGCAATTACTTCTTGAATGAATGTAGCTGTGTGAAAACAACACTGAAATTTACTTTATATAATTTTCACATTATTAAACAGTCATCGTTTCACCCACTCACCCAAACATTTAAAAATGCAGTATTTGTTAGTTCATAAACTGTAAAAAAAAAAAAAAAAAAAAACAGGTACTGGGCTGGATTTCACCTAAAGGTTGTAATTTGTTAATCTCTGATTTAGCCAATAAGCTTCTTGATGACAGAGGCTTATATTTTAATCTTTGCACCGCCAGTGATGAGGAAAGTGCTAGTTGCTTGATATAGTACGTGCTTGATAAATACTTCCAGAAAGGTTGTGACAATTTATTATAGTATATTTAGAGTCACAAAAGACATATTCATATTTGTCCATATTTAAAAACAAATGAAGGAGAGCTGTGAGACTGTATGAAAGTTATTTTTATTCATAGTAGGAAATTTACATTTCAAAAAATCTTCAATACCCTTATTATCTGTAATAGGGAAATTGATAAGGGAAATGCTTAATTTAATACTAGCAGGCATAGATTTTAATTTACCCTCAATAATATGTTGAATTTTTTTTCATATTCCTGACTCTAAGTTGGAACAAACACTCCTGTGTCATGGACTCTGCACATATTCTCTGTTAACTTTTACCAAATACAAAGAAACACATGGAGGTGTGGCTCTGGCTGGCTATCAGTCATCAGAGATTCATCTTCACCATCCGACTAATGGCACCAGCCACAGACGGTTGTTGTAAACTCCCTGTGCAGTTCTCTCACTGTACTCATGTTGTAGAAGTCTTCTGCCAACAGAATGATCCCATACAAGAAGAAAAAGGATTCAGTTCCATAGATGACACACTGCATCAGTTGTATTCTAGGAAAAGAAAATCTCAAGTGGCTAAGTTCATGGCATGGTAAACGGATGTTTTTTGCCTCTGGAGGAAGGCCATTAGGGTGACATAACTTGCCCCTCTGATGGCTTCAGTGGGCTCATGGGGCATTGCAGACAGGCATCCCTGCCCAGTCCACTGCAACCTGGGCCTTTCTTCCAAGGTGAGCAACCTTCCCAGACAAGAGAAAAGTTTCCTTTGGGCAGGGGCCCAGTTGCAATCTTTTAATACTTAATACATTAGATTCATTTTACATATAAGTAAATGAAGACATTGAGGAGGTAAGTCAGTCATCCAAGGATACAGAGTTAGTGGCAGAGTCAGCATTTAACTCTGTTCCAATGGATGACATGTTCCTTCCACCACATCAAAATGCCTCCTAACCAGGCCTACTGCTTAATGTTATTCTACTAAAACCCTAAGCAAACACTTAGGGTTTCCTTAAGAAGTAAATTGGGTATGTGTTTTTTTCCCTGAGATTCTCACTACACAACTCATCATGTGTAAAGTAGACTTAAAATGCAGAAAGTTAATTCACAATTAACTTTGTCTAATTAAAAAGAGATCCACGTGACTCTTTACAGTCTTTAGCAAACTCACTGGAATCACTGGTAGCTTTAGAAAATACTGATAACTGGTTCCTATTCTCAGATATTATGATGTAATTGGTGTGGGTTGAAGCATGGACATGGGAATTTTTAGAGCTTTCCAGAAGTTTGAGACATTAATCCAGATCATTAATTAAATCAAAACACCTTTCCCCCATTCAGTCATGGTAAGTATTTCTTGGTCTTCTTTGTACATAGATGTCACTCAATTAATGCCTTGTCCTGCTTAATTGCCCCTAATATTCTGCCCTTTATCACTTTGCTCACTTCTTTGTATGCCATTTATTGACAGATAAAAAGGAGTAAAATTCCCTCCCTAAATACTCTTCCAATGTGTTTCCCTTATAGTTCCATAAAAATTAATTCATTTTTTTTCAGTCTGATGAAGTTTCTGATAATTATAACAACAAACTCAAAAACAAATAACAATAACAAAAAAACAAGCATTGTTAATATTTGCAATCCAAAAAGAAAAAAAACTCTGAAGGATAAAGGGAATAATATTTCAAGGCAATATATACATTGCTGCTGAATTTATACAGTTAAGAGATCTATGCATGGGAGTTAAGATTCCACTCAGAATGACTGCAGAATGGGAAGACAGAATTTGGGCCTAAACCCCTGGAACTTCCCTTTTTCTGCATAGAATGATGTCTGGGGATTTATTATTCTGCCAAAGAGTTAAAATAATGTTCCTATAGAATTTGACTTGGGCTAAGTCTTCGGTGGGTTTCCAAACATCCCAGGGATGATCATTTCCTGTGAGAAAACCGGAAGGTATCTGTTATTTGGTGTGATGATCGGCAGTGTCAACCTATCACTTTTTCACCATCCCCTATGTCTATGGTTACTGAGTGCAGGATGTCCTATATGTGCACCTGACCATTCCCAGGTGGGACTCTATCTCCAGGCAATAATACCCTGAATTCCAAACAACTGCTAATATCTTCCATTACTTTTCCTTTCTCTCAAAAAGCTTTTCTTTATCTACACACACTAAACTTTAATTAAAGGCAGTAGTTATCTGCCAAGTGAATACATTGTAGTGTTTTTTCCCTAATTTTTTTTGTACTAAAATATTCATAACATATAATTAACAATGTTAAGCATCTATAAGTGTACAGTTCTGAGGTATTAAGAACATACATATTGTTGTTCAGTCATCACCACCATCCACTTCCAGAACATTTTTCATCTCACAAAACTGAAACTCTATACTCAGTAAACAAGTTACTCCCCATTTTCTCACCCTATGCCTCCTGGCAATCACCATTCTATTTTCTGTCTTTATGAATTGGGCTACGTTAAGTTCCTCACATAAGTTGTGTCATACAGTATTTATCCTTTTATTACAGACTTATTTCGCTTAGCATTAAAGTCCTCAATATTCATCCATGTTACAGCATGTCCCATATTTTCCTTCCTTTTTAAAATTGAATAATATGCTATTGTATGCACAAAATACATTTTTCTTATTCATTCATCCATTGAAGCATGTGTGGGTTGCTTCCTTGTTTTAACTATTGTGAATAAGTCTGCTGTGAACATGGATATGCAAAAATCTCTTTGAGACCTTGCTTTACAGTGTATACTCAGAAGTAGAATTGGTAAGTCATATGTAATTCTACTTTTAATTTTTAAAGGAAACAACATATAATTTTCACAGAGCTATATTTGGTCCCTAGACTATGGCAATGATTCCAAGACTACATGCAATTTTCAAAACTAATCCAAATGTACTTTATTGTGTGAATTATAGTTTAATCTGACATTTTAAAAAGCAAAAGCAAAAAATCCTTACCAACATATATTTACTGGTTTAATTTTTCAAATTAGCAATCCTAATTAATTTGAGGAGGTATCTCACTATAGTTGTGATTTGCACTTCCCTAATGATTATTGATGTTGAGCCTCTTTTCATGTGCTTATGGGCCAATTTCTCTTATTTAGAGAAATGTCTATTCAAATACTTTGCACATTTTTGATTTAATTTTTTTTCATTGTTGTTGAACTATACATATTGTTGTCTATATATTCTGGATGTTAATCTGTCATCAGATATATAATTCGAAAATATTTTCTCCTATAGGTATTCCTTTTACTCTTTTGATATTATCTTTTGATGCACAATATTTTTAAATTTTCATAAAGTTCAGTTTGTCTATTTTCCCTTTGGTTACTTATGTCTTTGGTGCTATATACAAGAAATTATTGCCAAATCTAATGTGAAACTTTTATGTCTTTTTCTAAAAGTGTTGTTGCTTTATCTCTCACATTTAGGCCATAGATCCATTTTCAGTTAAATTTTGCATATTATGTTAGGTAAGGATACAAATTCACTTTTTTCAGGTGATTGTCCAGTTGCCACAACAGAATTTATTGAAAAAAAATTGTCTTTTCCTACTGAATGAATGGTGTTGGCACCCTTGTTGAAAATAATTTGACCATATATGAAAAAGTTTATTTCTGGGCTCTCTATTCTATTTCATTTGTCTATATGCCTATCTTTATGCCCATATCACACTGTTTTTGTTGCTCTATTTTTGGAGTAATTTTGAAATCAGGAAGTGTGAGTCCTTCGGTTTTGCTCCTATTTTTTTCAGGATTGTTTTGGCTATTTGGGGGTTTTTGAGATTCCAAGTAAATTTTAGAATGAGTTTTCCTGTTTCTGATATATATATATGTCTTTCAGTTTTTCACATTGATTACATTAAATCTGTAGATCATTTTGGGTAAGTAGCTTAACAATAATAAAACTTCAACTCCATGAACACAGAGGTCTTTCAATTTATTTAGTTATTCTTTAATTTCTTTCAGAAATGTTTTGCAGTTTTCATTGCACAAGTCTTTAATATCCTTGGTTAATTCTTAAGTATTTTATTTTCTTGGATACTACTGTAATTAGAATTTTCTTAATTTCCTTTTTAGATTGAATATTGATACTGTATAGAAATGCAACTGATTTTTATGATTTTATGTGGTGACTTGGTATCCTGCCTCTTCACTAATTTGTTTAAATTCTAACAGTTTTGCTTGTGTGTGTGTGATCATTAGGGTTATTTATATATAAGATCATATTATCTGTGAACAGAGATAATTTTACTTCTTACTTTCTGATTTAGATGCTTCTTATTTTTTATTCTTGCCTAGTTGCTCTGTTTAGAACTTCCACTACTATTAATATGTTGAATATAAGTGGTAAAAGCAGGCATCCTCATCTTACAGGAAGAGCTTTATTTTCACCATTTAGTGTGATGTCTGATGTGGGTGTTTTATTAACGCTTTTATTATGATCAGTAGTTTCCTTCTAATCCTACTTTGTTAAGTTTTTAATCATTAAACCATGTTGAATTTTGTCAAATGTTTTTTTTTGCATCATTTGAGATGATTGTTTCCCCCCTTTATTATGTCAATGTGGTGAATTACATTGATTGGTTTTTTATGTTGAATCATGCTTGCCTTCCACAAATAAATCCTACTTGGTCAATATACTGCTGAATTAATTTTGTTGAAAATGTTTACATCAGTCTTCATGAGGTATATTGGTCTGTAGTTGTCCGGTAGTGTTTTTATCTGGCTTTGGTGTCAGAGTAATGCTGATTTCACCTGGTGAGTTAGGGAGTGCTCTCTCTTGGTCAGGTTTTCTCATGTTTGAGAATAATTGGTGTTAGTTTTTTTAATGTTTGGTGAGATTCACTAGTGAAGCCGTCAGGCCCAGGGTTTTTCTTTTTTAGAAGATATTTTGTTACAGATTCAATCTCCTTATTAATTATAAGTATATTCAGATATTCTTTTTCTTTGTGGTTTAGCCCTGGTAAATTTTGTGTTTCTAGGAATTTGTCCATTTGACACAAGTTATCCAGTTTTCTGGCATACAACTGCTCATAGTATTCTCTTATAATCATTTTTTTATTTCCATAGAATTGGTAGTATTGTCTCCACTTTAAATTTTGACTTTTAATTTTGGATCTTCTGCCCTTTATCTTAGTTCATTTATCTAAAGTTTGTCAATTATGCTAATGTTTTCAAAGAACCAACTTTTGGTATCATTGATTTTTCTATTATTTTTCTATTCTCTATTTATGTCTTCACTAACACATTAATTTCTTCCTTCTGTTAGCTTTGAGTTTAGTTCATTCTTTTTTTCTAGTTCCTTAAGTTGTAAAGTTAGGTTGTTGATTTGAGAACTTTACTTGTCTAAAAGATCAGCTGTTAACCTTATGGGGATTCTCTTGTGTGTTATTTGTTGTTTTCCCCTTGATGTTTTTTTTTTTTTTCTTTTTCCTGTGGTACATGAGCCTCTCAATGCTGTTGTGGCCTCTGCCTCTGTGGAGCACAGGCTCTGGACCTGCAGGCTCAGCAGCCATGGTTCATGGTCCCAGACACTCCATGGCATGTGGGATCCTCCCGGACTGGGGCATGAACCCGTGTCCCCTGCATCGGCTGGCGGACTCTCAACCACTGTGCCACCAGGGAAGCCCCCCCTTGCTGCTTTTAATATGTTTTCTTTGTATTTAGTTTTTGATAGTTTGATTAATATGTGTCTTGGCATGTTTCTCCTTGGATTTATCCTGTATGGACTCTCTGTGCTTCCTGGAGTTGATTAACTATTTCCTTTCCCATATTAGGGAAGTTTTCAACTATAATCTCTTCAAATATTTTCTCAGTCCCTTTCTTTTTCTCTTCTTCTTCTGAGACCCTTATAATGCGAATGTTGGTACATTTATTGTTGTCCCAGAGGTCTCTGAGACTGTCCTCCATTCTTTTCATTCTTTTTTCCTTATTCTTCTCTGCAGTAATTATTTCCACTATTTTATCTTCCAGCTCACTTATCCGATTTTCTGCCTCAGTTATTCTGTTACTGATTCCTTTTAGAATATTTTTAATTTATATTATTATCTTGTTCATTACTGTTTGTTTGCTCTTCAGTTCTTTTAGGTCCTTGCTAAATGTTTCTTGTATTTATTCTATTTCTGAGATTTTGGATCATTTTTACTATCATAACTCTGAATTATTTTTCAGGTAGTTTGCCTATTTCCTCTTCATTTATTTGGTCATATAGGTTTATATCTTGCTCCTTGCCTGCAAGCTATTTCTTTGTCTTCTCATTCTGCGTAGTTTACAGTATTTGAGATCTCATTTCCTTAGGCTGCTGGGTAGTTCCTCTTCCTTCTATTGTCTGCACCCGGTGTGAGGTTGGTCCAGTGGGTTGTGCAGGCTTCCTGATGGGGGGGGGACTGTTGCCTGAATTCTGGTGGGTGGAGCTGAGTCTTTTCCCTCTGATGATCAGGGCCATGTCAGGTGGTGTGTTTTGGGTTGTCTGTAAGCCTAATATGACTTTAGTAGTCTGTTTGCCAATGGGTGGGCTTGTGTTCCTGTCATGTTTGTTTGGTGTGAGGTGTCTCATGCTGGGAGCTGCTGGCAGTTGGGTGGAGCTGGGTCGTGGATTCAGATAGAGGCCTCCATGAGAGCTCTCAGCGATTAATCTTCCCTGGGGCCAGGAATTCTTTAGTGGTCCAGTGTCCTGGTCTTTGTTCTCCCACACCAGAGCCTCGGGCCCAACCTTTGGTTGAGGGACCAAAACTCCATAAGTCACTCCTCTTGGCAATAAAGGGGATTATAAAACAACAACAACAAAAAGACTAACAAAACCAGACAAATGGTAAAAATAAAATCAAACCGCAACAGAAACAAGGAAACACACACACAAAAGAAACAAAAACAGAACCTAATAAATCAAAAAGCAAGAGAACAACCAGACAAAAGAAACCAAGAATGAAATCAAACAATTAAAAGGAAAACTTATAAAAACACAAAACCAAAAAACAAAACCAAAACAGATTGCCAACTAAAGAATGAAGCAAAGAAACAAAACAAACTAACAAAAATTATTTTAAAAAAGAAGAAAAGAAAACCAAAAGGGAGAATGAAGACAGAACAGAATAGCAACATAGAAATAGAAATATAAAAAAGATAAAATAGAAAATATATTAAAGAAAAAAAAAGACAAACAAATCCCCAGAGAAATTGTAGAAATGAAATCAAACAAAAACAGTAACAAGGAAACACACACATAAATGAAACAAAAACAGAGCCAAATAAAACAAACAGCAAGAGAACAACAAGACAAACAGAACTCAAAAATGAAGTCAAACAATTAGGATTAAAACTAACAAAAACACTAAGCTAAAAACAAAACCAAAGCAGTGTGCCAGCTGAAGAATAAAGCAAGGAAACAGAACAAACTGATAAGAATGATTTTAAAAATACTAATAAAATAAAATAAAATAAAATAAAGTGGGAAAAAGCACAGGGCAACAGAAAAGCAAAGCAGAAATAGAAATATATAAAAAAGGAAAAATATATTAAAGAAAAAGAATAGAAAAAAGAGAAAAGAACACAACAGAATAGCAAAGAAAAAATAGAAATATATAAAAAAATAAAAAATATTATAAAACACGAGATTCCAAAAGACTAAATAAAATTTAAAAATACTAAAAGAACAACAACAACAAAAAAAAACAAAGAAAGAAAAACAAAACAAAACATAGCCAGAACCAACAACTGAATGACTCAAAACATAATAAAATTAATAGTAATAATTATGTTTCCCTGGGATCTCTGCTGTAAATATCCTTGCACACACCATGAGCCACATCCCATCTCCACCTCCTCAAGAGGCTCTCCTGCCTCTGGACTGGCTTCTGGACCTGCTGTGGGACCTGTGGGGACAACTCAGTGTCTGATCTGGCCCAGTTCCTGCATATGCTGCCCCCAAAGTCCACAGATGCCAGGGCTAGACTGTTTTCATTTGTGGGAACACTCATTGTCTACTCAGATATTCCATAGTTGCAGGGTCTACCTAGCTGATCATAGGGATTTAATCTGCAGCTTGTACAACTGATGGAAAGATATTTGATGTTCTTCCCTATGCACCTCATCCCTGGGGTTCAGTTTGGTTTTTATCCCCACCTCTGCGTGTTGTCCACCCAAGGAGTCTGGTACTGAGGCTGACTTTGAGCTCTTGGTTCTGCCGCAGTGAGGACAGGGCTTAGAGGCGGTATGACTGCTAGGATCATGGGAGCCCCAGTGGTGTCAAATGTGCAGGGAAGCCAGTAGCCATGGGCATAAGAGTTATGGCCCTAGTGAGGGTCCTTTCTGGCACCTGGAGTAAGGCATGTGATGGCCAGCCCTGGCCTCATTTTTTCTGGCAGCTGGCAACAGACACGACAGTCAGCCACAAGAGGGTTTTTTTTTTTAATTTATTTATTGCCCTGCAGCCATCGCATGAGAACCAGCTCTGAGTGGGCTTCTTTTATTGTCGTTCCCAGCATGTGGGGAAAGAGATTACAATAGTGGCTGCTTCCCCTGACTGTGACTCAGTGGTAGTGTACTGCTTCCGTAGCAGTCTGGTCTTCCTCTGTAGGCATTCCCTGCTGTGGATTTCCTCCCTCCTGTCCCCTCAGTCTGCCTCCCCACAGCCAACAGGAGTTCTCACTCTGGGCCTATACTCCAGTCCTCACACACCAGCTCCCAGCCCCCTTGTACACCTGTGAACCCATGTCCCAGTCTGGGACCCATAGGGCTGCAGTAAAGACTGTCTGTGTATTTCTCACTGTGTCCTGTCTGTTGCCGAACAGCCACTTCACCCTCTTCTGACAGCCTCAAATGCTTCTGTTCTGTCCCAATCGATTTCCATCAGAGAGGTGGTTTCCCCATCAGAGAGGCGGTTTCCCCGAATTCGGGAATCTCTCCTCTGCTTCAGCTCCCCCAACCCAGGATTCAGATGACATCCCACTTCATTTCCTCCTCCTTCTCCCTTCTTTTTTCTGTCCTACCCAGCTCTACAGGGATCTTTATAGTCCTTTCCAGTGTCCAAGGTCTTCTGCTAGTTTTCAGCCAGTGTTCTGTGAGAATTGTTGCAACTATGGATGTATTCCTGATGCATCCATGGAGAGAGATGAACTCCACATCCACCTACTCCTCTGCCATCTTGGATCCCCATGGTTTTTTTTTTTGGGGGGGGGGCGGTTTGTAGGATAGCTGTGCTGAGGAACAACTCAAGGTGTAAAGTTAAGATCTTCTCATGTCTTTTCTGATCCTGTGCCTTTCCCTGGACTTGTTCAGTCACTTTCTGATTTCCTGCATATATGTGTTTGGTTTTGAATGTCTCAGATTTCAGTGCTGGCCCCCAAAAAGGGAAAAGAAAAAAATGAAGCAAGGGGATGGGTAAGCACTGATTCTTTAAATTCCCTGTAAGTCATTTCAGCCAGAGTGAGAGGGAATTAGAACAATGGGAGAAAGTGCAACAACAATGGCTGCCTGACTCTAATCCACAATTAGAACACAAATTCTTGATATTTGTAGGACAAGGTTATTTTTGCCCATTCTGGTTGCCAAAGCTGTGTGCAAGGTGCTCCAGGAACCCATGCAGAGCTGCCTGTGATAAGAATGGCAAATGGGCAGTTGCTACTGTGATAAGAGAGGAAATTGAATGAAGAGCAGAAATTGAATAAAACTGAAATTGTAAGCTTTCCTCTGGAAGTTGTATTCCTTAAATAGGATCCAGAGTTCCAAAATAGCTACATCAGATGGATTCAGCTAATACAAATATTGTCTAGATGGGGAGACATATTCCTGGTGCTTCCTACTCTGACTATCTTCCCAGAGACCTTACTACACTATAGTTTCTTAAAAGAAAAAACGTATGAGGTGGTTGAAATTTAAATACACATTTAAAAGGAAACAGTTATGTATATCTCACTCATCAGGGCATTGTCACTGGTGTTGGTGGAGAAGTGTTGCTCAAGGATCACCATGGTGCCCTCAAGAGCCATGTACCCACAGGCACAGAACAAGGTGACCCCAGAGAAACAAAGGGAGGTGGCCACCAGGGAGATGTAGGGGACTCCTCCTGGACACTTGATGCAGCATTCGAAGCAGCCTGGACACAGAGGAGAGAAAACGCACCTGTTAAGGGCAAAACGCCTTCCAACTTTGTGAAGGCCACACATTAAGAGAGAAGGCTCGACTCGTCCATCTTCCCACGCATGTGAGACCAGAGGGGGAGCTGTTGTCATCTCACTTTCTGTGGGTGAGGACTCGGGGGCTCCAAGAGGGAATGTGTAGCTTAATTTGCTCGGGGTGAGTGGCAGAGCAGCCAACTGACAAATAGTTATGGCGTAAGGCACAATTCTACAAGTTCTTGTTTGATCCGGGGTTGGGTGAGGGGCCCCCTGCTCAAGTGGCAGCGAGCAGCAGTCATCCCACTCACAATGTCAAAAGAACTGCAGTGAGTCTGCGGTTCTATGAAGAAAAGTGACCGTCAAGTTCCCCCCAACCTCAGCCTTCTGGTGTTTCGGGTACCTATTTCTCTCTTTCTGCAGCAGCCAATGGCTTTCCCTGAACTTTTGATCTCCTGGGCAACCAGAAGAGTCAAATACAATAATTACACTATTGCTGTAGTCAGAAAAATATCAAGGGAATCATTTTGGAAAGGTGGTGGTCATGTTGGCCCCTAGAAGTACCAAGTCACCCAGATCCGTTCAAGCGAGTCCACTCAAGTTTCATGTCAACATCAGAAATTAGATCAACTTTTAAATAAAAATGTTCCCCTGGGCCAGGAAGCACAAACAGTTTAATCACAGTCCTCCCACAACTTGCTTCCTCAGAATGAGAGCCTGCTCGACCTGCACCAGCTGACCACTGACAAGAGTGACCCCCACCTCTTTCACTTCCTGAATGTATAGTGTTTTTTTTCAAGCATGATCCGGTTACCAAAAGAACTGGACGTTTGGAAAAATCGTGTCCCGGAATTTAAATTAGAGTGGAATGTGCCACAACAAACACCCAAGGGACTGTGGCACATTACTTCTTCCCCCTTTCCCTCCAACCACTCAACAGATCGCCATCCCTGCAAAACCGCTGAGATGAGCATGTTGCCGAAGGTAAGTGGGGTGACTCTGAGGAAGGAGACTGGAGGAGGGAACCCCAGCACCAAGAGATCTGGACACCAGGTGGCTTAACAACGCTGTTCCAGCCACAGGGCCCATCACTCTTTGGGTGCAGTGGGCTTGGCTAGCTATGACACAGCACTCCTGGATGTGGAGATAGAGGTGATGTTCAGAGTGGACGAGGCACTACAGGTGCAAGCTGGACCACTTTGCTGGCAAATCCTCCCCAGCTGCCTCAACCCCACCGCAGTCCAGCTTTGGGACCCAAGCCTACTGTGGCTCCAAGGATGTGACTCCAGTCCAGGTCACTGAAGCCTTAGGGGAATATAGGAGATATTCTTTTATTTTATTTTTAATTGAATTTTTATTTTATTGTGGAACGTAATTTACAGTGTTGTGTTTTTTTAGCTGTACAGACACTTGATTCTGTTATACATATACATATATCTATTCTCTTTTGGATTCTGTTTCCATGTAGGTTAATCCAGAGTGTTAGGAACAGTTACCTGAGTTCAACTTTGGTCCTGGATGGTAACCTGTTTTATATATATTAGTATGCATATGTTAATCCCAACCTCCTAGTTTATGCCTACCCCTCCCAACCTTCTATCTTTGGTACCCATACTTTGGTTTCTACGTCTGTGACTCGGTTTCTGTGTTGTCAAGTATAGTTTATTTGTGTCAAGTTTTAAACCCCACCCATAAGTGATATCCTATGTTATGTGTCTTTCTCTGTCTAACTTACTATCCTGAATGTGATCAAATCCAGGTCCTTCCATGGTGCTTTAGTTGGCATTTTTTCATTCTTTTTTATGGCTGTGTAATACTCCATTGTATATATGTACAACATCTTCTTTTTACATTCATCTGTTGATGGACAGTTTGGTTGTTGCCATATCTGGGCTGTCATACTCAGCTCTGCAAGGAACAAAGGGGTGCCTGTGGGATTTTGCAAGGATGGAGATCTATGCATATACGTCCAGGAGGGCCATTGGCTGATCATAGGGTAGTTCTCGGTGTATTTATTTAGGAAACCTCCATATTGTTTTCCATAATACCAGTTTATATATTAGTGCACAGTGGGCTTGGCCAGCTGTTGGAAGGCACTCCCCGAAGCCTGAGGGGAATACTGGGGGCATTTTTTTTAATTTTAATTGAATTTTTATTTTATATTGGAGCATAGTTGATGTACAATGTATTTATTTAGCTGTATAGTGTCTTGATTCAGTTATACATCTATATTTATCTACTCTGTTTTGGATTCAGTTCTGATATAGGTTATTAGATAGTGTTCGAACATTTTCTTATTACAGTGTGTTTCCAAGCATTGTAAATTGTGGAGCACTGAACGTTGGGGTGCATGTATGTTTTTCAATTAGAGTTTTCATCTTTTTTCATATAGATATCTAGGAATTGGATTTCTGGATCATATTTTAACTCTGTTTTTAGATTTTTGAGGAACCTTTATTGTGTTATTTCTAGTGGTGTTACCAATTACTTTCCTACCAATGCTGTAGGAGATTTCTCTTTCTTCCATACACTCTTCAGCATTTGTTATTTGTAGAATTTTTATTGATGACCTTTTTTACTCTTGTGGGATTGTGCCTCATTGTAGATTTGATTTGCATTTCTCTAATAATTAGCCCTGTTGAGTAAATTTTCATTTGCCAATTGGTCATATGTATGTATTCTTTGGAGAAATGTCTATTTAGGTCTTCTGGCCATCTTCTGCCACCATAGGTCCTCACCTTGGTCAGCAGCCTGCACTTTGCATTCACACATTCTCATCAGCCCCCTGCTCCCTGACTTCTTTTTGCTATCATCATAAGCTTCTCTTTATGAGCAGGAAGCTTTACATGTGACTCAGTGTACCACTGACACATCAAGGTCCAGCCTTCCTCAGGCGCTAAGGCCGGCCAAAGCAGGAGGCAGTAGGAAAAGCCCAGCCTTGATAGTAAGAAGAGCTGAGTTTAAATCCTGCTCCATCTCCTTCTGGCTCAGCAGCCTCCGGGAAATTAGTACATTCTCTGAGCTTCAGTATTCTCAGGTAAAAAAAAAAAGGGGGGGGGATAATCATTTTTTATAGGATTGATGTAAATTTAAATAAACTAATAGAAGTATGATGTCTCATACCATGTCTGGGATATAATAGATGCTCATAAACAATAGCTATTGTTATTATTAATGATCACATCATAGTACAGCCCCAATAAATGCAGAGGAACTTCTAGGCCCTGGGATATGTAGTGTTCTGAAATGTAACCACATGTGCATTTCTACTTGTATTTGCATTTCTTTCCACTAACTTGTTCCCACAAGAATCAAGTAATGAAGGCAGGTATAAATATTACCATTTTCCAAATGAGAAAAACCAGACTCAGGGAAATCCTGTCACTTGCCCAAGGCCACAACAAGTCATAAATTGAGAGCTTTGACCAAATTCTTCTCAGTCTTCCCAACATACCAGAATAAACCAATCAAGCATTATCTTATTTCTGGTTGAGGAGAGCAGCAACAATTTTACTAGATTTGAAGCCATGAATTAGAAGTTTAGGGTTGGGAAGAGAAGAAGGGAGATTTACTGGGGTGGCACATGGGGATTACGGAGGCAAATCAGGAGAGATCCTTTGCCTTGACTTAGTCCAGGGTTTCTCACCCTTCGTGCTCCTGGCATTTGGGACTGGACCATGCTGTGTTCAAACCCACTGACATTGCCCCACTTTCTTTGCACAACTGAGGCAATGGGCAGAGTTCAGATCATTGTCTTCTTCTGTGAAGTTTCTCCAAGACTCTGTTACCAAATTTAAGTTCATGTGCCCGATGCGCAGTGAGGCCAAACAACCCAAAAGGTCAGAGTGTGAAGCAGAGAAAAGTTTATTGGCAGGGCCAAGAAGGAGTATGGGTGTCTTGTGTTCAAAACACCTTGAAATCCCTGATGGTTTTCAGGGAAAAGTTTTTAAAGGCAAAATTTGGCATGAAGGTTTCAGGGCATGTGACTTTTTTTGGGTTTGTGGTAAGGTAACAGGGTGGTGCTCCAGGAGTCTTCCACTCAGCCTGAAGTTACCATCCTCCACCTGGGTGGAGGCCTTGGTTCCTGCAGAAGAACTCAGAGATATTGTTATTGTTATTGTTATTCTTCGAGCAGGAAGTCAGATACTGCTTTAATGGCTGCACTACTGTTTCTTGACTTCTCCTCCTTTGTGTCTGCATTCCCTTACTTGTCTGATTAGCAACTGTTTGAATCTACTCTTTGGTACTCAAGAAAGGTCTAGGAGGCTGAAGACTTTTTCCTACAAACAAGAAACAAGGGACCCAGAAAGGCTTTTGTGCCCAGGAGGACTCCACAGTGTTCTTCTTGGTTTCTACTCCATAAGGCATCTTTAATAAATGTGGTTGACAGGGACTTCCCTGGTGGTGCAGTGGTTAAGAACCTGCCTGTCAATACAGGAGACACAGGTTCAAGCCCCGGTCTGGGAAGATCCTATATGCCTTGGAGCAGCTAAGCCCATGCACCACAACTACTGAGCCTGTGTGCCACAACTACTGAAGCCCACGCTCCTAAAGCGCATGCTCTGCAACAAGAGAAGCCACCACGATGAGAAGCCCAAACACCACAACAAAGAGTAGCCCTTGCTCTCCACATCTAGAGAAAGCCCGCACGCAGCAACAAAGACCCAACACAGCCAAAAAACAAATAAATAAAAATTTTTAATTAAAATAAATGTGGCTGACAAATGTGGCAGGAAATGTTATCTGGCAGGTCATCTACACATGAAAGAAGACAGTGTTATCAAGTCCAAGCTCACTCTGCTCACTCTGCTCACAGTATGACAGGCCAGTAAATCTGGAGAGGAGGTATTGATGCAAGGAATAGAGATTTTATTCAGAAAGGTGGGCATCTGAGAAGATGGCGAACTAATGTCCTAGAGTGCCATCTTACCGGGTCTGGGTGCCAGTTTCTTTTATAGAACAGAGATGGGGAGGAGGTGAGGAAATAAAGTGAAAAGGCCATAAGTCTTGCAAAATATCTCCTGGCTTGGCTAACACTGAGGAGGGAATGTGTTAATTTCTTCTTTTCTGCAGCTATTCACAGGTGGGCAGGGTAAGAATGTCTCCCTGTGAGCTGAACAAAGATACTTTAGTTTAACATTCAGGCAGAGGGGCAGGGTTCCCCGAGGCAGGCTAATTTGTATGCTTACAGCTATAGACAGCATCCTTTTAGTGACTATAGTAACAAAAACAATGAAAAGCAAAGGTTAAAGAAAAAGAAGTAGGGCTTCCTTGGTGGCACAGTGGTTGAGAGTCAACCTGCCGATACAGAGGACATGGGCTCATGCCCCAGTCCAGGAAGATACCACATGCCGCGGAGTGGCTGGGCCCATGAGCCATGGCCGCTGAGCCCACGTGTCCGAAGCCTGTGCTCCGCAAGGGGAGAGGCCACAAGAGTGAGAAGCCCGTGTATCACAAAAAAAAGAAAAAGATCCAATATGGAGTCAGATTCTGTTCTTCCCTGTTACAAAAGTACTTGGACCCAAACCAGGGAGCATTCATTAGAAGATGGATTTCAGGTCAAAAGATAAAGAAATGGGAAGGAAGAGAGAGAGCAAAGTGAAGAATATCATTAGAAGACTGCTTTATGTTTCATTTGCTTTAGAAGTGGTTTGATATGACCAAGCCTTCTATTCTGTTTCACATCAAACTGGAATTAATCAAAACAATCTATTTAACAACATTATAAAAGTCATTTAAAAATTAGAAAGGGACAAATGCTTTAAAATCTGCTTTGGGATGGATTTATAAAGTGAATAAAACGCAGAGTTAGGAGATCTATGGGCTTAACTTTGGTAGTATATGCATGACCTTGGGCCTGTAGTTCTAGACCATTTGTTCTCGAACCTTGAAATGCATCAACCATCACCTGGGCAGTTTTTTTAAATGCAGATGGATGAGCCCCAGCCCCAGAATTTCTGATGATGCTGCAGGTCTGAAGCAGTGCCTGAGAACTTGTATTTCTGACAAGCTCGTAGTTGATGCTGATGCTGCTGATCCACATATCACAGGTGGAGAACCACTGCTGTAGACCACAATGGCTCAAGTGGTCTTATTCTCCTAATGGGAGGAATTTTTGAGTCTTCCTGGCTGGGACCACAAATCAGACCTCCACGATTCAACAACTGAAGAATCACGGATCTTTTCATTGCTGAATCACTGAGTATTTGCACATTTATAAGACTGCTTGATTATTAAAATGTCAAGGGCCATTAATCTTGCAAGAGGACTTTAGGGAAACGTTAGAGTTGTATTAAGCAAGAACAGATTTGGGAAGAAGGTGGGGGACCTTAATCAAAGCATTATCATGAATAAGGGGAGCCCAAGTGGCCCTGAAACTCAAGGCATCAGCCCACTGGGAAACACCAGAAAATGTACAAGGAAGAAGTGATTGCTTTCTTCATCCTACTTATCATGATTCTTCTCTTCGTGGATGTGGTTGGTTTTGATGAGTGTTTCTCAAACTCCACACTAGTGATGCCAAAAACTCAGCCTCTGTGCACCGGTGCCAAACTGAATCTTAGAGACAGAGTTTTGGGTGAAGGAGAAAAGAATAGCTTTATTGCTTTGCCAGGCACAGGTGGACACAGCAGGCTCGTGCCCTTCAAAGGCTGTGTGTCCCCACCCAGGAGGATTTGGTGAGGAGTTTTATAGCAATAGTTCAAGGGCAGCGGGGCTTATAAGGATCAGAGTGTGTGCAGGGCCTGCACTCCTTTAATCTGGCCTCAGGTGGTCTCCTGATGAGCTTTGAGGTTATCAAGCTGTGGCCTTCTCTCTAGAACATCTTCCATTTGGTGAGGGTTTTACTTCTGCAGAAGAGCTTGAAGATATTGTTATGTGGAACAGGACCTTGAGGAGGAACAAGGACCCTGCCCCAGGGCTGCCCTTCCTTGGTCTCTGCATCCCCTCCCTTCCCTGATTAGCAACTGTTTGAAAGGCTTCCATGCCCAGGAGCCCCACAGGGTACTGCTCAGTTTCACTAGTGACATTTGGGGCTGAATCATTCTTGGCTATGGGGCTATTCTGTGCATTTTAGGATGTTGAGCAGCACCCCTGGCCTCTACCCACTGGATGCCAGTAGCACACCCCACTTCCTTCCAATTATGACTACTCAAAATGTATCCAGACATTACCGGATGATGTCTTTGGAGGGTAAAATCTTCACCCTCCTATCCTGGGTTGAGGACAGTTGGTTTTCCATAATCAGGGGATATTTTTAATGTATCAGCAAGTCCCACTCTGTTCTGGTGTTGGCCCAGCAGACTACAGCAGAGGTCCTCCTGCCAGGGCAACTTCACCCTGGGGGTGAGGCCTGGGTGGGCCTGGGGACCAGGTACAGCCAAGCCTACCCCAGCTGCCTGTGGTTTTGGCTTTCTTTCCTGGAATACTCACTAAAATGATGATATTTGTGTAGATCTAAAGGCAAATAGAAAAGATAAAATGGAAAAAAATGCCCCCTGAACAATCATACCACAGTAAGAAGTAAACCTCAACTACACCTTTAAATATAAAAGACATGTCATGTTTGAACTCCCTCTTGATTTCATTGACTTATTCATTGACTTCATTTATTGGTGAGGCAGTTTTATTACCAATATCTCCCCCTTTAATTTAAGCCACTTTCCTCTCAGCCCATCTTCAGTGGGGCTGAAACACTGCATAGGAGTCATTTGTGGGCTCCAAGGTCGTTGGGTTGTCAGCCACGCTCTCTCCCTGCTGAAGATGAGACCTGCGCTGCTCAAGGCTGCCATCCAACTAGGACCCATTGTTACCCGAAAACTGGGCTCGCCTTTTGGTGGGTGTTGGACCAAAAGATACAATCAAGCCAAAGATCAGAAGAAGAAAGGATTTATTATTACTTGCAGAACACTGGGGATCTTTCCCAAAGCAGTGCCTCCCAAACAGCAAAGCTGGGAAGTTTTAAACTAAGGGTACATGCATATTCATTCATGAAGAGGTTTGAGAAGAGCAGAATTCGGCATAGAATTGGGGCCAAGGTCAACAGAGTCCAAGCTTTAGTTGATTCAAGTCAGGAGGGTCAACATCATCATTCCATCCTCCACCTGGGTGGGGACCTTAGTTCCTGCTGAACTCAGAGACTGGATCAGATTGTGATGTGCATCCCTTGAGGAGGAACTAGGACTCTGTTTTATCACTGAACTATTGTTTCTTGACGACTTTTCCTTTGTTCCTGAATTCCCTCACTTCCCTTAAGATCATTGATTACTGAGACCTGTTTAAGGGCAAGCATTATGGCCAGGCTTAGATCATAAAATGGCTTAGGCCAAATATGGCTTCTCTTATGTCAAGAAAG
The DNA here is from genome assembly GCF_025265405.1 of Mesoplodon densirostris. Taxonomy (NCBI): domain Eukaryota; kingdom Metazoa; phylum Chordata; class Mammalia; order Artiodactyla; family Ziphiidae; genus Mesoplodon; species Mesoplodon densirostris. The sequence goes on along the minus strand of NW_026778237.1, from coordinate 369,605 downwards.
CCATGCCTGGTTCTCTTTCTCAGAGATCCACTACCCTATCAGCTTACATCACTTCAAGGGCTCGTGACCTGTGCAGTCACACAGGGCACTGCACTTGGAAGGGTCCCCCACTTGGCTTACTGCTCTGTGGTCACCAACTTGAAATTCTTAATTTGTGAACAAGAGGCTCGTTTTCATTTTACACTGAGCCCTGCAAACAATGTAGCCAGTCCCGCCTTCATCCTTTGTAGAAACGTGATTCTAACTTAAGCCCCCTAGCGCAGTCTTACTATCTATTAAGGACTGTCTGTAAGCGTAAGAACAAATTTTTAAAATAAATAACAGCAACAAAAACAAAGATGACCATTTTTAAGAAGGGAAACATCTCTGGCACTTTCCAAAATAAAGATGTCTAATACTGGCCAGCAGATGTCATCCTTGCTGCGTGACAAGAGGGGATTTTTAACAGGCCAGCTGGTCTTTAAAGATTTTTGAGCCTTCAGGGAGGCAAATCTTCAAAGAACTTTGATCTAAGAACGCTTATTGTAACGTAATGCTTTTTTTCTGATGAGAATACTACTGCAAACACAGGAAATTCACCATCCACCAACTCTAAGAACTGCAAATAATGATTATAACAAGGTATTAATTCAGTTAAGTAAGAAAATGTAACTAAATGCCACTTCTTCAGCTGGGGGACATATTACTTTATTTCTTATTTATTTATATATATTTTTCTTTTTGGCTGTGGCACGTGACATGTGGGATCTTAGTTTCCCGACTAGGGGTCTAACCCATGCCCCCTGCAGTGGAAGCACGGAGTCCTAACCACTGGACCATCGGGGACACATTATTTTGTTACTGGCTTGTCCTTTCAAACTGGTAGTTAACACAGGGGATACGTAATATTGTGACTTATGATAAGAAATATAATTTGGTCTCAGTCCCCATTTCTAGTAGAGAGCCACTAAAACCCTTGGAATTTCCTAAGTGAAGAGAGTGATTAAGGTGTCTTTTGTTATGTTGATGAGGTAACTTTTGGAAGCGTCTAAGGACGCGGTGGGTGGAGCGTTGGGGTGAGGGGGCGGCAGGTTGCCAGGGGAACCAACCGGAGGACCAGAGGTTTGGAACTTTCAGTTCCACACCCCGACACCGACTTCCAGGGCGGGGCTGGATGTTGAATCAGTTACCAATGAATGGCCAGTGGTTTAAGCAATCATGAGGATGTAACGAAGCTTCCATTAAAACCCGAAAGGACGGTGTTCGGAGAGCTTCTGGTTGGTGAACACGGAGAGATATGGGGAGAGGAGGGTGCTCGCAGAGAACATGGAAGCTCCGTGCTCTTTCCCCATGCCTGCCCTCTGCGTGTCTTTCACCTGGCTGTTCGCGAGTTACATCCTTTTATAATTAACCAGTGATGTAGTAAGTAAAATGTTTCTCTGAGTTCTGTGAGCCGTTCTAGCAAATTAATCGAACCCAAGGAGCGGGGCTGGGAACCTCTGGTTTACAGCCCAATATGCAATGGGCAAATTCCAAGCCAGGCTCCTCAACCTGCCCTTGCTGTTCACCCCTGCTGAAGGTCATCCCACTACCCACAGTGGGGCAGCTTGGTGTCCTCACAAAAGTGCCCCAGCTTGTTCCACAGGACTGGTGAAAACTTTCCTCGTGACTGTCTGAGTTACTTAACACCCTTCTCAATCTCCCCACTTCACAATCTTTAATATTTAATATGTGTTAAATAGATTTAATATTTCCTCTCTAATATTTAATACTCTTCACCATCCAATAAACACTTTTTGGCTAAAGAGATCAGTTCCAGGATGGACCTGGTGGCAGGCCAGAGCCAGTCCTCCACATCAAAACCATTTATAGAATGTATAAGGAACTAAGTTTTATTGATGCCAAGCAGCAAAATTGTCTTTTAATAGTAGTAGGGTTGCTGTCCTGAGCTCCAGCCTAAGATGATCTGGGAAGGAAGGGGTCTAACCTTCTGGGCCCCTCTGCCCTGCTGTTCTCCTGCTGCACAGGGCCTGCTGGGCCCCCCAGCTTCAGACGCATCTCTGTGAGGAAAACACAGAAGCTGGAACTCCTCGCCTACTGTGTCTCCTTTATCCTATGAATAAGCCTTAACTGGCTCGTTTGCTGGTTCTATAGAAAACTAAGTCAAGGAGTCTGAGTGATCAATCTCTCTAATCCTGTTACCTGCCCTGGCCCTGCCACCTGGCCTGGATGAGTTTCCAACCTAATTGAGTACAATGAGGTCTGATGGGAGATCTGCTGGGGGCTTCTAGAAAAGCAGGTTCCTGTCTCAAGAAAGTATTTTAATCTGTGTACACTGCAACGAACTGCCCCGGGGGCAATAAGATTGCTTTGGTGGTTTAACTTTAGTTACTATCCTGACTGTTCAAATCACTCCCACTCCCATAGATGCTGGACACTTTCCAAACAGGTGAGTCTAAATAATCAACTTCCTTTTTTAAAAAACAAATTTTATTTATTTATTCTGGCCACACTGCACAGCTTGCAGGATCTCAGTTCCCCAACCAGGTATTGAACCCGGGCCATGACAGTAGAAGCACTGAATCCTAACCACTAGGCCACCAGGGAACTCCCTCACCTTCCCTTTTAGCAGAATCCTGATGCAGTCTTGGATGTATGAAAACTCAGATAGGACCCAAGTCAAGGGTCTGCTAAAGTAATTCCTTTTATATTTGCTTTTCACATTTTTTTGTTTCCTCATTTTTCTCCAGCAGATCTGCATTATTCTAATTAGAAAAAAAAAAAAAAAAGCTACTCTGTGAGAACTATGTTAACATCTATCCATTAGTCCTTCCACTCTTGTGGGCCTTAGTTCCTCAATGGTAAAATGGGAGGTTTGGAACCTGTGATAGTTAAATTCATTCCAACCCTGACAAACCAGAATTTGGGGAATCTAAGGAAATGGGTGTCAAGACTGAGGAGGGGGCCACTTAAAATAACAATAATAATGTGGCCATAGATCTGTATATGTTAACATGGAATGACCTCAAAATAAATTTTTAAAGGGAGGGTGCGGAATACTGCATAGTTTTTGTGTATGTACAAAGAGGCTATCTTGAATGATATGAAAGAAACAGGTTACAGTAATTCCTCTGAGTTGGGGGTAGGGACCGGCCTGGGGGTCATTTTGTACTCTCTGGTCCACTTGGAATTTTTTACCAGATGAACTATATTGCCTTCTCAAATCAAGAAAAAAGAAGTAGGAGGGCTTCCCTGGTGGCGCAGTGGTTGAGAATCTGCCTGCCAATTCAGGGGACACGGGTTCGAGCCCTGGTCTGGGAAGATCCCACATGCCACGGAGCAACTAGGCCCGTGAGCCACAATTACTGAGCCTGCGCGTCTGGAGCCTGTGCTCTGCAACAAGAGAGGCCGTGATAGTGAGAGGCCCCGCGCACTGCAATGAAGAGTGGCCCCCACTTGCCACAACTAGAGAAAGCCCTCACATAGAAATGAAGACCCAACACAGCCATAAATAAATAAATAAATAAATAAAAATTTTAAAGAAAAAAGTAGGAAAGTGCCGTAACAACTTCCTGCCGTTTAACTTTTTATTTATTTATGTATTTATTTGTTTGTTTGTTTGTTTTTGGCTGCATTGGGTCTTTGTTGCTGTGCGCGGGTTTTCTGTAGTTGCGGCGAGCGGGGGCTACTCTTTGTTGCAGTGCGCAGGCTGCTCATTTCAGTGGCTTCTCTTGTTGAGGAGCTCGGGCTCTAGGCGTGCAGGCTTCAGAAGTTGTGGCACATGGGCTCAGTAGTTGTGGTTTCTGGGCTCTAGAGCACAGGCTCAGTAGTTGTACTGCTCGGGCTTAGTTGCACCGCGGCCTGTGGGATCTTCTCCGACCAGGGCTCGGGCCATATCCCCTGAATTGGAAGGCGGATTCTTAACCACTGTGCCACCAGGGAAGCCCCTGCGGTTTAACTTTATAAACATCTAGAGCACTTAATATATGTTAGCTATTTTCTCTGCATCCTCTCCCCTCAGTGGCACCTCAGCTTCCAAATTAGTTATCTCCATTTTACAGATGATTCTGAGAAGTTACATCACTTCCTCGGGTCATTCAACTTGTGAGCCGCAGAGCTAAGATTTGGGCCTGGATCTGTTTGACTCCAGAAAACATGTTTGTATTTCCCACGTGTTTGCATGCAGGGAGATGGAGGCCACGGGTTCTAGATGATTTTTACCCAGAGCGTTGAAGAGAGCATGTGTGAGTGAGCTGCGGCTGCAGAGTGTGTGCAGCAGAGGGCTTGTGGGAATCAGGTGTGCTAGTGAGCCCTCTCTGTGATGGAGTGTTGGTCTCCAGCGCTGCCATCCCTGTTGAGGCCAGAGAGAGGAGAGGGCGAGCGAGTCCGAACCACTTTCGCTGGGGCCTTCCTCTCAGAGATGGCGCGGGCACGTCGCCTCTCACCCGCCCTCCTGCCCCAAGGCCAGAGCGCCTTGCCTCACCCCACACCCGGCCTCTCCTTGGGCTACTCACGGACCCTCACCACCTGCCTCAGGCTCCGCCAGAAACCTTGCCACCTCTCAGGAATTCTGAAAGATTCTTTCTGCTGTTTTTAGCAAAGTATAATCAAACGTGACTGGGAATTGCCTACTTGAGTAACGGAGCAAATCAGAAACACAAATGCCCAGCAATCTTGCTCTACTTGCACTGTTCCGGGCGTCATGGCCTCCATCTGTGTACGTGTTCAAGGGAAGGAAAGCTACGTGAGGACTTGCACACGTGCAAGTTACCCGGGAGCGTGAGGACTGATGGCAATTAAGGCAGATTGTTTTCACGTGGATGGCAAAGCTTATGGCGCTAAATATTGCTTGTTTTTCATTGTCTCTCACTTGGAATTTGGGTCAAATTGAAGTGTGAAAGTGAGATGGTAGATGGATTAAACAACGCTTTCCTTGTTCCCACTAACTGTGCTCTCGTGCGCTAATACCTCCAGACTATATATTAAGCCTGGAATTTTCTATCGGCCCTGTCCCAGATGCTTGGTCTCATCTCGATTCAGATTAATTTGGTTGTTGACTGTTAAGGAGAGCTCTCTGTACTGACCTCACATTTTTCTTCAAGGTAGACCCTTGCAGTTCTCAAAGGCTCAAAGACTTTTGGTACTTTTATCTTCTTGGTCACTATCTCATCACTGTCCACTTGATCACTAATCAGGGGTTTGTCCTTCATAGCACCTTTCTAATTCACATTTCCACCGTCTCTGCCTCTTAACATGAGCGCAGAAGATGACTGGTTTATCTGGAATCTTGCACTAACATCCTAGTGGATTTCCTTACTGGAGATGGAGTACTTCCTGAAGAGCTGGGTCATATTAATCTTCAAAAATGCTCGGGAATTCCCTGGCACTCCAGTGGTTAGGATTCTGCTTTTTTACTGCTGTGGGCCTGGGTTCAATCCTTGGTCGGGGAACTAAGATCCCACATGCCTTGTAGTGTGACCAAAAGAAAAAAAAAAAAAAACTACTCTTTTAGCAACTTTCAAGTATACAACACATTATTATTTACTGAAGTTACCATGCTGTACATCATATCCCCATGACTTATTTTATAGCTGAAAGTTTGTACCTTTTGACTTCTGTCACCCATTTTGCCCACCCCCTACCCCAGCCTCTGGCAAGCAACAAGCTGTTCTCCATATCTGAGTTCAGTTTTTTTGGTTCGAGTTTTTTAATATTCCACATATAAGTGAGATAATACAGTCTTTATCTTTTTCTAACATTTCATTTAGCATAATTCCCTCAAGGTTCATTCATGTCATAAATGGCAAGATTTCCTTCTTTTTATGGCTGAATAATGTTACATTATATATATATATATGTAGTATCTGTGTGTATGTGTATATATATATATATACACATACACACAGATACTACACACACACACACACACACACATATATATAATCACGTTTTCTTATCCATTCATCTGTCAGTGGACACGTAGGTTGCTTGCCTGTCTTGGCTATTGTAAATAATGCTACATAGAACATGTGAGTGCATACATCTTTTCAAGTTAGAGTTTTCATTTCCTTTGGATAAATACCCAGAAGTAGAATTGCTGGATTATATGGTATCTCTATTTTTAACTTTTTGAGGAATTTCCATACTGTTTTCCATAGTGCTGCACTAATTTATATTCCCACCAGTGGTGCACAAGTGTTCCCTTTTTTCCACATTCTTGCCAACACTTGTTATTTCTTGTCTTTTTGATGTTGATCATTCTAACAGGTGTGAAGTGATATCTCATAGTTTTGATTTACATTTTCTGATGATTAGTGATATCGAGCACCTTTTCATGCACCTCTTGGCCATCTGGATGGCTTCTTTGGGAAAATGTCTATTCACAACTTCTACCTATTTTTTTAATTGTGTTTTGTTTTGTTGCTATTGAGTTATATGAATTCTTTTTGTATTTTGGATATTAATCTCTTATCAGAGACATGATTTGAAAATGTTTTCTCCTGTTCAGTAGGTTGCCTTCTCATTTTGATGATAGTTTCCTTTGCTGTGCAGAAACTTTTTAGTTTGATGTAGTTCCACTTGCTTTTGATTTTGTTGCCTTTACTTTTGAATTTAGGTCCAAAAAATCATTGCTAAAACTGATATCAAGGAGTTTGTCACCTGTTTTCTTAGGAGAGTTTTATGGTTCCAGGTCTTACATTCAACTTTTTAATTCACTTTGAGTTAATTTTGTGTATGGTGTAAGACAGTGATCAAGTTTCATCTTTTGCATGTGGCTGTCCAGGTTTTCCAATACCATTTGTTGAAGAAACTATCCTTTCCCCATTGTAAATTATTGGCTCCTTTGTTGTAAATTAATTGACCATATATGCATGGGTTTATTTTGGGATGCTCTATTCTGTTCCATTGATTCATCTATCTGTTTTAATGCCAGTATCATTCTATTTTGATTACCATAGTTTTGTAATATAGTTTGAAATCAGAAAGCATAATGCCTCCAGCTTTGTTCTTCTTTCTCAAGATTGATTTGCCTATTTGGGGTCTTTTGTGGTTTCATACAAATTTGGGGATCATTTATTCTATTTTTGTGAAAATGCCTTTTAGTTTCTTTTGATTTCTTCTTTGATCCATTGGCTTACTAGTCCATTGGTTCAGGAGCAAGTTGTTTAATCTCCACATATATGTGAGTTTTCCAGTTTTTTCTTCTTGTAATTGATTTCTAGATACCATTGTGGTCAGAAAAGATGCTTGATATAATTTCAATCTTAATTTATTGATTTGTTCTGTGAGCTAACATATGATCTGTCCTGAAGAATGTGTATTCTGTTGCTTTCGAATGTATTTTTCTGTATACGTCTGTTAAAGTCCATTTGACCTAATGTGTCATTTAAGGCTGTTTTTTTCTTATGGATTTTCTGTCTGGATGATCTATCCATTGATAAACGTGGAGTATCAAAGTCCCCTACTATTATTGGATTGATCTCTATGTCTCCCTTCAGGTCTGTTAATATTTGCTTTATATTTTTAGGTGCTCCTGTGTTGAGTGCATAAATATTTACAAATGTTATATCCTCTTGTTGGACTGACCCCTTTATCATTATGTCAATATAATGACCTTTTTTGTCTCTCATTACAGTCTTTGTCTCAAAGTCTAGTTTGTCTACAACCTTTGTCTAAAAGTCTATTTTGTCTGATATAAGTATAGTTACCCCAGCTTTCTTTTGGTTTCCATTTGCATATAATATCTTTTTCCTTCCCTTCACTTTCAGTCCAAGTCTTCCCAACAACCTATAAAGCCCTGTGTTACCTCTTTAAGCTCCTCACCCACAAGCAATCTGCCCCGGCTCAGTCTTCTCCAGCCACACCAACTTTCCTGCTGTTTGACACACTACCAAATAGAACATTTTTTTTTACTGTTAAGATATTTTTTAATCAAAGTATAGTTGATGTACCATATTATATACATTACAGGTATACAATATAGTGATTCACAGTTTTTAAAAGTTATACCCCATTTATAGTTTTTACAAAGCATTGGCTATATTCCCTGTGTTGTACAATATATCCTTATAGTTTATTTTTAAAATATTTATATATTTATATATTTATTTTGGCTGCACCATGTCTTCATCGCAGCATGAGGGATCCTTTGTTGCAACCTGTGGACTACTTAGTTGCAACATATGGACTTCTCAATTGTGGCATGCCTGTGGGATCTTGTTCCCCAACCAGGGATTGAACCTGGGTCCCCTGCATGGGGAGTGAAGTGTCTTACCCCCTGCATGGGGATCTCAGAGTCTTACTTAAGCTGTAAGGGAAGTCCCCCTTACAGCTTATTTTATACATAATAGTTTGTACGTCTTAATCCCCTAACCCTATATTGCCCCTCTCCTCTTCCCTTTCCCCACTGGTAACCACTAGTTTGTTCTCTGTATCTGTGAGTCTGCTTCTTTTTTGTTATATTCACTAGTTTGTTGTATTTTTTTAGATTCCACATATAAGTGATACAATACAGGATTTTTCTTTCTCTGTCTGACTTATTTCACTTAGCATAATACCCTCCAGATACATCCATATTGTTGCAAATGGCAAAACATCATTATTTTTTATGGCTGAGTAATATTCCATTGTATACATATATCTTCTTTATCCATTCATCTGTTGCTGGACACTTAGGTTGTCTCCCATATCTTGGCAATTTTAAATAATGCTGCTATGAAGTTTTAGGTGCATATATCTTTTCATATTAGTGTTTTTGTATTTTTCAGATATATACTCAGCTGTGAAATTCCAGGGTCATATTGTAGTTCTTTGTTTTGTTTTGGGGTTTTTTGGTAGTTCTATTTTTAGTTTTTTGACTAAAAATTAGTTCTATTTTTTAGTTTTTAGTTCTATTTTTAGTTTTTTATGTTCCCACCAAAGAACTTTTGTTCTAGCTGTTTCCTCTTGTTGCTTAGAATATTCCTGTGGTAGCCTGTCTCCAAGATGGCCCCCAATGAATCTCACCTGCTGGTATTCATGCCTTTGTGTAGTCCACTTCCATGCTGAGTAGAGCTGACCTGTGTAACCAATAGGATATTGCAGCAATGATGGGCTGTGACTTCTAAGGCTAGGTCATAAGAGACATACTGACTTCTCTCTTGTCCTCTCTTGGATCCCTGTCTCTGGGGGGAAACTGTTCACCTAGTCATGCGGACACTCAAACAGCCCTGTGATGGGCCCAAATGGTCAGGAACTGAGGCCTCCTGCCAACAGCCATCCATGTGAGTAAGCCCCCTTGGAAATTAGTCCTCCTTCTCTAGGCAAGTCTTTGCATGACTGTAGTCCCAGCTAACATCTTGACTGCAGCCTTGGGAGACATCCTGAGTTAATTAAGCTGCTTCTGAATTCCAGACCACAGGAACTATGAGATAATAGATGTTCATTTTTGTTTTTAGCTTCTAAGTTTTGGGGTGAATTGTTTTCCAGCAGTAGTTAATACAGTTCCTCCCCTAGATACTGACTTTGTTAATTCCCTCACCTCTTTCAAATCTTCTCTCAAATGTCACTCATCCAATGAGTTCCACCCTGATCTCTCTATTGAAATCTGTGCTCTGCCCCCCAAATCATGATTCCTCCATATCCTGCTCTAATTTTCTTTTTCTCATATCACTTATCACCTTCTAAAATGACATCTAATTTACATGTCACTTATGTTTATTTTTGTTTGTCTATTCCATCTCTTATAACACAACTTATTTGAACACAAGTTTCTTTATCTGTTCTATTCACTGATGTAACCCAAAAACCTAGAAAAGTGTCTGGCACTTAGTAAGTGCTCAAAAAATGTTTGATAATCACTTTGATCAAAACTCTTCAGTGGCTCTCCAGAGCCTATAAAATAAGGTCAAAGCTATATAATTTACAAGATCCTCCCCAACAGGCCTTCTCTTTCTTCAAGCCTCTCTCTTGCTTTTTGCTTCTTTCTGATACATACTCTTCCTTTCATCCAAACTCACCTGCACACTATCTCGACCTTTACTTGTATCCTTCACTCACAGTACTCTCAAGACCATCTTGACATAGGAAAATCTGACCTACCCATTCTGCTCTTGCCTCATCCATAAAGACAGTCTTGGCTCCTTTCAGTAAAAGAGTTTTTTTTGTCCTTCTGTGAACTTGTTCAGTGCCTGGAGACCCCCTAAGGTTTACACTTATATTGCCTTTAAAACTAATTATATGTATATGGACTGTGAACATGTTGACAGCAAAGAACCATTCACCATTCTAATTGAATTCAGAAACATTTATTGAGCACCTACTAAATGGTAGTCATCTTGTTAAGAGTCGGGATACAAAAGAAAAGAATGGGGGTACAAAATGGGTAAGGAAATGCCCCAATCCTCAGTGTTTTGTGCAGAAGAGAGTATGTGGCCATGATGAAAGCAGCAAACAGCAAAGTAAAATGAACCTGTGAAGGACATGAGAACTGGAAGCTAAAGGGGCAGAGAGCCAGCAAGAGGCTGGCAGGAAACAATGGAAAGCAGGTGATTTGAGGAAGCAATAATCAACAATGAGCAATGCCACAGAGAGGTCAGGGCAGAGGAGGGCTGAAAAGCACCCACTGGGTGGCAGTGAGGGGGTCACCTTTAGTGTGGAAGATTCCATCAAGATGCTCCCTGTTCATATTTCCAGGGCACGCAGGAAGTCTACATTTCCCAGACTTCCTTGTAGTTCATTTGGGTGGGCCATGTGACTGATTGCTGACCAATAGGATGAGAGGGGAAGTGATGTATGCCCAGTCATAAAAATTCCTGCACAATCCTTTACTACCTCTCAGCTTGCTGGCTGGCAGAATGCAAAGGATCCAGCACAGAACTTCAAGAGAGCCCCAAGGTGGGGCTCATTTGCTAACATTTGCTAACATTTCCAGCAGCGTAGGGAATGAGTGCTTCAGATTTGAGGGGTGAAAGTGGAGGTTCTGACTTGGTGTTCTTTTTTTCATTTTATTATTTTTAACTTTTAAAATTTATTCAAGTATAGTTGATTTACAATGTTAATTTCTGCCATACAGCAAAGTGATTCAGTTATACACACACATATACATATATGTATATATCTATTCTTTTTCATAATCTTTTCCATTATGATATTGGGTATTGAATATAGTTCCCTGTGCTCCACAGTAGGTCCTGGTTGTTTGTCTATTCTATATATAATAGTTTGCATCTGCTAATCCCAATCTCCTAATCCAACTGTCCTGTGACCCCTTCCCCGTTGGCAACCAGAAGTCTATTCTCTACATCTGTGAGTCTGTTTCATAGATAAGTTCACTTGTGTCATATTTTAGATTCCACATATAAGTGAGGTCATATGGTATTTGCTTTCTCTTTCTGACTTCACTTAGTATGATAAGCCCTAGGTCCATCCATGTTGCTGCAAATGGCATTATTTCATTCTTTTTCACTTCATTTTTAAAATTTTCATTCTTTTCTAGTATTCCATTGTATATATGTACCACATCTTCTTTATCCATTCATCTGTAGATGGACATTTAGGTTGTTTCCACGTCTTGGCTGTTGTGAATATTGCTGCCGTTCAAATAGGGGTGCATATATATTTTGAGTTATAGGTTTGTCTGGATAGAGGCCCAGAAGTGGGATTTCAGGAGCATATGGCATCTCTATTTTTAGTTTTTTGAGGAACCTCCATAATGTTCTCCATAGTGACTGTATCAATTTACATTCCCACCAACAGGGCAAGAGTGTTCCCTTTTCTCCACACCCTCTCCAGCATCTGTTGTTTGTAGATTTTCTGATGATGCCCATTCTAGCTGGTGTGAGGTGATACCTCATTGTAGTTTTGATTTGTATTTCTCTAATAATTAGCGATTTTGAGCAGCTTTTCATGTGCCTGTTGGCCATCTGTATGTCTTCTTTGGAGAAATGGCTATTTATGTCTTCTGTCCATTTTTTGATTGGGTTGTTTATGTTTTTGTTGGGTTGTATGAGCTGTCTGTATATTTTGGAAATTAAGCCATTGTCGCTTGCATCAATTGCAGATATTTTCTCCTAGTCTGTAGGTTGTCCGTTCGTTTGGTTTATGGTTTCCTTTGCTGTACAAAAGCTTGTAAGTTTAATTAGGTCTCGTTTGTTTATTTTTTAAATTTTATTTCTATTGCCTTGGGAGACTGACCTAAGAAAACATTGGTATGATTTGTGTCAGAGAATGTTTTGCCTGTGTTCTCTTCTAGGAGTTTTATGGTGTCATGTCTTATATTTAAGTCTTTATGGCTTGGTGTTCTTAATATATCAATGTAGAAAGAACGTCCTCATTCTTTTTCACATATGTAGAGCATTCTATTGTGTGAATGTACAATAGTTTACTAATTAGTTACATATCATTCATCATTTAAACTGTTTAACATCTTTTGCTGTTTTAAATATGTAGCGTACATTCTATCAAAATTTTAATATTCTATAATATGTATCTTTACATTTATCAATTTCATAGGCTTCAGATTTTACTATCTGTATAATGAGAAAATATTGATGGATATGAAGTAAAAGAGAGAAATTATCCCATTTATTTTTTTCCAATGAGGTCACCTAGATTGAAAGCAAAGAAAACAAAGAACCTGAAAACAATCCAGTGAGAAAGATGCAGAGTGACCCAAAAAAGAACAACAACAACAAAAAAGATAAAAGTTACTTTTATTAAGAAGTTTAGCTGCATGTCAAAACAGAGAAATAGACTTCTTACTGCAATTCTCAATAATTGTGTTTCTGTCATGAAATAAAGGCGTTTCCCTGAGACTGTCTGAGCTTCTAGAATTTGGACCACAAGCTGCCTTCTACAAATTGGGTGGGCCCTCTCCAGAGAGAGAAGCCAGCTCTGTTCTTTCATCATATGGTTTCCATACCATAGGTGGTCGGTCAGTTTATTAGTTAGCAGACACAGGGCCAATCAACACCTAGAACCTCGTCTTATCAAAACCCCAATTCTGAAAGTTTGAAGACTTACAGTCTGGCTTTTTCCAAGTTCTAAAAGCAATAGAGAGCTGGCAGCAATCCCATGAAAACAATCTACTTAAGTCACCAGAAGAATGTTTAAATGCCTAAATTATTAGCAGTGTCTATTGAATTCATGCAAGGCATGCTTAATATTTAATTGAAGCTTTGAAAAGAATTGCATGGAGAAGGCTTTGCTGGGGGTGGGAGTTGGGGTCCAGCAATAGGGAAGTAGTTCTTCATTTCTTTTACCACTGCACTGTTTTTAGAAAAATATTTTTTTAACCCACTGACACATCTATTGGCCATGTGAAGGTCAAGTCCAGATCAGTATGAATTAGAACAATTTTGCCTCTATCTCAGGAAATTAGGTAATTAAAATAAAGGCAAACTTCAGGAAAATGTTCTTTCTGTTCTTAGAGATATTGGTACTAGTGTCTGATTAATGAGCCTCGGATCTGAGTATTGGGGCCCTTATGTGCTCTTGGCTCTTACCAGCATGCTGCATGCTGTGGGAAATGTAGAGAGTTCAAATCCCTTGTGGTTCCAAATAAGCTCACATGTATTAAGGAACCAAAACTCTCATTTTTAACTGCTCAAGTGGAGACCACCCAGACCTGGGAGAACTGCTGGGGTCCAGCATCTCAGATGTGGGATTATAATTATTCAGAGTATATTTGTATTTGTTTTTTGCTTAATTTATGAAGTTAACTCGATATGTGATCTGAAATTGTTTCTCTGAGCTGTCAGGAGTGGCTGCGGGCCTGGCCTGGTTCAGGTGATGCCATTCTTGGAACATGTAACCAGTGTCCCCTTTTCTAATCAGGTGTGTGTGTGGGGACATGGGCTGATTGAGTTCAGCTCAGTCACTTGTCACTCTTGTCAGCCCTGGAAACACAAAGTTGATTTCTTACTCTCCACACCCTGACCTGACCCTGAATCCAATTGGGACCCCAGTTCAGGATCCCATGGATGACTCATTTACTCAGCTGGCCTCCTGAGGCAAGAAAAGAAATTGATGGCCACTTTCCTTTCAAAACTTTCACAGCAAGGCAGAGTGAATATTTTTGTTGATGATAATCTATATTAAATCACATTCTATAGAGCTCCTACTTACTAAGCTCTTATTCTAGAAACTGAGAACTTGGGAAGAGAAGTGTGAAATATGCTTGCATTGTAAGCAAACAAGATCCTATAAATCTTTCTGTCCCACCCCAGGGCCTGAGAGAGGAGAGGCCTTCCTGGGTCAAAGGGACTACTAATATGCCTCGTTACAACTGTAGATCAAAAAATAGCTTTACATTCTGGTCCCAAAATATGGTCACTACCCTTCTACCTCTTCTACACCCAGGTAGATAGAAAATGAGCAAAAACTCAATCTACTCCTTCAGAAAAGTTCCTAGTCTGTTTTCAGTGATGTTTATCCATTACAGCTTCATCTGGGGGCAGAAATAGTGACTCTTATTGCTACTGTTAGAGAATGTGAAATGCTTATTAAATATTGGTGAAATAATATTAGACCATGTGATTGTTGAGTCACAGCAGTTAAACCAGTCTAATTTCCCCCCATCTCTGTATCAGGTCCTCTTCTGTAAGGGTAGCCAGCAAACCGTGATGCAGAGGTTCTTTGTTCTCTATTTCCCTCTATGATCAGGAACAATTTTAACCATGTGATGGCCTGATATTTTAGGTTATTCTCCTCTGTTTCTTTTTCTGCTTTCTTTTTAATTAATTAATTAATTAATTAATTAGGCTGCACTGGGTCTTAGGTACAGCACGTGGGATCTTCGTTGCAGCATGCGGACTCAGTTGTGACATGCAGGATCCAGTTCCCCGACCAGGGACTGAACCCAGGCCCCCTGCATTGTCAATGCAGAGTCTTAGCCACTGGACTGCCAGGGAAGTCCCTCTTTTTCTACTTTCTTGATGGCTCTACCCTTACTTTTCTCTGCACAGGCAGCTTTGATTCCCTCAGGAAAATGATGATACAGGCAAAAGCAACTATACACAAGTGGCCAAAAGTTTTACTTTCAAAAGCTCAGACCTGGGCTTCCCTGGTGGCTCAGTGGTTGAGAGTCCGCCTGCCGATGCAGGGGACACAGGTTCGTGCCCCGGTCCGGGAAGATCCCACATGCTGCGGAGCGGCTAGGCCTGTGAGCCACGGCCGCTGAGCCTGAGCGTCCGGAGCCTGTGCTTCGCAACGGGATAGGCCACAGCAGTGAGAGGCCCACGTACTGCAAAAAAAAAAAAAAAAAAAAAAAAAAAGCTCAGACCTGAGTATGATACAAACATCTGGAAGAAGGCACAGCAAAGATGGGTGCAGTTGCTCTGTGATCAAACATAGAGAAGATTATCTGGGATGTGGGGGAGGAAGAGAGTCAGAAGTTAATTGAGAATCATTTAGATGCCAGTGGGTCCCTGAGAAAGCCTGTGTCCTTCATCAGCCAAGTCAAGGAAGAGAGGAGGAAATCATTGAAGACCGGCCTAGTTTGGGCATCTTAAGGTGAAGGGGAGGTGTGCTCTGTCCGTGGTTAAAGCCTAGGTGGGCAGGAAGAGTCCAGGGCTCCCTGTATCCAGCTTGCTGTGGGAGCAGAAAAGACATCAATTTGTTGTGTCTACAGGAATTGTAAGGCAGCCTCCAAGAGTTTCTCAGAGCCCTGACTTGACCAAGAATGGCAGAATGTTCACCAGTGCCAAGGTGGGTTGTGCTCATGGTACTACCAGCCAGTGGACCTCAAAAGGCCTTGAAGTTGGAAACAAGGGCAGGCAGGATGGGGACAGGAATGCCCAAGGACCAAAGACCAGTGGAGAATAAGGCCGGCTCAGTGGGTGCCAGGAGGAAGGGCCACAGTGGGAAGATGATCCCTATGTAGAGGCAGCACAAGATGACAGAGTGAGTTTCTATCCTCTAGGAAGAAGGACCCAAGGGAGGTTAAATTCCATTACTTGAAATTTTATTGGTGCTAAGAGTCATACCAGAAATCTAGAAGTACTTAAGTTCCTGGAGAAGACAGATTGGAGCAGATGGGTGACAAACAGAACTGCCTTCTTTCTAGCCATGCCATGAGCTGTGTCCTGAGGTTGAATGACTGATGACCAGCAACAGCAGAAGGAGAGGAAATATGCAGAGAACACTTAGAAAGAAGAAAGAGAGGCTAAGAATGAAGCGCTTAATGTGTCCCAGACACAAGAGCGAAAAAGGGTAGGAGGAGAAGAAAGAAGCATGAAAACATCGAGGAGGAAGCAGGGGGGCAAGGACATGTGGACCTGCGGAACATGATTACTTTGAACTTACCCTTAATGCCAGGTCTGAAGAGCTGGGTCATTTAGATGTTTATACAGAGTGGAGACACATTTTATACCAGGAAAAATAGAGAGTTCTCCATGACTAGGGTGTCCATATAATTCATCTTCTAAACTAGGGCTCTTTTGAGTGTGAAAGGGAGTGCCAGGCAGGTGAGACAATGGGACTTATGGCTACTCCCTCCAGGCCTGTGAGAGACAAGGAGTGACTGGCCATCTAAGGGAAATGGCTACATGCAGGTGCATTTTCAAATTCATTAATTGGCACTTGAGGTTAGCTTTGCCCCAGAACTCCACTAATACCTAGTCAGCGCTCAGTAAAGACTGTCTGCCGAACCAACCAATATACCTTATTCTTGTCATTCTTATCTAAACTGGAAATTAAGGAAATTCCCTGGCGGTCCAGAGGTTAGGGCTCTGTGCTTCCACTTCCGAGAGCCCGGGTTCTCATGGTGCGGCCACAAAAAAAAATAATAATAATAAGTAAATAAATAAATAGGAAATTGACTTACCATCACTTCCTGAGTTAAGGAAAGTAATTCTCAAAAGCACCCCTTGGGGGGAAAAAGGAGTCATCTTATAGTTGACTTCGTATGAAGTCTTTTGTGTCACAAGATCATCCCTAAATTATTTTAACAACAAAATATTGTTAGTGGAAGACATGTTAGCCTGAAATGACCTCAGTCGTTACTGATTTGGGATACCTGTAGAAACCACTTTACTCATATCAACTCATCATTTCTCTGAAAACACCTATGAGTAGGTATTGATACTATATCACCCATTTTGCAGAGGAGAAAACTGAGGCACAGGAAGGCTCGGTGCCCTGTCCTGGGTCATAGACAGTGGAGTGGGAGAGCCACCAGGGTAGCACCACAGCAGGCTGGCTCTGAAGTCCCTGCACCATGCTGCCTCTTGCAATCACTGTCAGTGCATGTCATTGTGAACAAGCCTTTCTAGAAGCTCTTCAAATGCAATAGAATACACCATTAAGTCTGAAGATCACAAGTGTCTACCCAGTGAATGAAGAAAATATGACTGAGAATAAAATGTTCAGTGGCCCCAAGATACAAGTGGCTGTATCTCAAAATGACTTAGAAGGATGATGGAAACATGGAAGATTCCTTTAGGTGATTCCAAAAATGCCTTCTAGAATGAAAAAGACATCAGTATTGGAAGGTGCATGTGGAGAATCTGAATGAAATACCTTTCATAAAATGTGAACAGGGAAAAATTCTAAAAGTAATGTTTTATATTACATGTATATTTAAATATTTAAATATATTTAATGTTACTAAATAAGTAGTTCTCAATTGGGGGCAGTGTTGCCTCCTAGAGGACATTTGACAATATCCAGAGACATAATTTGTCATCAGAACATGGTAGGGGCAGGGAGGTGCTACAAGAATGTAGTAGGTAAAGGCGAAGGATGCTGCTCAGTGAGCTTCTGTTGTGATTGTGTGTACCTAAACCCCATAACACTCAACCTGGAGAAAGAACACTTCACAGGACTGTGATGTCACTTGTGATTGGATATAACCCACAGTTGATGTAGGAAAATGTTTCTCAAACATGTCCTCGACACTAGTTGTATGAAACATTCGTAAAGAATGGCTTGTGTGGTCTTATGATTTGGGAAAATGCAGTATATCTAATTCTCCCGTGTAGCTTGGCAATGGACACTTTGTGTAAGTCTCGGAGAAGTTCTGGAAAATACTGGAGTTTTGTTTAATCCAAAATTTTCCAAATTTATTTGATCACGCAGCCTTTAAAAAAATTCAGAATGGGTAGAGGACAGCGACGCTTCTTGTGTTGTCATGTTTGGCTGTTTACATGTTGAAATGTGTTTTATGAAGAATTAATTTCATTTTATTACTTTCTATATGACTTTAGAGCAGTATACTAGTTTTCTTTGGGGGTGGGGTGGGGGAGGTACATGAAGGTTATATTACCTATGAATTTCATGTGAGGATAGGAAAGTGGGTGCTGTAAACAATCTGTCAGAAGAAGGTATGGTTCCAGTCAGGTGGACAACCACTACTGAGCGGCAATCTTCGGCACAAAGGAGAGCGATGGTTCAGGCTACACAGTCCATCACAGATGAGCCCAAAGGAAAGGAGAGAACATGAGCTGTGGAGTCCTGCTGAGGTTGCAGCATCACAGAGCAGAGCTGGAAGCCACTCAATTCCTCGAGGCCCACCTCCCACTTTACAGACAAGGAAACTGAGATTCCACCAGGTAACATGTCTTGACCAAGGGCCCTCTCAGTCGCCACAAAATGAAGGGTCTTCTTGTGCACTCCTTGAGTGGATGAACAGAAATTTCCTGAAGCAAGTATTGTCTCATCATATTGTTTCCACAGAATTTACTATGTCGGTTCATGTTCACAATTCCCTGAAGAGCCATAGAGTGATAATATGTTAACTATGTTTCCCTGGGACTCGTCCGTTCCCTTGAACTACGTTTACCCAACCCCACAGCACAGACTTGAAATCGTCCCCCTGGAGACTGCATGATAGTTTGGAAAGAGAATTGGCCAAGAAGCCAAGAAATATCAAACCCCCCAAAATCAGCCTGATTCTTAAGGATAATACCTTTTATATTTCTTTAAACATAAAAAGTATCACATACCTCACTTGCCAGACTTTGTTGAAATGAAATGCGACTCTTTCAAACAATCATATCAACCCTAAAAGGATCAAAGTTTGCCACAACTGAGCATTTTCAAAAGTGAGAAGTCAAGGGTCTCAGAGGCTTGGCTTTTGACCTGGCTGGTTCAGGATGCTTCAGTGTGTCACCTCAATTTTCTGTCTTCCCCATCTCTATAATAAGGATGGAAATGTATTTTCAGTTTTTCTCAGGGTCGTTTTGAAGGTAAGGTAATACAAAGTATTTGAAAGCTCTTTTAAGATTTATAAAGCTTCACAAATATAAGGGACTGTGGTTATGACACGTGCACGTAGCTTTTTCCACCCTGAAATGAATGTATTTCAGGTGACTTCTGTGTTGGGCCCCAGACTAATTCAGATTCCTAAGTTTGTTCATTGCCAAGTGGTTTCAGAGTGACTTACTGATTTATCCAAAGCAGTCTGGCTTCCTCCCTGTGGATGAAACCAGCAGAGAAGCCAGATAGTTCTGGAATTTAAATCCAGATGTTTTCATCATGCTTTCCAATATACACTCAACTGCGGTGGTATTTCTCCATTTCCCCAAAGGATCAGGAAATAGAAATGTTTCCACATACAGCATTGTATACTCTCAGTCACAGCAAATATGCACCTTGACTATTTTGACTTGAAGAGATTTCTGGATGCTTGGAACATTCTTTCCCAGGCAGACAGTGATGCTTAGCTTCTGGTCATTTATTTTTTTCTTCTTTTCTTTCTTTGTTTTTTTATCTTGTAAAGACCTCCATCCAAGGACCACCAGGAACACCTATAGTTGACGTGAACCTGTAGTAGAACATGTTGGGCTTATTGTTCTTTGCATCAAGGGAGACTGCCCACCATGGGGAACCACAGGGCATTTCATTAAGAGGTTTTCAGAAAGGACTTATTTTAGAATTTGAGTTTGTGTTAGATGACTTGGAGGAGAGTTTATGGAAATGGGGTTTTGCTTTAGAGTGGATACTGTGAATAAGTGGGGGTAATTCCATGATTGAGTATTTTAATCTTATTTATAAGGCAGAAGAACTACATTCAGGTCAAAGCTCTAGGTGGTAGAAGCAGCAGTCATTATTTTTGCCAGGAGAGGACATGTTTGGTTATTTTTGTGACCTTACAATGCTCACGTCTTGTCTTCTGTATTCACACATGATAACAGGATGGTCTTGTTTTTGTCTTGATCCCTCCTGGTCATGGAGAGTGGCCTTGTCTGACGTTGATGCTCTGTGCAACATTTATATTCAGGAAAACACCCAGACCCAGCTCTAAGGCAGGCCAACTTCTAGAAACTTCAAAGCCTACTTGATAAGGGGCTGCTTTTCTCTTTCTCAATATTTAGCATGAAATAAAATATAAATACAAATCCCTACACACAACAAAAGCATAACTTAATGAATTTTTATAAGATAAATACCCTTGTAACCACCATGCAGGTGAAGAACTTGAGCTGTGCCAAACCTCCCGGTGCCTATCTCAGGCACAGCCCAAGGGAATAGATGTACTTTCACAATAATCACTTCCTTGTGTTTCTTTATCATTTTATCACTCAGCGTCTCTCCCTAGACATTGTAGTTTGGTCTTTCTCATCTTAAAAACTTCATATGGCTTTTGAGTCTTTGAACCCATAGATTCCCCTCTATCCCTTTCTTATAATTTATCTGTTGAAAAATTGAGGTCATTCGACCCACACCATTTCAGTGTCTGGATTTTTCTATTTCCTATTCTTGGGCAGTTCAACCCTGACCTTGGTTTTCTTTATTCCCTTCTGCTGTAATCTGGATCCAGAGGTCTGAATGGGCTCAAGTTCAGCGTCTTTGGCAAGTCTGTAGGTGATGTTGTGTTCTTTCCTAAGGAGGTACATTCTGTCTCATTGTCCCTTAAGTTATTTTTATAAGAAAAATGAATGCTGTGTCCAGGCGGGAAATATTGACTTAGCACATCCTCAACCCCCCAAGGAGGCCAGCTGTGCTTAGCAATCCCCGCCAGAGGAAACCTGGAAGACAAGGCTGAGGAAGGCTTCTTATAGCACAAAGGGCCAGGAATGGAACCTGGGATTGTACTAAATGTCTGTGAATAATTTCCCTTTTCTGCTAGTTTTATATGTAATGTGGAAGTGCCTGTCATTCAGAAAAACTTAAAATAGAGCATGGTGACATCTGGCACAGATCACATTTTTCTGTGATATGATGAAAAATGTATGGTCTATTATAACGTAAGAATTATTGGAATTAGTACAAGTAGACCATAGGATTCTGTGCTTCCATCCCACAAGTACTCAACTGTCACTTCTTTGTGGATTTAATGAAATATGCAGGGAGAATACAGTGCCCGGTAAGGAAGGAAGGCTGCCATCACTGATGATGGTGTCAATCTCACCATAATTAACAGGGCTTTATGTCAGCTATCCTAAAAGTTAAAGAGATCAACTAACAAAGAGTAAAACTCATCAATGTTTTACTCAATGTACTCATGTGAACAAATACTGTGACCCCTTTACCCTTCAATGTCATATTCCCTGGTTCAGTCATAGTCCCATCAGGAAAATGGAACTCATAACAGTTGTTTTACCAGAGTGAATTAATAGAAGGAGTGGGTTAAACTGGTGTTGGAGGACTGAAAACAGGTAAAGGGAACACGGAGGTGTCTCAGAGATAGTAACTACTGGAAGCAGCCACCACCCCTGGGGCTTGGTGGGAAGAGGTTGAGGTTATCTGAACCTAGAGGATGTCAGGAGGGTCCCCGTGGGGCTACAGCCCAGACCTCTGGATCAGGTTCTGATCTGATCTGATGATTCTGATATGGCTGAGTGGGTGCTATAAGGATCATCTGATGATGTGGGGAAGAAGCAGGAACTGGAACCAACTGCTCGGGCTGGGGCAAGAACCACCACTGGGGAGACACTAACAGGATCCACAGTAAACAAGAAGGAGCACAGCCTTCTCCCTCCTCCAATCTTTTTTTTTTTTTTCTTAATTTTCATTGGAGTATAGTTGATTTACAAAGTTGTGTTACTTTCAAGTGTACAGCAAAGTGAATCAGTTATACATATACATATATCCACTCTTCTTTAGATTCTTTTCCCATGTAGGTCATTACAGAGTATTGAGTAGAGTTCCCTGTGCCATACAGTAGGTCCTTATTAGTTATCTGTTTTATATATAGTAGTGCCTCCTCCAATCTTGCTGTGTTCCTCTCGTGTCCCCTCATGGCAGAGCCTAACATGGAGCAACTGGCAAATCAAAGATGTAGAAGAGCGAGGTTGGGCCTGAGCTATAATAGCCTAATAACTGGCACACTTCCCTCTGTTCTTCTACTCAGATATTTCTGATTCCCTTTGTTTTCATCAAAAGTATCACCCTCTTCTTTTGAAGCTTGTTTATGAATCCAAAGTCATTCTTAAGGGGATGGGGGCTGTGGTGATGTCTTGGGTATCCTCAGCTGTAAGACAGCCCCTAATTTTGATGTGTCAAGGAACCAGGGCATGGGCTTCCCCAGCCGCTGGCTAGTGAGCATCTCCTCTTCCTTTGCAATAAAGTTCTTGTCAATGCCAGTGTCTTGTAAATTCTTCCTTTTTTTCTTTTTTTAAAGTGAAATATAGTTGATTTACAATGCTGTTTTAATTTCTTATCACCAGAGTTATTTGGAGACTATATATATATATATATATATATATATATATATATATATATATATGTATGTATGTGTGTACATACATTCTTTTTTTAAAAGTACTCTTTTCCATTATGGTTTATCACAGGATATTGAATATAGTTCCCTGTGCTATACAGTAGGACCTTGTTGTTTATCCATCTTATATATAATAATTTACATCTACTAACCCCAAACTCCTACTACATCCCTCATCCACCTTACCTCCCCTTTGGCAACCACAAGTATGTTCTCTATATCTGTGAGTCTGTTTTGTGTTTCATAAAATTTCATTTGTGTCATATTTTAGATTCCACATGTAAGTGATATCATATGGTATTTGTCTTTCTCTTTCTGACCTACTTCACTTAGTATGATAATCTCTAGGGTCTATTCATGTTGCTGCAAATGGCATTATTTCATTCTTTTTTTATGGCTAATATTCCATTGTATATATGTACCACATCTTCTTTATCCATTCATCTGTTGATGGACATTTAGGTCACTTCCATGTCTTGGTTATTGTAAATAGTGCTGTTATGAACATAGGGATGCATGGATATTTTTGAGTTATATTTTTGTCCAGATATATGCCCAGGAGGGGGATTGCTGGATGATATGGCAACTCTATTTTTAGTTCTTTGAGGAATTGTTTGACATTTTTGAGCCTGTGGTCTTTTTTTCCATACCATCATGCATTCGTTCCCAAGGCCTTTTGTGCCCAGCCTCAGATTTCAAATTGCTTAGGAGCACTACACAGGTGGTTACTGGGGCCTGGAGCTTTCTCCAAAGATGCAAGTCCTAGAGTCTACCTGTTTCCTTTCTGTGTTGTTGCCACCAAAATTCTGAAATGAAGCTTCTGCTTTAAACCATGACCTTGGACCCCAAACTTGGCAAGATCTTTAAGAATATGAGGTGATTAAGGAATGTTGTGCACTTTGGGGGCTCCCCATTACTGAGCAGAGTGTATGGGGTAATTCTTTGGAGAAACATTAATAAGTACAGATACACATGGTACTCTCATTCAGTGTAAACTGCCTAGAACAAAGGACAATGCATTCTATTCATGATTCATTCATACATTCATTCACCAATTTAGTAAATATTTATTGAGCAGCTATCATGTGCCAAATAACATTTTTAAACCCTGGCAGTACAGCAGGGACAAAACAGATGACACCCTGCCCTCATGGGGTTTGCATTCTAGTGAAAGAAACATACAACAACTAACAATGTAATACATTAGGATGCAGTGGGTGCTCTTGGGCTGCACTCCACAGGCCTGCAAGCCTTGTAGTTGCCAGTCTCGAGACTGAAGAAAGAGCCCAGAGACAGTGACAGAGACATCGATGGTTTATTGAACAGGAGATCTTAAGCAAAAGGTCCTGAAGTGACACCCCACCATATACGGAAGACAACAAGTGGGATGTGGCAGCAATCTTTGCTCCTCGGGAGGACAGAGGCTACCATTTATAGGGAGAATTGGGCTTATCAGTAATCAGGGACTAATTAAGCCCTATAATTAAGAGGGTTGGATAGTCATGTGAGTGAAGCAGAGAGTGGTGGAGGAGGGGATGTACACAGAGCAGGAGAACAGCCATCTTGAATGGCCTGCCCTTACAGGCACTATGCAGAAACATAAAGTGGTGGTGGTGGGGGGGGCAAGTGACATAGGGGACTATTTTAGAGAGGAGACATCTGTGCAGACATCTCAATAGAGACAGTGGTGTTTTGAGGCAAGTCTCTGCAGGTCTCTTGCATTTTTGCCCATCTTTTTAGCAAAGGCATTGACAGCTTTTGTTTTGTTTCCAAAAATGTTTGTATAGCAACCAGACTTGGAATACAGAGATAGTGTCTCCCTCTGAGGCTAAGGGCAGATTTATTTCTTGACCAGGATAATAAAGATAATGTCCCCCCTCCAGGGCAAAGGTTGAGCAGGTTCGCTTGTAGCCCACTTAAGTGATTGGGAATTTCCTAAACTTGGGGTTCCTCAGCTTTGAAATAGAGCCTTTGCATTACAGTGGGCCCTTGGGTCTGCTTCCATATCACCATATGGGACTTGAGGGGTAAGATAAATGGATACAGTCAGGAAGCTCACACTGCCTGCTATGATTGTCTTTGTTCTACCTACCTCTAGGAAACTGGCAGGCCAACTTGGCAGCTTGTAAGTAAGGTACTTCGTAGACTACTCAGTTTTGGCGGGAAGCATTGCAATTTTATTTTATTTTTTCTGTTTTTATTTTTTAGTGAAGTATAGTTGATTTACAATATTATATTAGTTTCAGGTGTACAACACAGTGATTCAATATTTTTATAGATTATACTCCATTTAAAATTATTATAAAATAATGGTTATATTTCTCTGTTCTGTACAATATATCCTCATAGCTTATTTATTTTATACTTAGTAGTTTGTATCTCTTAATCCCATACCCCTATCTGGTGGTTTTTTTTTTTTTAATTGAGGTATAGTTGATGTACAATTTTGTGTTAGTTTCAGTTGTACAGCACGGTGATTCAGTTATACATATATTAGACCACTCAGTTTAGACAGCTGACTTGGTCTCAAAGACACTAAAGGAGGCCTTTCATTATTAGTAGCCCCTACAAAACCATTACTTCAGCACATGCTCAAGATTGCCTTCTTGATGAGATTAAAATCAAGAGTGTTTTGAAACATAAATAAATAAGTGAAAAAAAAAAATTCTTCCAGCTATTACTAAACATTTCATATCACTAAGAGAAGGAAAGCATTAAGCACCTTCTAAACATCTGCTGGATTAAATTAAGGACATGCCAAGGAGTCCCCCAGAAGGCTTAAAACTGCTTATCTTATCAAACACTTTCATTTGCTATGAATTGAGTTCTGGCACATATTCTTTGCTATTAGCAAGCCATGCTCACTTTTTAAGAAATCTCTTATTATGCACTGTAAAATTATGCACAAGAACAGAAAAAAGGTTTGACAAATCACATCAAGGTAAAGAAGAACAAAATAGCTTCTACAGATCATTTTTAGTCTCCAAGCAACAGTTACAGTTTTTAACAACAGTGCAACAATATAGTGAGATTTGACCACCCGAATTTTCCCCAAGTCTTTCCAAATTCATAACAGGTTCAGCTGTATCTACTTGGCAAATCTTCAAAGGGGAATAAGATTTAGACAACCATGCGTATCAGCCACGTTATGACTCTCCAAAGACACAGTGCTATCTTTCCATGAAAGCCCAGCATTTTCCAGTAGTTTTAAACTCAAAATCCAGCCCCAGTAATGATGGACAGATGTTATGACACATTTGTGCAAACCCATAGAACATGCAACACCATGAAGCTGATGAGAAGCAGAATTTGGGGTATTTCCCATTCCTTTTGATTTCTATTCCATAACATTCCATAAGAGCTCAGAAAGCATGGAGACATCATTGCAACCTAAAATTCAGGAGTTTATTACAGACTTGGTGCCATCACATAAGAGGGCCAATGAGGGCATGGCAAAGCAAATGATGTATCTCTTCCTGATACAGAAATGCCTTCATCCCAGAGGAGACCTCGGTGAGAATGGGTTTTGAGTGATCATCTCTTAGGTACCACTATCCTCTGATTCCTTTGTAGTTAGGTGACTGAATTCTTTCTTCAGGATAAACAGTAGTGCAAATCCTACTGGATTTCACAATGATTTACAAGGACAAAATAATGCTTTCCTCTTACACACACACCCCTTGCCCCTGTGGGTTGTTTCACTTTCCTGTAGTTGTAGCCATGCCACACCCCTTCCCTAACCCCGACCCACCCACAGTCCCCATTGCATACTTCTCTTGTCAACTTGGTTAAGCTGGGAGTTAAGATTCTCAGTGACTTACTTACAGTAGGCTGATTACCCATATGTACATTGTATCTTATTTTTTAAAGAACTTTCCCTTTAAAATTGAAATCTATCTTATGCATCTATACATTTTATACACCAGTGGCAGATCTGGATAATTAGTGTATCCAGATCCAGCTTTTTGCATTCTCTCACTACTTGGATAAATATAATAGAAGGCCAAGGAAGTGTACATCACCCTAATTTAATTGGGACACTTGATTCTCCGAGAGGGGATCTATCAAAGAAACTACAATAGGGACTTCCCTTGCGGTCCAGTGGTTGACTTCGCGCTTTCACTGAAGGGGGCACGTGTTTGATCCCTAGTCGGAGAACTAAGATCTGCATGCTGCTCTGTGCGACCAAAAACTAAAAACATAAAGAACTTAGAATAGTTACCTGAGGTCTGAGGATTACCAAAAAAAACAATGTTACCCTTGTGTTATCCTGTAGGTAGTGCCAACAGCCAGCCAGTCTATATAAATCACAACCAGGAAAACAATAAATCAATCCATTCACTGTCTCTGGAATGGCTCTCTGTCACATTGGCATGGGTTAGACTTAGAGATGGTAGATATGGCCAGCTTGGAACAATGATGTGAGGTGTGCTTTAGATGCCAGTGTGGATAAGTGTCTATGCAAGTGAATTCAGGAGCCAGCAAGAGGCACAGAGAGGTGACATAACTTGCCCAAGGTCACACAACTTGTTGGCATTCGAACCCATGACAGGCAAGAGCCATAGGTCAAACACTCAAAGACTGTGCTGTCTCTCTGCATAGCTAAACAGGTTATATAGAGTCCAGAGGGGCAGAAGCCACCAAGATGGACCAGCAGAGGATCGAGACTCAGAGTGGCAATTTCAAGGAGAACTGGGGATGTAGGGAGGGTGAGGAAGAGAATGAGGAAGGGCTCTTAATTAAAGCAAGAAGAAAATGCCACAACAGATCCTCCAGAGATTGACTGATTTCTCTTTAGGGAAATTTCAAAAACCAGGGCAAGTGAGGGAAAGGAGGAAGGGCTGGCTGAGCTGAGGTCCAGGGCCAGCCCTTGGGTTTCTCTTAGGAACAAGGAGTGTGTTGACTGGGCCAGAGCTTCTCAAACTGTAATGTGCACCAGAATCACAGGGGTATCTTTAGTGCAGATTCTGTTCCAGGGGATCCTGAGATTCTGCACTTGTAACAAGCTCCTAGGTGGTGCTGGTCCATGCACCACACTGAGTAGCAAGGGACTAGGCTAATAGGAACAACATAGATTTTAAATGGCAGCTTATGTCTTCCAAGGCAGTCCCTCCAGGGTTCAAGTGGGGCCTAGCCTTCAACAGGATGAGATTCTTAGGTGGGAGGTTCTAAAACCAGCTGCCCATCAAAAACACCCAGGGGCCTCAAAGCTGTATGCCCGAGACAGTTTCCCAACAATAAAGACCTTTATCCAGCTGTTAAGGCTCCCTCTGATGGTTTCCAGGCTTGGAACTAGAAGATGTTCAGGAGCACGTGGAGAGATACGTGTTTGCGAGAGGATGAGGGGATCTGCATCTCGACTTTGTGGCCATTCCATACGTCTGTGTTCATGCAGGCACAGGAGGTCAGCGTTTACTGAACTAAACTTATTCAGCAGTTACTCTGCTCAGAGCACTATTTATCACCACTGTGTATACGGTCTGTAAGGATACATCAAACAGTTAACAGGGGCCGTATTTGGGGCATGAAATTTGGAGCAGAAAGTTTCATGTGACTTTCCACTTTAGGCAGTTCTGTGTGGCCTGAGCTGTTAAATAAGCATACTTTACACACTGAGGGACAGAATATACCATCTGACCTACTCCAGATAAACCAAGCTTTTCTTGCTTCTATGTCTTTGGACAAAGGCCTCTGTCCAGAATGACTTTGCCCACTTGGCAAACTCTGCTTTCAGGTGCTGCTCTCATGCTACCATGTCCAGGAAGACCCCTTGGTGAAATCACAGGCTGAATCTAGGCTCTTTGATGTGCTGTCACAGTACCCCATCCACTCTTTTATGAGAGTCTTTACCACAGGCTATTATAATATTGGGGTCTTTTTTGCTCTTTCTTCTACTAGACAGTGAGCAACTTGAAGGCAGAGGCTTGGTTTCCTTTCTTCCTGTATTTCCAACTCCCAGCTTAGGGCCTGGTATATAGTAACCACTAATCCCTGTTCTTTAAATTAATCATTGTGTTGATAGGTACACACACTGTTAGTTTTCACACACTTTGGGTCTAGTTTTCAGCTGCTACCATCAGATTTGGGGATTTGGGGACCCTGCTGTGATCCTGATCAGGACTGTAAAATGTGGTCACAATGGTTTACCACACCTTGTATTTTGGGCCAAGTTCCTAGTTGGGCTTAACACCACCAGAGTTACCACTTGTGGGCCACTGAAGTGGCTTAGTGAGCAAACCCAAATTTAGGGTCCTGTATTGATTGTCAACCATCACACAGCCTGGCTCAAGTGAAACTGGAAGTAGCTGTTGTCAAGCTCGCAATTTGTTCAGGCTCTCACCCTTGCCATTAACCTACACTCTTCATCTGTAAGTAATTTAAATTCATCTGACCTTTTGTTTGGAGAAGGTAGCCGAGTCTTGACAAGGCAGATCACCCTAAAGCTCTGCTGGAGAGATCTGTCTCCAAATCCTCCCCGAGGGATTACCTCTCAACCTCTTGAGTTAAGCCTTGGAGTCGAGCACTAAAAAGCAGCTCTGTTCTCTGGCATTTTGTGCAAGAAGTAGGCTGGGAAAAAGAAAACAAGTTTATTTGCAAAGGAGGAACTAATAGCAACAATGACAGAGGACATGCTGGAGCACAGACACACTTACTATGAGTGATACAAATCCTCAGGGACCACAGCTTTAGAAACAGAAAGTAGCTAAGAAATATGTATCGAACAGGCCTAGCATTTTGTACTTATGTGAGCCAAGTCATACTCCATTATCCACATGAAACTGTCTGAGGCTACACTAATAGAGTAGCCACTATCCACATGTGGCAATTTAAATTTCAATTAATTAAAATGAAATAAAGGGACTTCCCTAGTGGTGCAGTTGTTAAGACTCTGTGCTCCCAATGCAGGGGGCCTGGGTTCTAACCCTGGTTAGGGAACTAGATCCCACATACCACAACTGGGAGTTTGCATGCCACAACTATGGAGCCTGTGAACCACAAGTAAGGAGCCCACAAGCCACAACTAAGACCTAGTGCTACCAAAAAATAAATAAAATAAAAAATAAAATGAAATAAAATTATTCAGTTCTTGTGTTGTGTTAGCAATATTTCAAGTGTTTAGTAGACACAGGTGGCTGATGGTGACCATTTGGACACCACGGACATATAATATTTGCATCATTGCAGAGAGTTCAGTCATCCAGTATGTGTCTAAGTGTGCAGCAAAGTGGTGTTTGTACTCTTTTCTCTTCACTAAATATGCCCCTAGAGTCTTCTTTCTGATCATTCTCCAAACCCTCTGAGGGCACCTTGTCTATTAAGACTACTTCTCTGAATGGAACGAAAGGGAGCTAGGAACAACAAAGCCAGTAGTCACTGTCAAGCACAAGCTCATTATTTTCCATTTCTTTTATTCCCAGCCAACCCCCGTCTGACCTTGCCCCCTGGTCACAGGGTCTCAGCAGCCCCCAACTAGCTCACATCCTATTTCCACCAGCACACATTTCACACATGTGAAGGCAGGATTTCCAGAGTGAAGGGGAACTGAACACTTCTGGGATGAGGTTTTAACAGCTTCCCCATACGTGAGACCCAGGCCATTCCTCTTGGGACTGGTCTCAGACCATATGGTTTCCAGCGTTTTGAAGGCAGCTTTGAATACCTCTGGATATTTTATAGGCTGAGGAAATTGGGGCCTCATTTTAGGTATACTATAAAAGATCTCACCAGAGTAAAGAAGAAAATATGCCCAGATTCAAAGCATTTATAGAATGGTCATTCTTTTATTTTTAAAGAAAATGCTTGTACCATATAAAATATGGTACATATTTTATGGTACCATATAAAATACATACCACCATAGTCAGGAAGTAGTTAGGAATAAGAAGGAATAGAAGAATTGATAAAGAGGAATGGCTCCTTTTTAAATGTTATTTTGGGGATTTCCCTAGTAGTCCAGTGGTTAAGACTCCATGCTCTCAATGCAGGGGGCATGGGTTTGATCCCTGGTCAGGGATCTAAGATCCCACATGCTACACAGTACAGCCAAAAAAATAAAAAGTTATTTTTCTTAAAATACACTTTATATAATATATGTGTGTATGCATGTATGTGTGTTTTTATATATGCAATAATTGAAAGTTTTTTGTTCGTTTCTGAGCTCCCCATTAATATCAAGAAGATGCCAGAGACAATGATGAATCAGACATCTGCGAGAACATTGGATATCTAGAAAGGATCATCAGTTTGGGTGCAGCTGAGCAAACAGACTTGTTATTCCTGATTTAAAAGACATTAAAATAAAATGTCTTTTAAGTGATTCCCTTTTGGGAGGCCCTAAATGAAAACCATTTGGAAAAGCCACTGACTGAAGTGAACACATAATGGACTCTATTTCCCCCAGTGATAGTTAGACATATTCTATTTATTTATTTACTTATTAAATTGCTGGTTTATTATTTTATT